>NW_022145596.1:21158193-21593193 GCF_000002235.5 Strongylocentrotus purpuratus
TCATCATGCCATAGACCCTACGTACATATCCCGTACGACAGTATCTCATTCAATTATTTGTCATTCAAAGAGTTACACTGCCATCTCACTTTTCCCTGGAACATGATTTGGGCGTGGCTTCCAAGGGATAATTAACACACTACATTCGCGACCAAAATGTTAGGAACATTAAGGTCACAAAGTAGCGAATGCGCGTTATCTGTCTGGATATCTCGAAAAAGGATGCGCATCATGTCTTATCTGATGTCCGTGAGTACCAGTTGGATGCATTCTATTTCAGAGGCAGAATGACTGAACTTGATTAAAAAGTGGAAGTACCGGCTGGTTTAGGGGACACTGACTTGGCGCAGCTGTTCTCATGTTCAAATCTGAATGACGCAGGCTCAGAAATAATCTGATATATCATTTTGTGTAGTTCATGAACTTCAGGACATGGAGAGGTTATTCGATCTTCAAATTCTTATTTTCTACACCAAGTGATTTATTTTTCTAATCTTCAAATTGAATAAGATTCGCCAATCAAATTATTTGAAGGGTTAGTTCGAATGTATGTCAATCACTCTGACGAACTTTGGAATAGGGAACATTTCGCTTCCGTAGGAGACCCTTTGTCATACGCCAGCGATTGTGTTTCTGTCCATTTAATTTCATCATGTCACTTTAAAACTAATCTTCACGCCCTTCCATAATTTTTTTAATGAACTTTCTCAATTTGAATTAGGTACCGGGATCACTAAAGGATGCATTTGTTGTTCTGGCCCCTGTGGTTTTATTTCTTATCAACGACAAATGCTGAAATTGTATCACCCAAATTTGCTCTCTACCAATCAAATGCAAGAATTTCAGTAGCTTATAAGTCTTTACTGTACCTGTATTAAACTTGGCATCGACATATACATGTAGTTGTATAAGACAGGGCCTCGGTATATAATGTGCAGCCTATATTAGAATACAGGGTAACATCTTATTTTCTTCAAAGTAGTAAACTCTCGATAGATGTCAATGTCATATCATGTATCGAACTCCCTTGACTTGACTTGATTCTTATCAGGTCCAGACGGCGAAAAAACGCATTTTTATTACAATTTTGTACAAGTTATGCACGGATCATGATCTCTGCAACTCTTCGACCGAATGATTTTCGACTTGTCGTTAAGATGGACCCACCTTTTTTTTGTTAAACCAAAGACATCAATGTTATTCGGCGAATCAAATTCGTTGCTAATCTTTATGATGTTAACGCATTGACAAAGTGTGACGGTCGTTTATGCTTTATCGATTCCTTGCCCTTATATACAGCACGCCCATGTTTTTTATTTAACACGGGGGTGGTTCACCTTTTAGGTCTCTGGTTTAAGTTTCCTTCTTTTTCTTTTCTATCCGGTTCTAAAACCATTTTTACCAAATTCTAAAACATTTATTTGTATATACAATACTGTTTTGTAACCAGCTCCCTTATATACTGACTTAAAAGAAATATAACAACGGCATAATAAACATAATAAGAACATGAAGAAGTCAATATGTTTTACTACCATACATTTATATTATTTCATTCATTTATTTCCGACTTATGAGTTGGATGAGACCTTTCAACAAAAGTTAATTTTCAAAGGGGCACATAAAAAGAAAACATATCTAGGTTCAACAGGACAATACCTAAATCGCCTGCCAGATGTAGCAACCCTGGCAACTGTATCACTTTCAGGTGCACTGTGGGAAGGTTGCCCCATTTCTTACCCCCTAAACTGTAATTGTCCAAGATAAAAATCAAAGTATATCAATATCATAACTCGGAATTATAACCATGTGTCGAGACGAGGAGAGAAGCAACAAACTCGAAACACATGTAGTAGGTGACCCATGGCTATTGTGGGTACTGGAACATGGTTATGACATCTTAATCCAGACATAATATACATGTGGATAATGTGACTGCGTGGAGCAACTTGGCTTGTGGTGGCCAGGTGAAAATCAAGAAATGTATATTTGTATAGTCCATGGTTCTTGTTTTTATTAATTTATTTATTAATTAATTTGCCTTTCACCATTATTATGTACTTTAATTATGCTTTGTTGAATACAGACCAGAGTATTTCGAATGTTTCTATGAATTTCATGAAAACTAGTAGTTTATAAATTATATTGACGATGTAAACATCTATGCAGTGCTCCGAGGGAAACAATATATCCGTGCGACCTCCACCCCCCCCCCCCCTCCCCTCGACCCCCATTGGCTGGGCACACAATACGTCACTGCCTTATGTAATGATAAGACGAACACATTTTTCATTACTGCAAGGAGTCAAAATGCAATTTGATTATTACACGAGATGCTCGTGGTTCAAAGGACAAGATAAAGAAGAAGGCCTCTACATACATTGTACGCCTAAAACATTATTTATATCATTCAGAAAAGAGATTTTCAACTGTTTGATCTAATTCGGCTTTATAACGTTAGTATAATTTTATTCGGCTTAATACTGTTAGGAAATGTACGCAAATAGAAAGGCAATGAATCGCGCGCCTTTTTTTTTCTCTCTCTCTCTCTCTCTCTCTCCATCTCTTTTTTTCCATGATCGTTTCCAATATGAATATCCTGACTATCCATGAATGTCCTGTTTCTCTTCCCTTGATGTCTGTCCATCAAAAAACTCAATAAATCCATTTACCCCCCCCCCCCCCTTAATCTGTTTCCGACGCAATTTTTTTGGCTGGCGGCCGCATCCTCTATTTTCCCAACAAGATATTGATGCACAATTTTGTTCATATCGTATATTACTCATCTCCCACCCATTCTTATTCGATTTTATTTCCACTCTTCTTTCTTTTATCATTTTTGGGGTATTTTATTGGCAACATCCGAAACAAGGCCTCTCGGGGGAACCATAGCTTCCGCCATTTTTTTAGGGTTAGTTTCAAACTGTCTATTTATGCGGAACAATGGGTGAGTGCCTGAAGGAAATATCGTAGGAAATTATCCTTTTCATTTCATGTTCATGCACTAAGATTAAGGGATATTCAAAAAGACATTCATATTCTCAATAAACCTGTCAGAAAAATATGTTAACCTCCCCCTCTCCCATTTCTTTCTCCTCCTTTCTTTCTTTCTGTCTTCTTTCTTTATTTCATTCATTCATTCATTTTTGTCTTCCTTCTTTCTTTCTTTCTCGCAATTTTTCAATTTTCTATCAACCATGTGTAACCTAGTGAGGCAGTATAGTCACCAAAATAAGAAAACATTGATCGATTTACAGATGAGAAGTGCAAACAAGGACGTATCCGTTCGGTAAATTTCTAAATATCCAGTATTCCAGCCTCATATCTCGATTCAATGCAGTTTCATTTTGAAGAAAAAAATCTTTATAAATTAAAGGTATTCTATTTTTCTTTTCACGATATTCATATTTTATATAAGGTAGGCACGAAATTTTTCATATAAAAACATGAGGTTCCAATTAAAACGGGCTATTTTTTAACGAAATATTTGAGATGCCTCTTGATTCGTGAGAGGTTACTTTCAAATGACTGCTGACATTATCATCGCATCACTTAAGTAACTTAATGAATACCTTAAGGTTTGACACGCGACCTTATGAGCTCCCCGCTCTCCTCCTGGCCGCAGTGCCCCCATCGCTCCATGCCCACCTCACCAACCCACCGCGATCTCTGTATGCAGGACCGAAGTGGGGAGGTGGTGGTCGCCCCCACCACCGCACGCCACTGAGGACTGAAACGGATAACCCTTGATCGTTCATTAGCGGTAACATGAGATGGTGAATGTAAACGGCAGGAGATTAATTAATCGAATTGGAGGGAATGCGATGAGGCTTCAATAACCATCTTGAGGAAAAGACGCCGCATGAGAGGTGACGTGCTTTGGCAACTGTTCAAGTTAACCTACGGTATGTCCGTTCGGCCCACCTATCCATCCCGTAAACTGGTGAAGCTACAACGGAAGGTCTTATCAAGGAGATACCATAACTCCCAGGTCCTACTACGTCCTATATATTTAATCTGACCACATCGGTATTCAACTGCAATGATAAAAGAAGACCACATGCAGTCGCGAATGCGAAGGTGAAGATGGTGAAAATTCTACCTCCGTTGAATTTCGATGTCGATGCTTTCATACAGCATGTACAGCGACGTTGATCTCGAGGCAGGGCATGCGGGGCAATTGCCCTTCTTTACGAATCCTATTATTTCAGATAAATACATTTGCGCCCCTCCCCCAAATCGGGAAGATAATTCCACATCCCTACTTTACAGTCATGCGAAATTTGCATCTTCAATTGTCCCTTATTGATTTTTTTTATGAATTTGACGATGGTGTTGTCATTTCATTAGTCAAAGTCGAAAAGTTGGAGAGTCAACAGTCATCCAAAATTTCCTCCGAGCAGAAAAGAAAATAGCACAAAAAATAGGGAAAGGTATATGAGGTTCTCCTCCTTAAGGAATGAGTCACCCCCTCCCCCATCCAACCTCTTCTGTCTTGAAAATTCTAACTTGGTGATAAATTGGACACTTTTCGATGTCTTCGGCATGTCAGGAACATTACACGCATCCAAACACCACACCGACATGAAAACAATAACGCCGCTACCTTTGACTTTGGAGCTGAACCCAAACGAGTTTTCTAACCCAACATTCATAATTTACGGATGGCATCAATACAGGCGTAAGAGCTGGCGTTGAAATACTCCAGGTTTGTTAAGTTTTCCAGGAGCTGGGTGGCCCTATATTTATCCCCTTCTCGGTTTTTACGCGCCTTGTCAAATACTTGAATAAACACAGTCTGACAAATAACGTCGAAGATTCTCTGAAGTTATTGTATCTGTTTGATAAATCCGTTAGCAGAACCTGTTAGGCCCCTGTAAGATTTATCTTGGACCGCATTATGACAGGAATGCATCTTGTTATATTAATACCCACTGCAGGTGTAATCGGCGCTTAGAATTCCAATGACGTATAGAGAATTCTTCGAAATAATTTCTAGATCAAGCTGTCAAGTCATGTAGATATAAAAAGTAACACGAGCACAGATGATACGACAATTTTTTATATTGAAAGTAAGAAAAATTATAAGCACATAAACAAGGAAAAGGTGTTTCGATGTCAGTCATTTTCAGTCTGAATAAAATAAACAGCATTTGTAAAAATGTATACATTACAAAATATAGACAAAAATCAAGATAACTATTACAAGCTGCGAACATTGTTCCTGGAAAGCGTTTAATTTTGTTCATGGTCATGTCCTCCCATTTTTTAATGTTTTGTTGACAACACGCAACGGCGCCGTCTCGTTTTTAAATAGGTGGGGTCAATGATTATGACTTGTGAACGACCCCCCCCCCCCCCCCTCTTTCTCTCTCTCTCTCTCTCTCTCTCTCTCTCTCTCTCTCTCTCTCTCTCTCTCTCTCTCTCTCTCTCTCTCTCTCTCTCACTCTACTCTACTCTATCTTTCCTCACTCCATGGTTGCTCCTTATGTTGTTGTTGCTTTTATATTCTGTAGATCATTCCTTCTCTCTGGTACCCTCCCCCCCCCCCCTCTCTCTCACTCTCTCTCTCTCTCTCTCTCTCTCTCTTTCTCTCCCTTGTCCCCATCTACACTCGACACAACTTTCGATGTAAAGAGAAGCAGTAACAACAAAAAAGTAAATGTACTGCTTGTCCGACGGATGTAATGCGTAGTTGCGTGGTTGACTTTTTAATGTGCTTCGGACGTCGCTAGCTGTGCGTTATGATGACAGGGGAATATCAGGTCTGACATACTGGCATTTCAATGTTTTCCTCTCCTCCTCCCGGCTAGAAATAAACCACTCCCAGGGAATTCATCTCTACATAAGGAGGGTCCAATCACATTTAAATTACGATCCCCTCCAACAGCACTCATCTACATGTACATACACGTCACAAGGTGAAACAAATCACACCTTTAACAAAAAAGCTGCATCAGGGTAGTCATCTAGATATCGTGGACTAACCAAATATTGAAACAAAAATTAACACGGAGGACACTCGTCCGGGTTCCAGTCACGTCTTAACCCTTTGCTTCCTACTAGAACCGGATGGTCCCTGTATTAAACATATAGGAATGAGAGAATTCAGTAGTCATACAGTGTAGGGTATGTAGGCATGTGATTCTGAGATTTTTTTCTCATTATCTTGCCATAGATGTGAACCGATCCCATTGCACACATCTCTACTTTGAAGACCTGATCACATCTGAAATATAAACCACCCCCAAGACACACATTGACACATGAAGGAACAACTCACACTTAGAATATTCATCCCTCCAAGATGCTTGATTCGATGTTTTGTTTCGTCCTTCTGCTACTCCTAGCGCACTCATCTGCACGTAAGGACCCAGTCACATCTGAAACATGAACCACTGCCCAAAAAACTCGTTGACACATGAAGGAGCAACTCACACTTAGAATATTCATTCCTCCAAGATGCTTGCTTCGATGTTTCCTTTAACCCTTCTGCTACTCCTAGCGCACTTATCTGCACGTAAGGACCCAATCACACCTGACACGTAAATCACTCCCAGGGCACATCTTTCCAGATGAAAGACCAAATAACAACTGGAAGGTGTTACAAACCCAAGAGGTATGATTCAATGGGGTTCTCTTCATCTCATCCCTATATTAACACGACCCATTTTCAAGAACCAAATCACGCCCAAGAGAGGCAACCTCCCAGAAGTGTGATTCAATGTTTTCCCCTCCAACATACGCAGCCTATAAATAATACATTCCCAGGGTATTCTTCTCCGCATAGAGGACCTAATCAAAACCAAACGGTGATTATTTCCAGATGTATGATTTCATCAAAATGTTCCCTCCCTTTGTCACAACAATTTACAATCATCAAACATTCTTTTTCTTTCCAGTTTACGAGAGGATAATGTTCGAGATCAATGTGGAGCAAATTGATGACAGGTAGAACCACAAAAAAAAACGAATGAGATGTTAATGCAAGGAAATGTTTCTAGTGCGATCGTCATTTCTTCCCTACCATCTTCACTTCATAGCGATTAAATGTTCCGAAGTTGTAAAGGCAAGTCACAGGAAGACTTCAAAATAAACGTTATTTTGTCTATCTAGATCTCAATTCTAGGAAACATTAATGATGTATCCCACTGTGGATCCTCACTCATAAAAGCTTACTTCATATCGAAAGGTGCAAAGGTTTTAGAACTCACAAGGTTCCAAACGCCATTATGGGCCGTCGCTGAGGGGGCTAATCTCTCCCCCTTCGAAAATTATTTTTCCAAATCTATCATTTGTTTAACTTTTATCAACAGATGTTTACCTTTTTTTTAAAACATTGTTGGCAATCGTCTTAAGCGTAAACCCATTTTATAAGTGTCTTATCGCGACAGTTTGGACAATGTATACGTATCCTGCTAAACATTCACTTCAATGTGGTCCACGTGGCTTTTATTTCCCACGCAAGCGAATTCATTTACACCTTTACACCATTAATTTCAGAGAAACAGTTTAGGAAACAGGCCCATTATTAAAACAAGGATAAACATAATCACCTTAAACTTCACGTCCTTATGACTTTTGATGACCCTAAACATTGTCTGCGATGGTCACATTTTCTCATACCTTCATGGTTGCTACAGACGTTAACCTACAAAACTGAAGGTCCTGCAAAGTATACATTATCAACATTTTTATCTTCCAAACATTGTAATGATTCCCAGTCACTCTTGGATCGTTAATAAAATAAGATATTAAACAAACTACGTTGCATTTTCGAGAGCGTGTCTGTGGTTTTGGACTAAAATAAACCAAACGGGAGAGTGGTAAAAAATAAACCACTCGAACATTTACACTACTGATCATGTAACTGGGTGAATCCAGAACCATCCGAAATGATGCCAAACTTATTTCCGACACTTTTTTTTTTCTTCAATTTATAAGGGACCTTGTTTTTCAGTTCCTAAATGTGCGAATAAGAAATTGTCAATTCAGCCCTCTTTTGGATATGTACATCAGAAATTCTGTAGTCAGTCCTCCTTACATATGAGTTGAAGTTGTTTCAATTGACCGTATACGGATATTAAATGAACATTTTTACAAAAGATTATTATATATTTCACTGCTCCGTTATATACATGATATTTCTGTATGTTCGTTACAAGTTTGGACTCAATGATAAGCACTTTACATACATATCGAGACAAAATTTGGGGTCCCAGACACGACGACTATGATGATGAGTATGATGACTTAGATAACGAAATCTTATTGTGACGTCATCAGAGATCTTTGAAGGGATCCATGAATAATACACGATTTATCTTCTCAAAGTTTGCAGAATTGCCAGATTTCATCTCTTGGAAATATTTGTAACATACCTCTAAGCAATATCTAAACCATTATTTGTTGTATTTCATTCTGACAGTGACCTCGCTATCGTCTCATTATTTCATCGCATTGTGTTTCTTATTCTCTTTTTCATACAAAACATATATATATAAAGAGCTAGTACTCGTAAAGAGAGGTATTCTGAGGAATATTACCTGCAATCGAACTGTTAGCTCGGTAACATAGCACGCGATTCCCTGATGAATTCTTTCCAAATCAAACTCGAAAGATAATTTGTCAAATTCCCTTGGTATCACTTAGGGGCAAACGAGGAAGAAGAGTAAAACTTTTTTTCCCCCATGAGTTGCCATCCCAAACATTAGGAAATGGGGATGAGGAAGGGACTTGAATGGGAGCAGAAGAAGAATGATTTAGTTTGATTGCATTATTCTGCTAAGGTGAAACTTACAATTGTCTCTGTAATAAATGAGTCATTCTATAATAAGATTGTATCTAAATTCAGTCCAGCTTATTTTCCGCTGCGAAAATTTAGAACATCTTTATATTTTTTTCTTCTTCTGATATCAAAACAAATGAGGAATTCACGACAGGATAACAAAGAATTAATGGTTTCCAATTCAGTTTCTTTAAAGCTTCGAAGGTAGTCAGTTATTTTAGCTTAAAGGTTTCTGCACTTTAATGTCAATAGTCTTAGATGATAAACAAATAAAATAGGATGTTTTCAAAAATAGAAAGTGTAAGCATTCTACTTATGGACAAAACAACTCCACAGAGAACAAGAAAACTTATTGTGTATTTAAATTCGCCGCGTTAAAAGCGAAGTAGGTAAGCAAACACTTGAAATGTCTCCGTATGTTTAGAACTAAAATAAAGCAATCGCCCCTTCCGGAGATGATCGTAGGAGAAATGGCGACGTTCGTCATTTACGATGAACACAATCGTCTGATGTAGGGCGTACTTGTAAAGCATGAGGTAAGAGGAATACAAGTGATTTCGGACAGTGGTTCAGAATGAGGATTAACGCAGAAATAACTCAAACATGCTCAGAAAAGGAAACAAATGTTAGACAGATAGCTCTATAAACACGTCAGGTGTGCTCGAAGAGTGCTTACGTGGTTCAAACAAAAATTAGAGTATATAAGTTTTTACAATTTGTGTTTGCGTTCTCGAAAAACATGTACGTGGAAGAGGTTTGTCGGAATGTTTAAAACACTCTACAACAGAATCACGACGTTTCGCATATGCTTTATGTGGCATGTATGTTTTAGTTTACATGAAAGAGATAGTTTTGCATTATTATCACGATTATGAACATCAATTTGTTAGACTTCAATAGAGTATATAAAAAGTAAACATTACTGAATTGCTGGAATAATTTAAACCCAAAAATGAATACGCTTGTGGGGTCTTCTCCTTCTCCTCCGTCTCATCCTCCTCATCGTTCTTTTTTCTTTTTCTTGTTCTTTTTTTTTCTTCTTGTTCTTCTTTCTTTGTTTTCCTTTCGTTCTTCTTCTTCTTCTTCTTCTTCTTCCTTCTCTTTGTCATTCCCTTTTTTTATCTTCTTCCTCATCACCTTCCTACAGTCCATTGTTTCGAAAGTCCCTTTAATAAATGGCGGATTCATGTCCAAAATTAAGGAAGACATTTGGTAAAAGTCCAAAACGCCTGAGTTCCACTGGTCCGTCTGAATTTCCGTTTTTACAAAGAGGGGTGCACGAAGGGGTAGACAAGATTCGATGATAACTCATCTCCTTAGAGATAAAACAACACAAAGAAATGCACATGTAGTACATATTAAAAAAATTGTGTATACTCCAAACTGACTTTAAGCAAATCAAAAGAATTCCAAGTTGTTGGCCTCTGTGAAGGCCGAGGTTAAGTCCAAAAAGAGATAAATTGAGTGAACTTTACATCCGACGGATAAATTAGGTAGTAATCAAGGAAATCAAAACCTCATCAAAAGTATGTAATTCTATGTTATTTAACCTTGACAGATTTAATTTTTGGCAACGAATAAGAGATAATGAATGTAATATAATAATAGCCAGTATAATATAAATATATCAAACAAAGTTATATATACATCCATAAGATCCCATTTTACATTTAGTGGCCTACTTTTTAAAATTTTGATATCTAGCTGATATCTAAGAACAACAACTGCCAAGCTTTTAAGAAAAGTGTCGGGTGACTTTTTGTACACCCAGTACAAGCGGTATCTGTTTCGTTCCGCTTGGTATAAGATTCAGTTATGAGCAATTGCGATAATTACCGGAGGAAATCTTGATCTTTGAACAGCCAATAACGATCATGCGCAGGAATGGGGTTTGGGTGAATTTAGAGGGATCATGACGGGGGTAAACTAATCGCTCCTGACACCCTTTATCCTAATCTTCTAGACGAAGGCAATAGAGGAAATTTACCCCTTCATATGTATTAAGGTCTATGCACGTTAAGACAGGTGTTACAGTAACAAGGGGATGTAATGCGATGGAACTCTCTCCATAGTTTGGATAAAGACAACTTCTAGGACGCCATAGGATAACTTGAGAAGAAGGAGAAGGACAAAGAAGAAGACAAAGAAGAAGTAGAAGAAGAAGAAGTGGAAGAAGAAGAAAAATAGACATGAAAGGCGAAAAAATGAAGGGGTGTAAGAAGAAGGAGAAGATGAAAAATATAAGAAATGGAAGAAGAAAAAGAAGAAGAAGGAGAAGGTATTGAAAATATCTGAGAAGAAAAAGCGGTTGGGGGTATACAGATGACTAAGAGTGATACGAAGTCTGCTAATAATTCAGAGAAATCCAAGAAGTTCAATTAAAAAGAAAAAGGCTTATCGAAGAGTTACTTGGCTAGAAAAAGAGAAAAGAAGACGTCCGGAAAGGCAACTCATTTGGGCTTCGGTATCCCTGAGAAGTCTCTGTCTATTGGATTAATGACATTCAAGAAGTGACTTGTGGTTGGATGAGGATGACTCCTCTATTACATGTTACATTGGGGAAACCCTTAAAGATGCGATAACATCTTAAAAGAAACCGTCTGGAAGTAAATGGAAAAGGCTGATTATGTTGTACAAAAGAATTAATGTATACTGTGAGGTACTAGATTATTTTAATTGATCAATATGAACATACATGAGAAGCGATGAAAAAATCACATGCACCGCACGCATAATTTGGTATATGGGACTACTTAGAACATTTTTCATCCATTTTTTGCCATATAATGAAGAAAAGCATTCTTTGCTGCTATAATATTCGTCCACATCGGAATAAAGAAAATGAGAAAATTCACAACTATTTTTCTCCTTAACCGAAATACAACAGGCTCTCTCAAATGAATCCCATGCATGCTACCTTTGCCAATGCCACTAAATATTGGGCTATTCATTTAAAGGCTCTCTAAACATTTAACATATAGACGTGTAATTGAATGGCCATCACAATAATTCATAAAATATTCCCATGGCTGACCTCAGAAAGATGACCTTACCCCCCCCCCCCCCCCCAAACGGAGCAAATGTCAAATTTTCAAATTTCGATACCCCCCCCCCCCCCCCAAAAAAAAAAGTGTCCTTTATTCAGCGGTCGGCTGAGTCGTTGCGATTTTTTTGGGGACAAAAAAAATAAAAGTGACCTCTTTAAATTGGGTTTGAAAACTGCCTGTAATTTTATACAAATATTCGATGGCTATTTATTATGATACGACGTGACAATATCGGCTCAATTTAAGAGGAAAACGCACACAACCGTGAAAATTGCCAAACATGCCGTGACTTATCTATCAAACTGAGACACGTCAGAACATCATTTGTCCGTGTATCCTATTTTACCAATGGCTTTTTCCAGCATCTCGAGGGGAATGGTAATTGAAAGAAAATGGCGTGAGACCATGTTGGAAATGTGGTTCCCTTCTCACTCCGGGTCATTTTGCACGGGTAAGGGGGTTTCCGCTCACAGGAAAACCACGGGAAACTGTCGGGGTACAAAACTCCGAGAATGGCACCGCCGGTAATCCATGTAAGTCAGTCGAGATGTTATCTTATGGGGATGATGGGTTTTAAGAAATTTCCTCCCTTTTCTGCTTAATAGACGGTGTAGGATTCGTGTTCATATTTAATGAGCATTCGTGAACTTCGTGTAGTGTAAGAGTATCAGGAAAAGACACGTGTGGGTGCTGCTTTTAGCAGACGGAATGGGATTTGGGAAGGGTAAAGAGTGAATGACCGCATACCCGAACGGACCCCACCCAATCAAGAAAGGGTCAGGGCGAGATTACGCATTACACATCAGTTGATGATGATCAGACTAAACACGGCAACATGAACCCATCATGAAAGACCCTAAACCGTGGCCGCTTTTCTTCGTCATGTATTTGTGTGTGTGTGGGGGGGGGGGGGGGGTCTTACCAATCGAAGGTCTCCCAACAAAAATGATTGTACACTGTAAGTGTAAATTTGTCTTGCTATATTAGTTAATTCAACACAATGAACCGGGGTACCTAGACCATTATAAGTCAACGACTCTTTGAGTTGTGTTTACGTAGTGTGATGACATTATTTATTTGAAGCGGTGTACATATACATACACAGTTTGAGTAAACTATTTAAAAATAAATTAGCATGTTGGTTTTGGATGGCATTTACGTCGGTGATTCATGAACATTTTGTTTATTTAAGACGTCTGTATCAGACGATAACAACTGTTTTCTTCAAATAGAAACTTTGCAGTAGAGAATGAAAATTCAGTGCTGGTCATACAAGAATACCACATTGAATGAATACCATAACTATTTGAACTTTATATTCGTGTGTAAATTATCTTGGAAGAGTTTTAGCAAGTTTGCCGAGAAATAATATCATCTCGACCGATTTTATGTATCATTTGAAGAATTTGGTCTCACCGGGCCTATGGCCATTTCAAGAGCCTCCCCTCGCAATGCCTCGTCACAAACGTCATCTTTAATTATAGTGTTTCAGCACGACACTAAACACATTTATGTTCGAACAATGATATTACAGTGTCGTAAGGAAACCAATAAACACAAGTCAGTTTGGTAAAGTTTAATGCCCGTCAAGGGTTTCATAAAGACCAACTCTGCTCCCTTTGTTTCCTCGTAAGAACGGAGGAAAATCAAAGGTTAACAGCACTTGAGAGATTTCAAGTTCTTCTCCTCCCACTTTTTTCATGGCGATCTATGTTGTTTTCACCTTCCATCTGTAGAGTTGTTTGTAGCAGAACAATGTACTCCCAAAGTAATGAGTGTAAAGTATAATAAATGACCGTTAAAAATCGTGACTAGTTTTGGAAATGATCCAAAAAGTTGTCGTGATAAATCTAATTGAAAATACAAGATATTAAGCGGCTACGAATTTGTTATCCCCTTATTTATCAACTTATTAAATAAAACAAATAACTAAATAAAATGAATGGAACAAATGATTTAGATCCAGTGACAGAATGTTTCACTCTCACATGCGAGCGATATGTGTAAAACCTACGGACACCTGAATGTGCGTGGATTTATACAGCCTTAGTCTGTAACGATTGCCCTATGAGTGCAGTTTGCTTATTATGCTTTAAGCAGCTTACCTTTGTGTAACCAAACAAATAAGATGTAACAGATGTTTATGGGATACTTAACAAATATAACCGTGCGTTATCATTTATATTACCCCTACCAATATTTTTCGGAATGTTACCCTTTACGTTCCTAGTTTGCATTTGGGATACCTTTCGGCTCCCTCCAGAAGTGGCAAACTAAAATCGAAAAGATCACGATTTATGGTTGGATTTATGGAAGTTCTAACCCACAAAAGGGCATGATTATTTATTGCTTAAAATAACATTGCCGTGAAGTAAGTTTGGACACAAGGGTTGAATATTTGTGGTTGGGGGAATGGACGCTCGAGGGTGACCTCCTTTCCATGACCCCTATGTTGGTGGCGCTTTGAACAGTAGACAGTTCTTTGTTAACATTATAATGATCATGCCATAAAGTTTGATCAAGCTTTAGTATTGAGATGATTCATTTGAATGGGCGAATTATTAATAGATATGCCAGTTGAATTAAGGTCATAATTATGTCTTGTTCCCGTTGTTAAAAATGCTTGGGGTGTAGCGAAATCCTCTTCTAAACCATAGTTATCTATCGGAACAAAGAGATGACTTTTGTTGTGTGAACAAATATTACAAATGATATGATGATTGATAGTCATAGAGTTAATAATATACAGGCTCGTTCTCAACTCTCTTTTTTAATTTTTAGAATGTCCTAAATAGTTGGCCCTTTTCAGAGACACGACGGAATCAAACAAAAAATTACAAAGTCGAAAGATAAATTTATCGTCATATACAAATATTGTTTTATTAAAATCAATAATAATCATTCTCGTCACACCTTATTCAATCTCTCCCATCTTCTTAACCCATTCTACTACTGCAAGAATGTGGAAAATGCTGGAGAAAATACTGGAGAATGTGGAAAATGACCATCACCACCAAGGTTTTCTTATTATTTGACGGTATGAAGCCAAACATTCAAACACTACAAGAATGCACACATTTTGTAAGGTTGCATCGTCTGTTATTTTGAGCGGATAATGTTCACGCGCATTGTGCTTGTTGTTGGCACGTTTTGTCCGTGGTGTAAGTGCGGATAAAAGCAGGTATGTGAAGATGTGAATTGGGATGGATCTGAAGAGGATTTGGAGGGAAATCTGAATAGGGAAACAAGTGAGGGTTCTTGAAGGCAAGGCCAGGCTGAACATTGTACATATTATTACATGAGGGAGTTGGGATCGGTCCATCGTAAATACATGCACGAGCATACAGAAAAGCGCTCGACAGGATTTACGTTCCAACGTCGTTACATATATAAGCCGGCCGAAGATACATACAAGAAGATGACGATGTGTTATGTGGCATTCGTGGATATTGAGGCTAAACAGTGTGAATACGTACTGATAAGTTTTCATATTCGATTCAGTTGCTTTCATAATCATATATATACTTATTATAACAATGATAATAATAACTACATTTATATCGCGCACATATCCACCCAAGGGCATGTTAAAGGAGCCTACAAAGTACTATTTTGGGGGTCATTAGCTGTTATATATTCAGTTAATGTAATTTAACCTAGACATGATTTGTATTATCTTATTGATTTTCACATAAGTCGTGTCATCAATTATCTAAAAAGAAAAATAGTGGGGTATTACATTAAGAACGTTCCGCCTTGTGGGCGAAACTCAGAAGAAATTAACAGAGAAGGTTGTGTATAAATCCTATAGAAAAGAGAAAACGTCATTCTGCGATGTCCTCCCTGGTAGCAAGAACATGTGAATCAATCATTATTTCCTTCTAGTATCAACAAATACTTTTTATTTGTAATAACCTCGAACTAAGCTTGTATAATTGAGCATTACCGTGCCCTTATGGGATTAATCATCAAATGTGTAACAATGTAAGAAACAATAAAAGTGCAGCTTAATGTTGTACCTCCAAACAACGACGCATTCATTACGTTGGCTTCACGTCGACCAAAGGAACCCATACCCTAAGCAGAGTCAAGATAGAAAAAGAGATCGAACAACATGAATAAGCGAAAGTCGGGTATTTCAATGCTATCATTATTTTCATATACTGTCAATGCGATAAATGGAGGCATAGTACGAGAACCACGGAGAAATCTTAACATCTGTCTTCGCTTGTCTCATAGAGAAAATGCATTTCATGAAGAAGCAGTTGCATTAACCAGTATTGAAAACACCAGGAAATTTCCTGGATTCGGACACTTTTGTGTGTTTTGGACAAAGAGCTAGATAAAGCGATGCCCATTCTGAATTACTGTCATCTTTCTGAGATTGGTAACTTATGTTACCCGCAGAAGACCTAGGACTACTACTACAAGGGAACCTAACATAATCCAAACCTCCGACAAAGGCGACATAGACGAGGTGGCACAACAGGAATGACTAGATGGAATCCGATGGGATTGCTTCTTTTATGCAATGCAAACATACGGACAAGGAGAGGATTGTTGAAAATCCTAAACCACAGTGGCGTAGCATGAGCTCACCTATTGAGGGGCACTTGAATGATGGGAGGGGGCGCACCGGCCAAACTGGGAAAATGAAATGCGAATGTACAAGGCTCCTGATTAAGAGGGTGGTGCGGGGGTTGTCTATTTGTTATCGTCCATTTTCCCCTTGTCCCTTGCCCTAGCTATATTTCTCTCTTTTTTCACCACTCAATTTATGAGGGGCACGCTCCCCCCCCCCCCCCCCGTAGCTACGTCATTGCCAATACCTCACATTCGGATGCCGAATAGGCATTATCTCCATGTTTATAATTCAGCAAACAGACTGCATGAGATGACTCTCGTACAAACATAGCTTCCTCGTCGCTGCTTCATGTTTAAGATCAGCACGTTTCCCAGATTACATTGAGAATATTTGAAACATCTCCGTTTGAGCACATACCCTATCATCAAAACAGATTCATGAGATGCAATTAGTGTCTTACATATTAACGTCGAGGCATTTTTTTTCTTTCTACTTCTTGGGTGGGTAAGCTGTGTTAAGAAATAAAAATGTTTATTGATCACATTTGGAGGGCAGAGGAGCATGTAATTTGAGATGATGATAAGCCCTTACTTAGTGGGAAGATCACAAGAACTTACGAATGACACTTAATTGGTTTTTGGAACATGAGTGAGATTCCTTCATCGAGAAGATTTAAGGTTACTGTAAAACAAAGTACTTTCACGTGCTAGAAACTATTATGAGTCGTCCAGTCTAGCGAAAGTTCTTGCCGCGAGAACGACATTCGTCAAGAAAACCATGACAATTTCTGGTTGATAGTATTTTGATTCCTTGATATTTTTGTTTACTGTTTCTAAATGACTTGTCTATCCGCTTTTAATCATCAAAGAATCTTGCCACCTTTCTGAAAGACGAGAATTAGCAGGACGAATGGGGTCAAACCACATGATCGGTCATTACATTGAATCGGTTCTCGTGCTGATCAATGTATGCTATTGATAACAATATGTTTGCTTTCCCAAATGACCCTGTTCTTCTTCACCATCAACAATCTAGAAGACGAAAAAAAAAATCAGTTATAACCCTATTTCGTTAATACAATCCTGATGATTTCTCGAAAAAAATTTAACAAACAAAAATGTAACCTAGAAACGAATTCAAGGTTTTGTTTGAATAGATAAAAACCCTCTAAATCAATCTATGAAATTTCACCCACGTGCAATCCCCAGTCTTCGAACGAAAGACTTCCGACGAGTGACCATGTGGGTCACCGTGCTCCAGATGGCGCGGTGCAAATTACATGTAGTCCTAAACGAGGACTATATTTAGGGACCTCGCTAGACATGGGGACTAACAGATAAGTGAGTTTCTTCCTTCATTCTTTTGCAAAATACAAGATGAGAAACGGCAGAAGTGATGAGATTATAGGGGAAGGTACTGGACAGAAAAAATGGCGCTTGGTTTTTTAGTCCTAAACAAGGAGAACCTTTAGGGACCTCGCTAGAAAGTGGACTGGTCTAACAGATTAGTGAGCCTCTTCCTTTATTCTATTGCAGAATACAGTATGAGAAACGGCGGAGGCGATGAGTTGATGAGGAAGGGACTGGACGAAAAAGGTGACGCTTGTTTTTTTAGTCCTAAACAAGGACAACCTTTAGGGACCTGATTAGAAGGGGGACTGGTCTAACAGATAAGTGTGGTTGTTCCTTCATTCTATTGCAGATGATGATGAGAAACGGCAGGGAAGGTGAGATAATAAGGGAAATAACTGAACGGGAAAAGGAAACAATTCGGCCAAAGCCATGTAGCCGGTGATGACTACACAGTTCTTGCTTTTTAGGGTAATGAACTTCCAGAGATGCACCTACAAATGGTCGGTGACAGCTTGTCCAAATTTCCAATTAAGATTAATTCGATTCGTGCTTTTATCGTCGCACCCACTTCTATTCTGCTTGACCGGTACTCACGTGTAATGTTTCGATTTCGAACAGGTTTGTTGTGCTGCTATAAAAAGTGCGTCTTCATGGTGTTTTAACGAAAAAGATGTGTGCATCCGTAACAAGGCCTATATCTTCGTACTATAAATAACAAATTCAATTGATCCTCCGTGATACTGCAATAGCATATTAGTTTTAGCAAAGTTGTCTTTCAATGACCTTACAGTAAACTTGTTATATTGACATACATACGACAAATTGTGATTTTGAACGTACGATCGATGAATGAAAATAGTTTTGACAAAGCATCGACACAAAAATTATCAAAATATCACGATCAATTATTTGAAGAACGTACACCCATATTTACAGTGCCTGTCTATGGTGTATTTGTTTGATTGTTTGAACAAAGGATGCTCTCCGTACGGTTCGATTTCGACTTGAAGATTGACGCAATTTTACAATCGGGGTTTTCAATAAGAACACTTTGTGTATAGGATAGAGCTACATGTCGCATGATTGATTATAGTTGTATACGAAATATAAACATGATTGATTTCAGCCGATCGATTTAACCATTAAAAATTAAGCCATTGTAGTTTAATGCAGTTTATGTTTAAGTCCAACCGTTGGTAGTGGCCAGCTCTCTTTAGAGGTTACCTGTCAAGCGTTCATGTATTTTTTTCTCCCTCGAGGAAGAAATGTGCGTTTCAGAACCCGTTGTTGCCATATTTTAATATTCATATATTATTGATATATTAAGTTATAAAACCGTGTATCATATGTGTTTTTGTTATACTCTGAAAGGGGTCTATATAATTCAAGTTCAAGTTTCAAGATTCTCTGGAAAGACCTGTCTACAATGGCCACTTGTTCTGTTTTCCTTAGAATAACCTTGATTGTCAGGTTTGACTGTATTCTAAAACTACAACAGCCTAAGATGCATAATGTCTTTTTTGTGTCACGGACTTGTCATGAAATACAGTTTTTCATTCAATTAGATTCAGTCGAAATGTTTGGGGCTTGAATTCAAGTTATTCAACTCGCCCATCCTCACTGGTCCCTCTTCACCCATGTTTAACCCGTAGAGTGTCAAGAAGAGGGTTTTCAAATCGATTCGAACGGATTAGTCCCAATGGTTATCCGTTGGGACTAAGCACTTATTTCTGGCCCTTAGGCTCTAACCGGGTTAATGAACACAAGATCTCAAGGAGTTGCGTCACCAAGTGGCGGACATGGTCGCTGTACAATACATGAATCCAAACTTTGCTAACGAAAGCATGAAAGTATTTAATTTCAAGACATACTTATTCTTGGGTCTGGACTCTGGAGTTGTCGAATTGGTGCTGATATTTGTTTGATATGGATCCAAAGACTAAAACCAGATACACAGTATTCAAGTCCAAAATTAGCAGTGTCATTATATAATTTTGAAGAAAAAGTTTTATACACAGATTAACAGAACGCCAACCGACTTCGCACCGACTATACACGGCTACGTCTACTCGGGACATGCTGGAAGTAGGATAAACAAAAAAAAATCATGGTATGTAAGATCTCAACCTTCCGAACAGATTCCTGCTCCTTTATACTTAAAAAAGTATAGCCCTCAACAATACAATCTCTGCACTACCTGTATCGACTGTGTACTGAAGGGGGTCAAGTTCAATACGGTTCTTTTCTATTGTGTAAGAGTGAGGAATGCGACACTGCAGGGGTAACGTGTCACACCCATTTTCTGGAGCGCTCCTCAACATTCACCTGTTTAAAGGTACTATGTCCCGTTTGCAAGCCAAAAAAATGAAAAAGTTAAATTCCAACTGCATTTGAAAGATAATACTAATTTAGAACTTCCCTAAAAAAGGTGGGGCTTGAAAATGTCTTCAAGTGGGAAAATAACGACTATTAGTTGTCAAATCGACTTTAGGGCTATAGAGCCCTAAAGTAATAGTCTTGATTTTTCAGACAATTGTACCGAATGGTCATACGTTTTATGCTGCGCAAAGATTCAATCAGTTTAATCTTGGCCATCACAAGAAGTGGGTTATTGATGTAGACAAATGCTCATGTACCCTTTACAACTCTTTTCATGTATGTTATTACCAAAGAAGAAAAAAGGCCAGTCAGTCACTCAATAGTGTCTGACAGTGAAGTCTAGCAAGTAAACGGGTTTCCTTGCATAATTTGAATATGAGGACACTGCTAACGTTTAAATTTCACAGATAGGATATACATGACATATTCATAATTCCTGCAAAGATCTACAGCATTTGAGGTTGGCTGCAAAAGGGACATAGTACCTTTAATACTCGTGATAGGGGTAATATTTTCCAACGCACTTTTGGCAGCGAATGGAGATGGATCCATACAAAAAAGCAGTCAAGTCGAATACGTTGGGTTTGAATTTCTAGTGCACTCGGGAAGCGCTAACAAATATACAGTTTGTTACATGTGCTATTCTAAAAGATTAATGGTATTGTAGTAATGGTGGAGTAATGTCCTCTATGCGTTTTTGTTCCGTCAAAATTAAGTATTAACACATTATTCACTTTCCTCTTGTCAAATTATATCATATTATGATTATATGATTATATATGTATTTTGACTTTTGTTAATGATACATATGTACCTAGTTTGTATATTCATTTTCATTATTTTGACAAATGCACAAAATACAATCAAACATACAAACAAACAAAGGAACAAATATAAAATATTGTCTACATGATGAGTCATCGGCTCACGTTACATCTCAGTGTGTAACAAAAACACGTTCACATGATAAAGATAAAAGAGATGATAGTATAGCGAAATTGCGACAGAATTGCGACAGGATATACATCAAGTAGAGTCGTAATGCGCTCTCTCAGTTTCAAAACCTGCCATGTCCTTCATCAAAGGAGCTAACCAGTCTTTCAAGTTTGGTACCTATAATAATTTGGAAAGAGTCACGATAATGGTGGTATAAATGGGGTGGGAAACTAAATGTCGTTAGAACTACGTGGGGGTATGCGAAAGCGTAAGTTTACCCGTCATATAAAACTAGACTGAACTGTTATTTCCTTCTATGAAATACAAGATATTCGATTAAGCAAGCGGACGAACTTTTGCTCTTTAAATAAACTATCCAAGATTGGATTCCATGCTCTGGGTGTTTTCATGTTTGTCAGCATAATCTATACGTAGGTATCATTGTTGCGGTTATATAAGTAGATCAAAGTGACGGATCCTGGGGGCACCGGGGCCCGTGCCCCTCCCCGTCCAAAATGGGAAAGATGAAGACGACGGTGGCCTTTTCTATATTTGTTTCCTTTTTTGCGTGTCAAATCATGTTTTTATCGTAAAGAACACATCAAAAACATAATGACCCTTTTTTGTTATTGCCACAGTATTTCTTAACAATTGTGCCCCCCCCCCCCCTTGTCAGTGAATCCTAGATCTGCCACTGGAACATGTTGGGTATCAGTTCTTGTTATGCACTTAGATTTAAGTCCACCTAAAGTTAACAAAATACCTTTGGAATGGGAACACGAATAAACACTTTATAGATCACATCACATCTTTATATACGACTGTTTTTTTATTCGCTTTGTATCCCTGTCTCTCCTTTTCGGGCTGCATGTGCAGGTAATGCATGTAGGCCTATTATTTAAAGTTAAAGTTCAGTGGCGTATCCAGGAATCGATTGATAGGGGCGAGTGGTGGGGGCGTCTGTGGAGCCCCGTGAGCTGTAGACGCATTGATTTTTTTCCTGGACATTCAAAGAAAAATTGTCCAAATTAAGTAAAAATCTGGGATATAGAAGTTCAGGGTAATTTCCGCATCCCCCATATAATAGCACTTTAAAATTAACATACATGAAATACAAAAAGAAATATATATATACATACTCAGAAGCTGGCAGTAACTGATAAAGAGCAACAAATTCTCCTCTATATACAATTGATTGTTTTCCACCGGAAATAGAATAATATAATGTATTTCGAGGTGTTTACAATTGGTGCAAAAATATATTTTGTCATTAGACTTTCAGAGCTATCAACTCCCTTCAACTCGAAAGCAATCTTTGCAAATTCGAACGCCGTTTCCCATGAGACACGTTTATTAAGAGCGTGTTTTTATATTCCCCTGTTGGAAATAATATGGTCAACCGTGAGATGATATCCCGAGCATGTCTATAAAAAGCAGTTTTGAAAAGGAAATTATATTGACCGGCACTATGATATTCCCATGTCTAGGTCACGCTATCTTTGATTCTCCCTCGACGTCATTCCATTTCTTTCTTGATGCTTTTTTTTTTTGTGGCGAAACTTGTTATTGGGACCTTCGCCATAAAGGAGACCTGAGAAGGAAAATAAAATGCCATCGACTTTTTTTTAGCTCTCGGCTGGAACCTTTCCGATGCATTATTTCTTCCAATGGTCTGTCATATTTGCCAATAGCTGTCACCTTTGAACCTTGGCATGATGGAAAGCCTGGAAAAAAGTACCAATGAACTATTAAAGTTTGATTTTCTGCTGGTAATTGTGATGGTCGGACAGGTGCGCTTTTTGGCGTGTAGAATTTCACCCACGCATCTGTTTCGGAGACACGCACTCGCACTTAGTTCTCGGATCAGATACCGTTTGAAATTTAGATTTTATATTTTGAAACTCGTCTGGTGTTGTAGAGTAGCACAAAGGGTTACAGAAGGGCACCGTACCCGCCCCCCCCCCCACCCCGCCAAATGACCGCTGAAAGTATGAATGATACTAGGGGAAACAGGAGGGGAAGGGGAGAGAGCAATATAAGGTCATGAACTACATGTACATATCATCCATCAAGTGACAGGTCACGCGCTTCCCCACTGCCCACTCCCCCTCTCATGTTACAACTTATTTCTTTACGTCTCTTGTTATGCTGGTATTTCGAATAAATCTCCTCTTTATGATACTTTGTTTATGCATGCTGGAAAGTTGATCTCTTTCAAATAAATAGAATATTATTTTGATTATGTATTACTCACGTGTAAAGTGATTTTTTTTCTTATAGGGCATGAACCACTACATTAGTTAGTATAAAATTGAAAACAATAAATCTTTCGCTTGAATAATTGAAAGGATATACTTATGTGGTAGTGGCGGAGCAATGGGAACGAGTGCCCACACAAATAAAAACAAAAGTTTGAAAGGGGGAGAAAGAAACGTTATAAAACGATAAGAAATAAGGTCCTCTCCTCTGTCCGTTCCCCCCTCCCCCACCCTTACAGTATGACCTCGTTCGATCACTTTACTTTTTTTTTCATCGGTATCACCGTTCCCCCCCCCCTTTCCTCCATGACACAAGTGCCCCCCTCATTAGCCACACCTACGCTAAGCCATTACAGTATGTAAATAAAAATCAATTTTCATAATCCCTCATCCCTAACATTCACCTTAAGCTGTCAATTCATTTGCTACACCCCAAAAAACACAATTTCACTTTGCAAATAAAAGTGAACAACTTCGAAAAGAATTGAACTTAAGTTAGTTCCCAAGTTCATTCATCCTTCACATGTTGCAATTGATTTATGAATCACATTCAAGGATTAAAGAATGAAATATGCCCAATCTACCAATGAATTATGATGGCCAGACGCTCTAGCGCCAAACCAACAAAATAAAGAAGAAGAAAAATACGAAAAGACAACCTCGGCTTAGTATTTTATGCAATCTAGGCGAAATCAATGCTTTTCTTATATTTCTTGGAATGTGCGTGACATAGGGAGAGGACGAATTTTTTTTTTTTTTTTTTTTTTTTTCGTTGAGGTAGAAGGAGAAAAGAATATTTCATCGGTAATGGACCAGAGAGCGGCAGAGGATCAAGAAGGAAGGTGTGAAGAAGTTATTCGAGTTTTGATGAATAGACCATGGACCTACTGTGAATAGACCAAGCAGCGAGAGGTGCAGATAGGGTTACATCAGTTTCGCCATAGGCTTTACATCCTCGCCGACCTCAATGTGTACTCTCATTATTTACCTAGCCCACTTTGCCTATTTATCTTACATGGGTTGTTCAGAACATGACAGCAAATAAGAGTTCGTTTTGCCCATCTGTGCAGAACTGAAATTAAAGTGACTCGGTAACATTGCCTCAGATTCTGAAACAAAATCCTGGATGTAGCTCATGACTTTTACAAGCCGATCGCCTTTCTGATTATCAAGATACCTATGATTGGAAATCGAAATTTCATTTTTCGTTCTCCTAACGGTTTTTATAACACTACAGTCCACTGAGGAAAATGAGTATGGTAAAACCGGTCACTCAAAGGTTTTTACTTTTTTTAGGGCTTCAATATAACACCACACCACAGACACTGATAACACGTAGGGCCCTGTATCTCATATTTAACATTGTTAAACGACGCCTTCAAGAGACCACGGCGTCAAAAATATTCGTTCGAAGTTGATTTAAAGTGAACGATGAGTATTTGTTAAGTTGATGAGCTTTCTCTTGGGGTTTTATATACATCTTGTGGGTGTTTATTATAGGTCCAATGTGGAAGACTATCACAGCAACAAAACTGTACACAAAAAGGATTACACTTGAAATGCTTTCAACACGTTCAATCTTAGAAATAGTTATCTTCACAGGATCGTAAGAGATTGTACACGTTCATAAAGTGAGTCCAGCCATCACCCAGTAGAACTTTTGTTTCTTAGGAAGAGGATGAGGATTAACCCTACGCGTGTTGTTGGATATAGATTTCTCTTGCATAAACCTTGACGCTACTTTCGGGAAGTCTTTTCTGGAACTTAAGTCATCACGAATAATAAGGACAATTATTCAATCAGGTCCTGCATGGCACAGTTTTCGCCAAGATATACCCTTGACACGAGATTTCGTCACAGTCTTGTGTTCCGTAATCAAACGCCCATCCTAAATTCCATTCCATCACAGGTATTCTACAAAATCTAGAACGATTGAAATGTATAGCACCCTATAATGATTTAACGGCCAAGGTCAGGTATGAAAAAGTATCAAAACCAGGTGGAGCATAAAGGATTAAAAAGGGAGCAATTCATCAAAAACTGGGTTGAATAATTGGATTAATGAGAGTCGATTGTCCTCCCGTCACCCAGGTCACTCTGCAATACAGCAGAATGATGGGAGTGTCACCCGTGCCTTCTCTGTTTTTCATTAATAAAATTCACGTCAAGGTTGTCGTCTTTCACTTTAAGACTGCAGCATACCAATGCATTTTTGTTGGTACAATTGTTTATTGTTAATGTTATCAATCAGTTTCACGTGAAGCAAAAGGGTTAATAACATTTCAACCAATTTATATTTTTCGCATTCCTCGGTCAGAATCTTAAATCTCTCTTAAACGACCCCCTCCTGAATCCCCCCTCCCCAATTTCTCTAACTATCTATCTGTCTATGAATGTCTCTCTTTCTCCGTCCGATTTCCTTGTTTTCTCTTCTCTCCTTTTTATTATAACTGTAATATGGGACAGAGAGTTGTGGCATTCCATGGTCGCCAACGTCTCAGGACATGGCGCGTAAAGAAGAAGAAGAAGAAAGCCCCCTCGGAAGTGTATGGAGCACCAAATTCGCCAAAAAGGTGATGTCCATGTTATCAATCGTGGTCATTTAAATTATTTCATGTAATAAACAACAACAAAAGTGCATTGTGCTCTTATTTCACAATAATGAAGACGATAATCTTCATGAATCTTTTGGTTTCAGAGCAGCTGTATCAATTGAATTAATGCTTGTTGTTTATTACATGTTTGACTAAGATGTAGGTCCAATGCCGTGTTTACGAATCTTATAAAGATAAATCATCGAAAATACCACCAGAACATACAAACCATTTTCATGCTGCCCCCATGGCCACCTACTTGTTCCTCATCCCCCCCCCCCCCCTTTCCGCCATCAGTCTTACGAGTCACGTAAACTTAACAACGCTGTGTCTTTCTTCAAAGAGACGCATTAAACAGAGCAGGCAACATCTTCGGCCATCGGTGACACCGAAAAAAAGAGCGCGCATTTTAGAACACCATCACTCAACACAACTTACGCCGCCAGCTAGGCGGGAACGTCTGCCAGAATCAAAACTTTTGTTAAATCTATCGAAAGGAATACAAATAAACCAATACCCATCTCCTCGCATGCC
Organism: Strongylocentrotus purpuratus; assembly: GCF_000002235.5. Taxonomy (NCBI): domain Eukaryota; kingdom Metazoa; phylum Echinodermata; class Echinoidea; order Camarodonta; family Strongylocentrotidae; genus Strongylocentrotus; species Strongylocentrotus purpuratus. The sequence continues at coordinate 21,184,667 of NW_022145596.1, forward strand.
ATCGAGAGCACTTCGGGGATTTGTCTCCGTTATGCTCTTGACATTCTGGTTCATGTGGTCGGCATTAGTCAACATAGAAATATGAATATGGTGGTTATTTTTTTTTTGTTCCGAACTTGAGACCAAAACGCATATATTGGAAGTCATGCTTGCCCACTTTGAAGCCGCTTTTGTCCATCCCCGGGGTAAAACAGGTTGGATCTGAAATATGAGTTGTTGACACGAACATTGCCAGAGTGAGGTAATGAATCCCCTTAAAATGTCGAGATGAACTTGGTGTTTCTGATTGAGTAATGAAATTAACCGTCACCTCTTATTAAACCCAAGAATATTCTCTAGAATAAACAAATTTAATGAAATGAGCTAAATACTATAACCACACAATATTTTAAAAAGAGGAAATAGTCTGAATTATCTATTAGTCTTAGAGCACGGCTCTACAGCTTTGTTATGTCTAATATCTAAGTATATATGGAATAGTTTATTCAAAAACAATCATTATAAATAATTAGGATTCCGCACACTTTTAAGAAGAACGTGACTCTAACTAAAAGTATATCTAGATAAAAGAGTTGATGCACAAGTAATCATGGTACTATCAAATGATTTAACCGAAGCTCTGTCATTCACTATTTCACTAATTCTTTATATAATTCAACATCCCTCCAATTCTGATGAGATTTTAGTCCTATACCAACCCCTCCCCTTCTCTCTCTGTTCTCTCTCTCTCTCTCTCTCTCTCTCTCTCTCTCTCTATCTTTCTCTCTCCCTCTCTCCCTCTCTCCCTCTTCTACCCTCTTTTCCCCCTCGTTCTCTCCCCTTTTCCATTCCCTCCATCTCCATCTGTCTAACTAAATAAACTTTGAGCTTCTTCATCCGCATATCAATCACCATACCATTTCTCCATTTTCTTCACCACGTCCAGTTACATATTTCTATTTTCATCCCAGAATCCGAACGAACTGACGCTCTCGCTCGAAGACAGTTCCAATTGTCTCTGCAATTTCCCCTCACGGTGAACAATTGGGCCAAACATGGCGTCAGTTTTCGGTCAGGTTGTCAGACGAGGACAATAATCAATTGTCAGATGTTTCCTCCAAGATCAAGAAGTATGATTGTTACTCATCCCCCATAGCGGAAACATTGGATGAATCTTCAGAAATACCGAATTAAAATCTGAAAACCGACCTACCTCCCTCAGGACCGGGGAAGGAAGATCTCTTTTACAAATACTCAAAATAGAAAATCAACAAAGCAGAGTTTATTGATTTTATATTGAAGCTAATTGATCAAATCCGAGATAAATTGAACAAATTATGGGCCAATGATAAACAAGCTCATAAAACGACGTACAGGAAGAAAAGAAATAAAAAGGGAAAATAAATATTGGTTCAGTAATCGTATAATAAGGCACGTTAGATTTTATTTGGGAATTTGTAACATGAATGGTCTAATTTTGTATATTTGTTCGCCATGTTGTATTTATACAGTCTTAAAATGAAATTAGAGGGATCGACGTCAATCATTTATCAGAAAATATTCGTTTATGATGCGCTTACCGACAACATGACGGCTCTAAATTTGTGCAAAAAAATTAACATATCTCTTGCCTTTTCTTTTAATTTAAAACCTAACTTCTCTTATTTTAATATTCTATAATTCAAATTATTCAATGTCCATGTAAAGATCGGAAGGCTAGCTAGTGAACATTGGTGTAATCTGTAAGAATGACCACGGAGACGGTGCAAGATTTACAAAGGGATCACTTAACATACTTTTACATTTCGATTACTAATTCTCTGTGCAACACCCTAGAGCAAGATTCTTTTGAAAGCATGTGTGTCGAAGGGTCATCACCGAATAGCTAGATAATCTATTTGCTCTCGCAACAAACACTCACTAAAGGAAATCCCTCTGAGAAACATTAAGTCATGTTATATATAGTATTACATTTACATTCAATCACGTGTTTCTCTCTTCTTCTTCTTTTTTTTCCTTTCTTTTTCTTTTCTTTTCTTTTTTCTTGTATTTCTCTTTTTTAATAACAATAATATTTTCCATGGACAATAATACAATAATACACCTCTCGCTGTTTGGTCTAATACAATCCGATACCTTAAAGATACTATGTCCCTTTTGCAGCCAACCTCAAATTCTGTAGAACTTTGCAGGAATTATGAATGTGTCATGTATGTCCTATCTGTGAAATTTAAACGTTAGCAGTGTCCTCATATTCGAATTAGGCAAGGAAACCCGTTTACTTGCTAGACTTCACTGTCAGACACTATTGAGTGACTGACTGGCTTTTTTCTTCTTTGGTAATAACATACATGAAAAGAGTTGTAAAGGGTACATAAGCATTTGTCTACATCAATAACCCACTTCTTGTGATGGCCAAGATTAAACTGATTGAATCTTTGCGCAGCATAAAACGTATGACCATTCGGTACAATTGTCTGAAAATCAAGACTATTACTTTTGGGCTCTATAGCCCTAAAGTCGATTTGACAACTAATAGTCGTTATTTTCCCACTTGAAGATATTTTCAAGCCCCACCATTTTTAGGGAAGTTCTAAATTAGTATTATCTTTCAAATGCAGTCGGAATTTAACTTTTTCATTTTTTGGCCTGCAAATGGGACATAGTACCTTTAACATGAATCTTCGATTTCCTACTATCAATTCTATTGAATTGATACGACCATGAAGAAAATGAGTCATTGTGTATAAATTGAAAGAAAATGTTACGATGAGATAACGTAATTAAATATTTGGATTCATTACGCAATTGGTTCTGGTATACATGTAGGTAGGCACTAAAATGTTCATTGTCCGTTGCCTATTTTACATTAGATTGCTTTTTCTTGCATTCGTACCTATAACAGCGATGCCAGGCCATATGTGTTGACTAATTCTAAACTTTCTCTCGGATTGCTGTAAGATTTTCGAAGAAAAGAACCTTTTCAGAGTGTTTCTTTTTTTGTAGGTCTTTTTTCTAAACATTATGATACACTACAGTAATGTCACCCATCTCTCTCTCTCTCTCTCTCTCTGTCTCTCTCCCTCTCTCTGTCTTTCTATCACTTTGAATTTCTACCATATTCCTTCTCAAGGAAAAATATAGATACTTTCGGATTGCAATGAGCCCCACTACCATACACGTTGACCTGGATTCCACCTCCAATTCATTCACGTTCTTCTATGAATAGATGTAACACTAATCCGTTGATATGTATTCCCACTGTGATCACAGGTCCAGCCAAGTACGGTAATATGATCAACATCATTCGGTTGGTCATGGAAAAGACCCCCCCCCCCCTCTTCCCACATGATTAACCCCTTACTTTAAAGCTCATGCATGTGTAGCAAGTGTATGTGTAATTACGAGGTGCCTGGATGTGGGACGTCGCTCGTATTGTTGGATGTAACGCCATTGATGTTATGTTGTTATTATGTTTTATAACTTGTATAATTGTGTACATTGTTTGTAACACACCTGTACCAGTGAGCAACGAATTTCCATTTGTACGGACAATAAATCAATTAAATCCAATTTAATTCATTAAAACTGTCCATCGGAAACCCTATCCATGAAAAGAAATACTTTGTTTGTTTAATTATACATAATCTGATAATCCTATCATAAATTGCGTTTCTTAAGAGGTTCTTTTTATTTAAACATGATCGTGAAATTGATGACAGATTTTTTTTGAAATTTGTAACATTTATTTTCTGCGTTATAGCTTCTATTTTCCTTCATTAATCCAATTATGTGACATATGTCAAATTATGCATTATGCAGAAATCAAGTTAATTTCATTAAAATGAGTAAGCTCGTTATCATTGATCATGTCGATGCTATTAAGATACGTAGCCTTTCCAGCTAGCTTTTCCATCTAAAAGACCTCATGAATTCCTTGTTATCCTGCAATTAGGGCAACGTGATGATTAGCACGATTACAGTTTTATTTAAATCGTCCTATAAAAATGCCACTTGTAACGTTTTTTTTTCACATGCGATTTCACATACTGTCTTGATTGCAAATATACCGTTGTCATTGCCACATGGTCTTTTATACAGGTTGTATTCGACCCAAGGTTGTCACTTGATCAAGTTTTCGGACCGCCTTCATCATCATCATCATCATCATCATCATCATCATCATTATCATCATCATCATCATCATCATCATCATCATCATCATCATCATCACAGCATTGATAAGGTGACAGATATGTTCTAAAGAGTCCTAAGTACTTGCCCATGACTACAGAGTCTCTATTACACAGGCAAATTACATGTGATTGCTAACGTGACATATCCCGATTACAGGAGGTGTATTTGTATGGTGGCCCTGAAGGGACATCGCGAATAGACTAAATCGTGAAAAATATGCGATAAAATTCACGATATCGTCAATTTTATCGCATATTTTTCACGAAGAAATTCACGAAATTGACGATATCGTGAACTTTATCGTGAATTTTTCACGATAAAATTGACGATATCGTGAATTTTATCGTGAAAAGTTCACGATATAAAGTTCACGATATCGTCAATTTTATCGTGTACTCTATCGTGTACTCTCCTGACGGGCGCTTCGTAAACAAAACCAGCCCTAGCTGGGGGAGACAGAGAGAAGGAAAAAAGGGAAAGGGAAAGAGAAGATAAAAGGAAAGAAAGAATAATAATAAGAAAAGAGGGAAACGGGGGGGGCGAAGGGCTCTTGCCTCCTCCTCACTCCCCCCCCCCCCCCCGCCAAAAAATAAATAAGGAGAGAGAGAAGGGAAAGGGAAAGGGAAAGAAAATATAAAAGGAAAGAAAGAAGAGGAAGAAGGAAAGAGGGAAACGGGGGAAGGGCGAAAGGCTCTTACCTCCCCCCCCCCCCCCCCGCCAAAAAAATAAATAAGAGAGAGAGAGAGAGAGAGAGAAGGGAAAGGGAAAGAAAGAAGAGGAATAAGAGGGAAACAGGGGAAGGGCGAAGGGCTCTTGCCTCCTCCCCCCCCCCCCCCGCCAAAATAAATAAGAGAGAGAAGGGAAAGGGAAAGAAAATATAAAAGGAAAGAAAGAAGAGGAATAAGAAGGAAAGAGGGAAACGGGGGAAGGGCGAAGGGCTCTTGCCTCCTCCCTCCCCACCCCCCGCCAAAAAAATAAATAAGAGATAGAGAGAGAAGGGAAAGGGAAAGGGAAAGAGAAGATAAAAGGAAAGAAAGAAGAGGAAAAAGAAGAAGAAAGAGGGAAACGGGGGCGAAGGGCTCTTGCATCCCCCCGCCCAAAAAATAAATAAGAGAGAGAGAGAGAGAGAGAGAGAAGGGAAAGGGAAAGAGAATAAAAAAGGAAAGGAAGAAGAATAAGAAGAAAAGAGGGGCTCTTGCCTCCTCCCCCCTCCCGCGCCAACAAATAAATAGGAGAGAGAGAGAGAGAGATAGAGAGAAGGGAAAGGGAAAGGGAAAGAAAATATAAAAGGAAAGAAAGAAGAAGAAGACGGAAAGAGGGAAACGGGGGAAGGGCGAAAAGCTCTTACCTCCCCCTCCCCCCTCCCGCCATAAAGGGAAAGAGAAGGGAGAGGGAAAGAAAATATAAAAGGAAAGAAAGAAGAGGAAAAAGAATAAGAAAAGAGGGAAACAGGGGCGAAGGGCTCTTGCCTCCTTTCTTTTCTTTCTTTTCCTTTCTTTCCTATTCTCCCTCTTTTTCGTTTTTCTCTTTCTTTCTTCTCTTTCCCTTTCCTTCTCTCTCTCTCTCTCTTATTTATTTTTTGGCGGGGGGCGGGGGGACGAGGCAAAAGCCCTTTGCCCCCGTTTCCCTCTTTTCTTCTTCTTCCTCTTCTTTCTTTCCTTTTATCTTCTCTTTCCCTTTCCCTTTCCCTTCTCTCTCTCTCTCTGATTTATTTTTTGGCGGGGGAGGGGGGGCAAGAGTCCTTCGCCCTTCCCCCGTTTTCCTCTTTTCTTCTTCTTCCTCTTCTTTCTTTCCTTTTATCTTCTCTTTCCCTTTCCCTTTCCCTTCTCTCTCTCTCTCTGATTTATTTTTTGGCGGGGAGGGGGGGGGAGTGAGGAGGAGGCAAGAGCCCTTCGCCCCCCCCCCCCGCTTCCCTCTTTTCTTCTTATTATTCTTTCTTTCCTTTTATCTTCTCTTTCCCTTTCCCTTTTTTCCTTCTCTCTGTCTCCCCCAGCTAGGGCTGGTTTTGTTTACGAAGCGCCCGTCAGGAGAGTACACGATAGAGTACACGATAGAGTACACGATAAAATTGACGATATCGTGAACTTTATATCGTGAACTTTTCACGATAAAATTCACGATATCGTCAATTTCATCGTGAAAAGTTCACGATAAAGTTCACGATATCGTCAATTTCGTGAATTTCTTCGTGAAAAATATGCGATAAAATTGACGATATCGTGAATTTTATCGCATACTTTTCACGATTTAGTCTATTCGCGATGTCCCTTCAGGGCCACCATATATTTGCCAAGCTCTTCCGAGGAGAAGACCCCCCCCCCCCCAAAAAAAAAAACAACAACAAATATCAAACAACCAAACGTGTAACAACGATCCGTCCAATTAGCTAGGCCTATATCCATTATCTTCCATTCGTAAAATGAGAATGATAATTTACTATCGAATTCGGGTTACAATCAGTAAAATCTTCATTCAGGGTTTCAAAACACAAAGGTAGATCCAAGTGGGGGTAAATCTCCCCCCCCCCCCCCTCCCCCCTTTCCCAATGAAAAGTCAGTCACCGCCCCATTTACGCTATGCGATAGGTATCCCAGTTACGGATCATGGAGTTTCGCTGTTTTAAAACATATTGTTTCCCCCTTTTCCCCTATCTGGATATCCTGGACCCGATATCGTATAATCCATACCACATCAATAATAACAACAACAATCGCTTATGTTCGAAGGGTGCATTAAGAATGATGAATATTTTTCACGCATTTTTTTAAAACAGAGAGTGATCAAAAGTCCTGTTCATCTTTGACAATCAGACGACTTGCATCATCAATTTTAATTTAATTTCCAGATGAACTAGACTAAAAGACACACATCTGCAGGAAAAAACCTGTCCTACTTTCAGTCTACACTTGTCTACTAATAAGCCTTCGGGCATCGTATTAAGCTTATATGGATTTCTTGTCTGCATAATTATATCGCTCATTTCCAGTACACTTTAGGGGTGGATCCAGGATTGTCAAAAAGTGGGGAGGACGACCTTTTCCTTTCAGTATTTTTCTTCTCGAAAATATTTTATCGAACATAACTTTTCTTTTAATCCCTGACGAGGCTGGAAAATATCTTTAGATTTATTTTTAGACTCTTTTCAAGATTTCACCTCTAAAACCATTAACTACCCTTCCGATGGATCCGGACGGGGTCGCCGTCCTTTTTCTCCATAGGGGGTCACCTCACCTCGCCCCCTTCTTCTCCCTGGATCCGCCTATACAAGTAATGAAAGATGTCTTCGGTAAGACTATGCGTGGGGATATCACTTGAGACTGTACCCCCGCCACCCGGGAAACGCATAAGAGGGGCGTGAACGTATAAGACCTATATAATCAAAGATGGGCTAATTGTGTCAAGTTCATTCCTGAGTCCGTATTTAGACACCGGGTCTGGGAGGTCAATCAGTGGAGAATCGGCCAGCTAAAAGGGGGCAGAGCCTTACAAAATAAACTCCGATGAGATGCTTGGTGGTGACAGATGCGATCAAATGGACCGTGAAGAAGACACCGCGTATGCGTTCTTCGCCTGCTTGGGCACCTTTGAACGGACTTGATGAAAAAGAGCATGTTAGACACTGACAGCATGTTATAATAATAAGGATAATGTTTGTACTTACGTTGGCAGGAATAGGTCCAAGGTTTAAGGGGGTTCACTATCCTTTTCCAGCCGGTGCAACAGGCAATGGGGTAGTATCCATGGTACCTACAAACTCCGTTGGTGCGGGTTTTCGGAAGGGCTCCGTGTTGAACATGGAGCTGCCTCGAGGTCAAGACTTGCTGCGTGCTGTGGATCCTAGACTGGCTATACAACTGCGTCCCAGAGACATAGGGTGTCCTGACAGGTGTCCGGACAGGAGTCCTGGAAGGTGTCCTTGGTGGGGTTCTGACTGGTGTCCGGACTGGTGTCCTTCGAGGAATCGTCGGTCGCGCGTTCCCTTGTGTCCTTGAGGGAAATCTACCGAGCGGTGATGTCCTGACGGGAGTTCTTGACTGGGTCCTACTTGGAATATGTGCACTCGGCCGGGTCCTGACTGGACCCTGTTGAACGATTGGCATCCTATGCGTCGTGACATATGGTCTTTGCACTACAGGTCTTTGAACCACAGGTCTTTGAACCACAGGTCTTTGAACCACAGGCCTCGGTACGACCCTACTTGGCCTTTGTTGTCCAACAATAGGTGCTTGTCCCGATGGGAAATAATGCGTCCTAGACCCAGGAACGTTTGTAGGAGTTCTTGATAAAGTACCCCTTTGTACAAGTTGAACTGTTCCACTTGAACCTTGTCCTGTCTTTCTGTCCAATGGCACATAGACCTTAGTTCCCCTGTTGAGAGATCAATAAAAATGAGTTGCTTAAAACAGAGTATAGTCATTGCACCTCTACAATTTAGCACGAAAATCTCAAGTAAGCGCAGGATTATAACCCGGCCCAAAAGGGTATTATTTTTTAATAAGCTGTTATCAATATCTGGCGATCCTTCGTGAAGCACCCCTCACAGGACCAAACGAATAAACATTCTTTAAACGGATATTGTAAATTCGTTTTTCTTTGGAATGGTATGGCCAGCTGACTGGTACATGTATATATCTGAAACATACAACAACAACAACAAAGGACATTGATAGATTTGCTTGTTTGACTTAGTTCTCATTATCTTTTTCCATTTGATTGTAGGTCCATAACAAAACGCAACAATGTTAAATACCTGCAATCTAGAACAAGTGGTGGATACGTCATACACTTCTTTAAATAGAAATATATCATTTGTTTTTCTTAAACTTTCAATGCCCTCTCAATCTTTGCACAGTGGCTGTCAAGTAAAAGGCTTTTCTAGAGGATGTCTTTATTCGAATGATGATGATCACTTTATGTTTTCCCTCGTTTTTGCCACACAATGCCTTTACAATTTTGTTATAACCCAAGTTTGAAAACGCAAGACATTTATTACAGTGCTCATTTTTTGTGCGAGGTAATGCAGGTCACTTTCCATAATATCAGTATACACAATGTACATGCTATATGTGTACTCGTACTTTGGATGGTATTTGATTTTCTTTTTGCTATTCATCAATGTTTGTTTTGTGCATAGTGCAGGACTGTTCGCGACAATATTTTCACTTGGAATAATATTACTATGTTAAGAACTTATACGATCAATACAGAAGGCTAGGCCCCCATGAGCTTACAACAAATAAAAGTAAGACCTCTTTTCTTATTTCTAAAAAAAAATACATCTGGTACACATATGTTAGACATTTCTCAGACACAATGCTAGTTCCTTCAATCTCTCGAGTAGCGTATGTAGTACACGTGCAAAGAAGGGGGCATGGGAGTTAAAGAGAAGGGTCTGTAATTTAAAGAGAAAGAGAGAGATGATTGGTCGATGGGGAGGGATGGGACATACAGGCAATAAAGATAACTGCAATCCGTACCTTAATTCGTAATCTTATTCGTTAAAGAGTACATCCAGATGACTTGCCCTACCCCATGCTCATTATGCCCCCTCAACCCGCCCCTACCTTCTGGTCCAAACAGACGCTACGCCCTGAGAACTCTCACAAAATGAAGATATGCTTCTCCACCATGACCTGTGCAAGTTCATCTATCTATTTCTAAATAAGGGGCGGTTGGGGACTTCGTTCATTAGGCTTGCAATATATAAAATAGAATGTAGGTCAAAGGCGTGCCATCTTAGGGAGTTTCAGTTACAAGACGCCGGTTGGTACCTTCATTCAAACCATCCCGTTTTACTCCCCCCCCCCCCCCCCCCCCCCCCTCACTCTGCCCCTCTCATTTCTCTCTCTCTCTCTCTCTCTCTCTCTCTCTCTCTTTCTCTCTCTCCCTATCTGTCTGTCTGTCTGTTTTTCATTTTCAATATATCCATCGGTTTTTGTCCGTCTCTCTCTCTCTCTCTCATCTATTTCTGATTATCCTATCAATGACACACGTAGTCCCTCCGTTTATTATCCCTTCGGCTATGCAGACTAAACTTGAACCCCCAAAAATGTGAATAACAGGATATCTGGAAATGGTCAGACTAGCTATAAACAATTAACATCTCTATCATCGAATATATTCATTTAATCTAATATATTCATTATCTAATATATTCATTATCTAATATATTCATTATCTACAACGTACATGTATGAATTTGAAACGCGCAAGGGGGGGGGGACAAATGAATTTGTAGCGCAATAAGTAATAACGAACCAAATCTGTTTCCATACTTTCTCCAAAAAATGGGATAATTGATAACATGGTGGTTTTGATGAAAGCTAAATAAATTGAGAGGCAGATGAGTGAAATTCTGAGCAAAATTAAATCCAAAAAAATAAGAATTGTGAATGATCGAGGTTTAAATCGATCAAACACAATTTGGCGTATCTGTGTTAATTGTTCGTGCGAGATACTTTCCCATTTGCTCTGTACTAGAAGAAGTCTTATTTGTATGTCCTCTAATGGAAATCTTCAATCTTTGATGTCCCCTTGACATAACCATTTCTCAAATAAGTAAGAAATTAAAGCTTATGAACTTTCAGTACAGGGTAAAACGGGGAAGGACCTCAAAAGATATATCATAGAGTTGCCAATTTGTGTTCCTTTGATTACAACTTCATGAATTCATAACTTTAATTTTGTTCTAAGCAGATGTTGCTCGAATTTCCACTGATTCGTTTCTCTCATTTTCCCGCTTTTATTAAAAACCAATTTAATATCAGGGTGGACTTTCTTTCTAAGAACAATGTTTATTTTTTAAGCTCGATTAACGTTTTGACACGCTTGCTTCTGACAGCTTTATGCAGATCTTTAAGAAAAACGTCCTTTTCAGGTCCGTGTGAAGTGTAATGAAAACATGGATTACTGAGCCGAGCAATTATGGGATTTTGATTTTCATGCCTCGGTCCAACAACCTTGCAATCTTAATACCTACAGGTGTACCATTCATGTTTGCCAGAAGTAGGACAATTTGACACCCCTTTATGTACACATTCTTTCTTCTGTATTTACGCCTCACCATGAAAGAGGTTGCGGCACAAATGTGTGAAAGATGTAGTGAGAAAGAGAGAGATAGGTAGATAGATAGATAGATATAGATATAGATAAAGATAGAGGGAGAAAGAGGGAGGGAGAGAGGAAGCATGGAAGGTGAATGTGGACCCGGAAACGGGGAGAGTTCAATGGGTAGGGGTGGGGTGGGCTTTGTTCCTAGACCTTTAAACATAACCATACAGTTTGGCGCAATACTGGGTAGGGGGTATATAGAATTTGAACAGCGTGGACTAAATATCCCTTTCTTTTTCTCTCTCTCACTGTCTCACACCGTCTCTCCTATATTTCCCTCTCTTTCTCTCCTACATCTTTATTTATCTCATTTAAATATAGATCATAATATAACATGTGACAGGACTTGAATAAAACAACCTATGAATGCAACAACCCTGAGAAAAACTAAACCTTTTCGACAATTTTACCTGAAGACATGGTTCATCGACCGACGGACTGTCCCAAGCGTCCAATACATATACATGTATAGCTTGACCACAGACAGAAGAACGCCATATATTCAAAAGGAGGTGGAGGGGGCAAGAGGGGTTAATGCATTGGTCACAAAATTTTCTTCCTACAAGTGAGGGGGGTGTGGACAAATGTCCGAAAACTAATGATGCATGTATGAGATCCAATGAAAAGTGACATGGAAATAGTGGCATCTACTATCTTAACATCAGTTATTAGATAAGGTGTTTCATTTGCCCGTGGCATGTACGACATTGTATATAAATGTCATTGATCTGAAACGAATCGTCAAAGTAGACAAATTCGTCTTTATTATCTAGCTTTGAATTTTTCCGATCAATTTTCCGTAATATTCTGAGCGTGTAAGTCGTATGCACAATCAAATCGAAGGTAAAAACGATTAACGTTATTCAAAAAAAAACTTTCTGCAATTCTCAAATCGGTTTTGTTAATTAAAATGAATATTTAAGTACGTTTAAAAAGGTTTGAAGGAGCAACGCCTTGTTGGTACTAGTTCTGATGGTCACATCAATTTCTTTCCCCCTATTCTTTATCTCTCTCTATCTCCCTATCTGTCACCCCTCTCTCTCTCTCTCTCTCTCTCTCTCTCTCTCTCCCTCCCTCCCTCCCTCTCTCTCTCTCTCTCTCTTTCTCTCTTACTCCTTCCTCTAGTACACGCAACTGTTTTTCTTTCCATGTGGTGTTACCTTCACGCTGTGCAGCAATCAGCCTTCCCTTTATCCTTTTATTTACCTGTATTTACTCCTCATTTTAGACTTTTCAATAATTTCTGATTCAGAAAAGTAAATCAAACTTGCCAAAATGTGCCACCAAGGTCAATGGACTTTTTTTTTTCCTCTCGATTACCTACCTGTATAGTCCTGTAATTCACCCTTTATCCCCCTAAATTGTAATTTCGCGTCAATCGCGTCAGACGTCTGGGCAAATGCCATGAAATCGAAAGAATAAGAAGGAAAAGGGCCATCGAATGTTATCCAACGGATTTCCACCCATAAATTAAGAGGTATGATAGCGAATCCCTATCTTTCCGCAGCCACAAGTCTGTGGTACTTGACCATGATACCTGCTTGCGATAGCTCCCACCTGTTTGAAATGCGTGGGATTGTGTGTGTACCGAAACGTTTAGCCGCGTAATTTCTTTGCCCGCGGCGCTAGATGTGATTGTGCTTTCGAAGAAGTTGACACATTTTATGTTGGCTGTACAAACAAACACAGACTGATGACGTTGATCTTGAAATACCTATCCGTCTGGACGGGAGGTCATAAAAATGTTCGAAATGTTGATAATGAGAGGGTTAACATGGAAAAGGCATGCCATAGAATGCAAACTCACTGTAAATTACGTGTTTTAGTGCACAGTGACTTTATTTTTAGTGGCAAGTGTCCCAAATAAAATGGCGAAATGGAAAAGAGAACAATGAAAATGAAAAAAGGAGGGGAAATAACCAGAAACGCTGGCATGATCATATTAATGTTCACCATCATTCTATAAAGGTGACGGTACATTCATGTCAAATTACTTTTTTTTAGAGGACTGGTAATCTGATGACACAGCTCTGGGGGGGGGCGTTTCACAAAACTTGTAATCAGTGACAAATTGTTATAAGCTACTGAAATCCTTGCTTCATATTGGTTATCAGCAGATTTGTCACAGATTTGTGTAAATTTGTCATTGAAAAAAGGCTTTGTGAAACGCCCCCCTGGTGTGTGAATTTTCGATTTTAAAATTACTGATCAATTTATTTTAGATGTTATTTTAGATGTAATGAACATTCTTGGACATTATTTTGCAATGTATAATCGTCATTTCATATTTTGAAGGGTGACTTTTGTAGTAAACATGGTACATGTATACGACGATCACAGTTTAGGCCAACGATTTGATGACGAACGAATCTTGGACACGACCACACTTTGACGAACAGACCGCATGGCTTTCACCCTTATTACCCTGTATACTGTTTGACAACAAGTATGTAACAGACACGCAATGTTGGTCGAGATAACTTGATAAGATGGTAACGCAGTGTGACAGAAGGGGACAGAAGATGACCCGGAAGAGAACATGACGAGAAGTGACAGGCGTTACGGCTCCACCGGAAGGAAGGACTACTTGGCCATAACGATAACAGAATTGAGATTGATGATTTGTGGAAGTACTCGATGACGAGCTGGGGTCTGATGACCACAACGACCATTGGAGTTGGTCTAGTCTGGTCATTCAGGCCTAAGGTTTTATATAGAGGTTGGAGTTGGTGACAATGTATTCTCGAGCATCCATGAGAGCAGTAGGACCTTTACCAACCATCTTGGTCTACTCTAAATATCTTGAATAGATCACCATTTCAATTATTCCAGTGAACATGCAATAATATTGTAGACCGAATGGTGCATCGATATACGTGTACATGTATATCAACCATAACTTTATTGGTAAAATATTAGGCTAACGTTTGCCCATTCTTGAAATCTGTAATTTATTTTACACAATTTCAACCTATTTACTGTCTTGTTTAGTACTCCAATATCGAAAAAAAATATCGAAAAATATCATAGACCAGCTGGATATTAAACGACTGGCTTATGCTTGATTATACTCGTCACGAATTAAGGAAATGCTCAAATTTTAGGACATTATAACCGTATTCAATCCTCTTGGATTTGAAAAAATGCAAACTACTGACCAACGGTACATGGTGAATAATCAGATGCCTCTATCCGTTCATTACATCAATTGTACATGATCATGAAAGCGAGGTCTACTCTTGAGACTAGAATATCTTGGCCGCATAAATGCGTCCACCCAAGAAAGTATGCAGCTGTCCGCGGGCTCTCAAAGCAAGGAATGCCAGTAGGAGTGGACATTTCTCCGGGAACACCCTTACACCCCTCCTCTCTAGAAGGATCCTGGATCAGAAGAATGTCCTCAAAGGATAGAGCCTTGTACGGCGCCACGCTGACACCCAGCCGCGAATGGTTACCCCTGATAGGGGTCTGACCGGACACCCTTCCGTTTTAATACGAGGCATGCAAAAGGGTTCATGCGTCAATAGTGTGTAGTGACGCCTGTTGCGCGCTCGAGGCTTCATTTAGATTGACGTATTACCTGCGTTAATCAAACATCTGAAGGCAATCAGTTCATGCGCCAGTTAGCCAACGCCATATGGCACTGTTTATTTTACGATCACTTTTTGTAAGATGTTTCTCTCACGAGTTGCGTCAATGCCGCCATTAGTACATTGACCCCTTCCTTCCTACGTCAGATATGTGACGCAGCGCGTGTCATGGGCTTCACACACGATGCGTCTACTCATTTCGATTGCGTTTTTTAATTAACTGAATCTGTGTGGGGAGTCTGCGAATGCGACTGGAATGCCACCCAATGCTCGAAATTTTGTTTTACTACCTTGATTATAGGATTCATGGACGCTTATAACGTGTCTACCATCTTCTCCCAGTTGGAATATAATATCCAACGTGAGGGCATAAAGTAAATACGATCATAATCCCGCAATTTCTCTCCTGGGTACGGAGTGACAAATCATATACAAATAGATTAATGTCTTGCAAAAAAAAAATGCGGTGCAGAGGCTCGAACCCGCGACCTCACGCGTGAAAATCTGCCAAAATTGAACATTGCATCTAGAAATGACCTGGCAAATCTATGATATGTTTTAATTAGGTTTACATCTCCAAGATGATGTTTTGCAAATACGACATGGCATTTATTTCAGCTCCTGGTTTGCGATCGGTATTTTAAAAATTTAGAGCTATTTCAAACATGTTCCTGTTAAAGAAGCTATCGCTCTTTTAATCGGATATTGCAAGTCAAATCAGGATCACATCATTTTGTTGCACATCCTGCCATATAAAGTCAATAGGATAATACTCCCGACAGTTCACGAATCAGAAGAGGGAAAAAACGACTTTGACGGAGCGGCTAGCGGGGTGCCCCCGGGCAACATTATCCCACACAAAATTATTCATCAATCACCGATTTGATAAGATGGATTGTGGGGTCCGAAATCAAATCAGTCAATTCGATTACGATCAATGCTATCTCTGATCGCAATCTCACAAGTTCCGATTGTGACACGTGAGTGCTGATTTGTATCAGCAAGATGACATCTCAATGAATTGATTCGATATTGAAGAGAATTCGCACCATTTGCCGAAAGGAGATTTCAGTACAATTTCCATTTTTTTTTTTTATATAACTTAGCAAATTACATATAGAACAGTTTGAAACCCAATATATTGCACCACTTTTTCATCTGGTCGTTCTAAAGAATATTCAAGGGCACCTCGGACCCATATCATGTACATGTATAAATCATGAGAATATTGAGGGTCTGTTCAACGATTAGGGACATGTATATAATGAGCATGAAAAGGGGAAGATCACGGTCATGAAATATGTGATGAATGGTGCGTGCACTTCGAATCGTCAAATCTCGATTGAATGTTCATATGTCGTTCATTATTCATGGCACTGACTGTATGCTGCTGCAGTGGACTTTGATATTAAAAGTTATTTACACTAGTCTAAAAACATCGTGATTTTATCAACATTGAGTCCCATATGGATGGACTGCCGTGTAAATGGGTCACACAGTTACATTTCATCACTAGTCTAAACATCGCGATTTTATGAACATTGAGTCCAATATGGATGGACTGCCGTGTAAATGGGTCGCACAGTTACATTTCATCACTAGTCTAAACATCGCGATTTTATGAACATTGAGTCCAATATGGATGGACTGCCGTGTAAATGGGTCGCACAGTTACATTTCATCACTAGTCTATACATCGCGATTTTATGAACATTGAGTCCAATATGGATGGACTGCCGTGTAAATGGGTCACACAGTTACATTTCATCAAATAACGCACTTTAACTATTCAAAACGCTATCGCTATTTTCAGTTCAAAATATTCGACGTGCACGTCTATGATAATAAGGAGGGGGGGGGGGTAATCGTTGTTGGAACAACTGAAGACCCTCAACATCTTGAGTGCATAGATGGTTGTCGAAATTGGAGCACATAGTCGAGGCCTTACCGCCGGGTTTCGATGGAGAAGAGGAAAAACTGTGAGGGCAAAACATTGGGCAATCATGAAACCTTGATATTATTCAATGTCATTCGTTGTTTTGCCTTTCAGGCTGTCAAATTTTAAAGCGGAAACAAATGAAAGCACATGATGCCAGCCAGCATCGACGTGGACTTGAATCTCGCTGCTCTCACATCAATCAAGATCTCGTTGTTTTATCCCGTCTAGATACACAAATACGGCAGCAGCGGGGACGGAAATGGTCGACGAGGTGGACCTTTTGATCCCGAGAACATTTTCATGATTTTAGGGTGAACACACCAGTTTATGACAGCTATCAGAGACAAAAATGACAGCGGGATTTTCTTCCCAAAGCTCCCTCTCGTAGACTAAACAAATTTCATTCCATTTTATGCTACATGTATTTGTCGAATGTGTACCGAACTCGGTCGGGTTAGGCTCAACAATGCATATTCATGTAGTATTCAGAATGTTTTCGTACGTGTTTTCGTATGTTTTTCTACGTACCAAAAGAGTCTCAGCATTTCATAAATATGTTATGTTCGTATTTAGATATGCACTATTAAATGGCATACGTGATGGTATGACATGACATATTGAGACGGTATGTCTCAAAAATATTTCTAGTTACACCATTTCAAGATTACCTTTAGAGATACGAAAAGACTGTCTAGCGTATACCTTTGCATCGCGTGTTTGGAAATATATGAGGACGACCCAAAGAGGAAGAAAGGAATTCACCGAGGTAAAGATAAGTCGGCTCGAAGCCAAGAAATGAAATCTAGCGTTCCGCCAAATAACTAAGAAAATTACGTTTGATATAGGCATGCATCTTAATCACATAGATACCAGTTTGTCGACCGGTTTTAAAAGGGTTATTTAAATTGTTTTTAATTCATTTACATTCATCTTTTATTCTTAAAGGATCATTTTATCACTATAACTGATAATGTATATCTCATTATTAGCAAAGGCGTAGCCGAGAAGGGGCACGATTCGGATCACCCCCCCCCCCACCCTTCATCCGCTTAAAACGTAGGTAATCCCTACCCCTACCTGTGTTTGTTGTATTGTGTCACCCGCCCCCCCCCCCCCCACCTAGCTGTTCAACAAGTCAGTATATGCAACTGGTTATTTAATTATTCTCAGGAGGTGATTGAAACCGAGTTCAAAATGATTTAGTAGGCCCTATAACTTTTAGATGTGTGCACGACAAAATCAACACAGTCCATGTTATTTAAAATCAAATACATATATCTCCACACGTATACGACAAGTCTGCACACATCGAAGCTAATCGACTAATAAAGGATAGATAATGTGATGGCGCCGAAGTGTTTGACAAACATAAAGGGAGGATAGATAAAGTAACCAAGGACGGGCTGAAATATTCGATTGAGTAAATCGTTACAATGCATATAAATCTAGAAGTTTACCAACATTGTATGTGGTCATAGTTCGTGACGTAGCTACGCATGCAGGCACCCCTCCCCCTAGGAAAAATATATTTTTGAAGAAAAGAGAAGGACATAAAACTGGGAGGAGTGAATGAGACCCCCCCCCCCCTCCTTAGCCCCCTACCACAATTATTGCTTTTACAGACCAGTGCACCGCGAGATTGTAGAGAATGAGAATAGCCTAGGAAAGAGGGGGCCAAGAGAGACAGAAGAGGAGATGAAGAGGGACAGGAAGAGATAGAGAGACATAGAGGGGTAGATGGAGAGAGATGGAGAGGAGGAGAGAGAAGGGGGAGATGGTGATGAGAGAATGAGGGAGGGAGAAGGAAGGGGTTAGAGGGAGGAAGTAAAGGAGGAGGGGAGGAACACGGAGACACATCATGATAGACGGGAAGTTACGCTTAAATATGGAGATGTAAATTAGAATACAATTTTTGACATCCCAGCAAACACTATTTTAACGAAAACAGTTGAATAATTCTACAGTACCCGAAGTATTTCGAGAAGTCGGGATGTCACCAAGTTTGGCTACCATTTGTCATTTTGAGTCATGTTATCAGACATCACGGGTCTATTTCACGGCCATAGCACACATGAATAGTATGATATCAGTCCTTAAGTAAACTGGTTGTTTTTTCTTCATTGTTTCATGGAAGACAATGTCAACATAATTAAGATGGGAGCAAACCAGCTGACGAGCTTATTCCAGTTTATAGACGCTCCTTAATCCTTCCTCAATAACTTGGTAAAGAACTGTTGCATTCCTCTGGTACGGGTTTGTAATGATAATCAGAATGCCGTCTGCTTTTATTAAATGTCGCAATGTCGGGCAAGTACGTTTGTCATATTTTACAGCCACTATGTACTATCAATAATTATTGAAGAAGCATATAACATTTGCACAGTCGTGAACTGGTACATTAGAACCTTTATATTTCACGTAGTGGTACATACATGTAAGTATGGATAACAAAAAAATACGCGAGCAGTTACTTACCTCGCAGCCACAAGGGCGATGCAACAAATATTACACAATGTCCGTAGAATAAGTGATAATTCCATTTTGAAACAAAACCTGTTCCCTCCACAAACCAGACGAAATTTGGTTCCTCTTTGATCTAACCGAACTTGACTAAAGATAACTACTATCGGGCAAGTTTATCGGATTCCAAATTGGTCTTCAATGACGCCAATCTATTGAGGTAATATTTAAAATGTTTGGCATACACAGTGATGGCAGAATTTCGTCTGCTAAATGCGCTTGTGTCTGGATGTCTTTCAAAAGTACCCGGTGTCCAATATTTGAAGAAACGATGCAAAAGAGGCTGTCTGAATAAAAGTTTTGATCTGAAGCTAGCCACCAATTTTAACGTCTCGGCTATGCATCTTTATGATCTTTGAGATGAAAAAAGCAATGCGATTTTTTCGTCAAGATTCTAAAAAGCAAACTAAATTAGTTGCAATTCTCTAATGATGATGCCGGTGACGTAAGCACCAAGTTTACTCTTGTTATAATCTCCTCACAAATGCAGGTATGTCAGAAACGCTAAATGAATATTCCATAGATATAAGTCCACAATATGAGCCCGTTTGAAGCGTTCTACATAAAACACATTGAAATCCAGGAGAGAACCGGAGCATAAAATCATTCATGCCGAATGAAAGACGGCATGAATAAATAAAAACATTTTCGTAGCCTTGCAACTGTTATAGAGTCTCTATCAAAAGTCAAGGCCAACGATGTTTTTCCAATAACAGCGTGTGTTCCTGAACTTGTATGCCAGCAATAAGAAGAAAAAAAATATGAATGTCCAGCGAATAATACTAATATCCCAGCGGTGGTGAAGAAAGATGCTCATCAATTTATGAGAGAGGTATGGAGCTGAGCTATGTTCACGCAACTCTGCTATTCTACACTGGTAGTATTTTCGGTGTGAGAGAAAAAGTTTGTGCGTGCGTCGCGGGCCGTGCGACGGAGACTTAGTGAGGAGAAGAATTGATACGTCACACTACAATGGGCCAATCACGGCGCTCGCTGTAAACTTCTTTATACCGACTTCTTTATACCGAACTGTTCTCGATGCTATGAAGGTATGCCCTCCAAGTGAAGCGAGTTCGCTTATTGCAGAGAGGGAGATAGGTGGAAGCGAGTAAAAATAAGAAGAAGGTTGAAAGACATAAACCATAGAAGCTCGTTTGATTTTAAATAAAAGCATAGTATAAAATTTGTTGAATGGAAAACAAGGTCATGTCTAATATGTCCTATTTTTAGGGAGGATAAGATCATCGTATGTTTATGCGTCTTGCATCTCGCATAATACTTGATTTAGAATGTATCAATCTATCCAATTAATGTTTGAATTATAAACTATCATTTATTTTTGTTCAATGTTTAAATTTGGCAAACGGGTATTTGGCGATCATTCCACCACATTATCGCAAGATACAGGTCTTTTGTTGACAATAATCATTGCTGTTTCTACAAGTTTTAATGGCAATACTCACTTCAGTTTAACCCCGTCAGTATCATATGTTATATCACTGTAAAGCAAGTTTATGAGTCTTGCGATCATAAATAAGAAAATTTAGACTTGCTTGCCAAGACGAAGAACAACAGCCCCCTTTTCTTCAAATTTATAGCTTCCCAAATATAACTATTCGTCGAAGCCCCCTTGATCTGCAATACGGGAGGCAGTGTATCACAGGGACCCTTTGAGCGTGTAGGGTCACACAATGCCCTCAACCACAAACAAACACGGCCCAGACAAAGGCCGCCACCACCGAAAAGGGAATAATTTTGTTGTCTACCCTTTTTTCACCCTAACCAACCAGCGTGACCGTGTTGACAATGAAAACGATGCCCGAGGTATGGACTATCCTTTTGGGTTTGTTGTGAAAAGTAATTTTAAGGATGGGTAGAGATGTATAGAAATTAGTGTAAATAGTTCGACACCACTGGTCGATTTTTTCCCAGGGAGGTTCCCAAAAGTTGACACATGTGAGAATCTGCGATAGTATGAAGTTCAGTAGACGACCCAGGTCTATTAAAATTCCACAGATTTTTAACCGCAATTCAATCAAAATTCAAGCACCACCTTCTCATCAATATTAGGTCAATTATTAGGATATAATTTGTTGTAAAATAACATAATACTGTTATACAATACCGCGGGCGAAGCTAGTTGTTTGATTCGCCTCTTCAGCGAATTAAACTTTTAGGAACAAGCACGAATTTTTGCAATGTTATTCCAAGCTGATTTGGATGGTGTGTTTAACCGAGGGCGCGTTCATGCTTGATTTTGAAGGCAGAATGAGCGATTTGTAACGCTCATCGTAAACGCTCATCGTAATCGCAGTTCCACGGTGCACTGTTCATGCTCACTTCTCCAGGCAATTCTCCTTGGGTGGCCTTCAGCTGGATTCGCAAACATGTGTGCGCATGCTACGTAGACCCACTAGAGGTCAGTGCGTTGACCCCATTTAAACGCGTTTACAAATTGTAAACGCATCTTTTTGTGAGTTTACGATCGGCGATCGTGATCGCCGTTTTTCGGTGATTCTACAAAAGTGAGCATGAACGCAATCGTGTTTTAAACTAAACGCGTAACAGATGCCTGATTCTGGCCGTCAAAATCAAGCATGAACGCGCCCCGAGACGCTCTTGTGTACTATCCCTTCAGAGTGTAATGATAACAGTGATCCATATTACATGGCGTGTTTCGGGCACAAGAAAGACCGTCTGATCGCATTAATAAAATCAAATGAAAATTCCATTAATTAGATTATAGTTGGTCTATAATATCAACACCGTCATTAAATGCATCTAAAACATGCTAAAGCCGGGTTGATAATTGTGGAGCGCCAGGACAGTCAAGTCTGACAGATACGAGCGCTGTACAAGAACCACTAGCCTATTTGTTATTAATATTATTAATAATACTATTATTATTATCATTATCATTATCATTATCATTATAATTATTATTATCATTTCACCGAATACTTTTATCTCTTGCAGAAAAAAGTATATGTTAATAGTGCTAACCACATGTTCGTATATGTTTGCCTATTATAGTACCTAGGTCCTTGGTTCGAATCCCGAGCAGTGACCCATTTCGTTGAATTTAGGTATCACCTACAATGGCTATACCACAGGCGGAAATAGTCATCGATGATACACGCGCCAGGAGAAAAAAGGAAATAAAGAAAAATGCAAATTTAGCAAACTAATATCATCAACCTTGGAAAAAAATACGGAACGCGGTATTTCTCCAGAATAATATTGGTTGTTTTGTTCAAAACCGCTTGAAGCTGATAATCGTAATGACATTGGTATTTCTAAAGTCCAGAAATACCACACGTCTCTAATAGCTTCAATCAAAGCACAGGGCACTAGCCATCAACAACAGATCTGTGGTCATTTAAAGAAATCGGCAGGGCTTTGAAGAAAATGGTTCACAAAGAGACAAATGATATAGTGGAAATCCGGCATTAGGTTTACATGTAATAGTAAGAAAGTGTTAAGCTTATTCAAAACGGCGTAAATCTGGATTATAGTATTTGCTAATTCGTGTTCGAATCATCATTTGGGACAATTACCTTTTAAAATTGCGTGAAATTTGTGTCAGAAAAGGAGGACAGAGAGAGAGAGAGATAGATATTTTGGTAGTAAATCATAAAATGAAGCTAGTGAGAATAACAAGTGAGACTCAACGTGCCGACGTCACAATAGCTTGGTTTTGGAAACAGGATTGCTATTTGTTAGTGGCCAGGGCGTTTACATAAGATTCAACAGATCATTCTCGTAATCCAATCAAATGTAATGCACAAATCCTTGTTAAGTGCCTGGTTATACATGATTTCTTTCACCTGTTACGAATGATTGTATTCCAATAGTAAGAATGCGAACTACATACATTAACTGTTGTAATTTAGGATGAAAAAATAATTGCTTGTCCTACATAACAGCATGGAATGTATCCAATGCACATTCTTACTATTGCAATACAATCATTCGTAACAGGTGAATGAAATAAGTTCCAACGATGCACTTAACAAGGATTTGTGCATTAAATTAGATTACAATACGAAAATGGCCATTGTAACCCCTAAGGAAAAATCGTTTTACAAGCAAATAGTTTTCGCCAGAGATGTCGGCGATCATGAGCTCAAAAAAGGAGAAGGCATAGTTTCCATGGTAACACGATAGTGTGACGTAACAGCGTTAACAAAATAGCATCTCCAAAATGCTTAAGCCCCCCCCCCCCCCGCGCTTTTGAGCTTCTGAAAATATAGACGTATACTTTATACTAATGTACCCATTTATATATCAATTACACCGGCCTTTATACTGCACTTTTGCATTATTTTGATGTCAACTCCGGTAAATATGGTATGGTTCGTGTGTAATATGAACCGTTTGTGATTGGCCTGTTGTTATGATTCATGTTAGAGTGGGATTTTCATGAAAAGGCAAAAGGCAAAACCAAAGAAGGTGAAAACAGTTTAGATTTAAGCAAAACTGGACTGCTTTCAAATTCCTGACCCATCAAATTCACAAAGCTGCTTCGTCTTGGACAGTGGCGCCGTTTTAGGGGCATGAGGGATTGTGCCCCTCCCCCAATCGAATGAGCGAAAAAGGAAAGACAGGGGGAAACGAAAAACTAAAACTCCTCCAACACTCACCCACCCACCCCCTTTCTGTCTAGCATTGCATCAACCTGCTAAGTCCCCGCCCCCTAAGTGTCTGCTTCCATGCTACGCCTTCGGTTGTGGAGGATTTTATGAAATATCAAACCAGGTCATATTTTATTAAGTATTTACCACTTCCACTACGTGACTATCGATGCTGATATAACGTATAGCATTGCAAGATTAGGAATACAGATTGTCACGCAATTTCTTTGGAAACAAATATTTGCCCTCGTAAAAGTCAAAATTGTCAAAAAGACACCACGTAAAGATGACTTGTATCTGTAAGATATATCTCCTAAACGGATAAGTAAACACATTGCGTTTGTCAAACGTATTTCCCGTTCGTCTTTTGTTTATTTTTGTTTTGCTTTTATTTTTCTCGTACGTCGCCGTTTTCATATATTAAATTCATTGTGTCATCTATTATCAAATGTATTTTATTGATGTTTCAGCTTCAGTTTCAGTTTTACTTACATGTCCGACAGAACAATCAACAGTATCAATTACGACAAGAAAACAATCAATGTCATTAATATGATGCATTTTGTAAATCATACAAAAGAGAATGTGTACATTCAGTAAAACAAACTGTGAAAATGTAGGGATACACTGAGAAGCAAGCATTGTCGAATGTGGATCCCTAAAAATATTGATAATCATCAAGTTCTGTAATAAATTTTTTTTAAAGGAAAATTAATAGATTAATCTGTGGTGAATGAAAATATAATTATAAATCCATAATTGAAAAAATATAACAACAAGCATATCTTCCACACCTTTTGTCTTCTTTCTTTAATTTTTTTTAATATCATTCTCCTACTCGCCAATTGTACTGAATTTCTTCCTAAATAAACCGATGCGGGTATCATCTAGTTATACTATCTTTCTCTTTCTGTCACCTTTGTGTCTACTTATTCTTTTATTTTATTTCCCTTTTCTATTTCTAGTAAGTTTTTATTTATTCATAATGTCCTCCTATGTATCTAAAAATGTACAACATTTTAAGGACATTGGTTGTTTTGGCACGACAATACTTGAGAAACACCAGATATTCGAGAGTCCTTGCGTTTTAGGTTTCGATCATGAACCCGGTCACCCCTCCTTTTTCTTCTTTCTGAGTTCTTTCATCGCGCCATTTATCCGGCGGAAACAACGATTAGAGGAAAAAAAGTGGAGTGGGCAAAGTTTTTATGGACAATATTGTCTGCCACGTTCCTCCTTGTCAACCCCTTTTCCCCCTCCTCTTCCTCTCCCTTTTTTTAATTACCAGAAGTTGTAGCTCTCCCCCGTTTTCTTGGGTCGTAGCTAAAAAACAGAGAAAAACATCATATATCTATATGTCTCTCTGCAACGTTTTGGAAATTCAATTAGTGAATGACCTGAATTAAAAATTAGGGATTTCTTGGTTGAAACTCGAATTGATTGACCTGTTTTTGTTATGGAGCACAGAAAAGGTTAATGGGATTGTGTAGTTATTTGCGAGAATGTCTTCAAAGTTCAGGTTGTCTTCGTCAAACTTTCAAGGGTATTTATTATTGGAAGCGGAAAAGATGAGGTAGGAGAATATTAAACGTCATCGAGTTTGTTACATCTAGTCGTGACGTCCATGAATACTCTATGTAAAGAATACTGATCGCATTTTTTTTTTCTCCTCTATGATACTAATGCAGTTTTTGCATGGATTTTCTCTTTGGAAAAAAAAATGTCATTGCGTAGTTGTATACGATATGATATATCAGTAATTCTGTAACATTTGTCTCAAATTATTCATAATGGATCTTAAAGATGAAGTCCTGATCCCCGTCTCATCAGGAGTTGATATTAATCGCAACTTATTTGAGATTGATATCAATCGCAACTATGTACATAAGAAAGTTGGGACTGCAAACTTGCGATTGATTAGAGGACTTGCGATTAATCGCAACTCTTTATAAGACGAGGCCCCAGATCTCAATATAATGATCTCCTTAAACATTATTCGTATTATTTGTTATGAAAGGTTGAAATTAAAGTCAATTACGTGTATAAATTACTGCTCGATTAGAATATGTTTATGGATTTCTTTATTATTATTTGTTATATTCATTCTTCATACAGTCTTTCACACATCATTAACATATCATAATGTTTCTTGATTTTGAAATCCATGCTATCAAGTTTACATTCATTCAGTCGCATTCAGACTTAGCTACACTCACCGTGCACTGGCTACACGCAGAGGTACACTACTGGATATTTCCGATGGCATATGAGCGGTTAGGATCCTTCACTCAATTTGATGTGGCCATTAACCTTGTCGCTTAGTATTGAGACAGTATAAACGTCGAGGGAAGAGCATCTCACCGATAATAAATCGTTCTCTGACCGCCAGAAGGGCGTTAAGTCATAGACGTTGACATGGATATAACGTCCTTTTGGCTTGGACCATGCAGCGGTTAGCAAGAGGAAATTTGGCGGGAAGGGTTTGCTACAAAAATGATGTCCTTGTGATTTTAGTGTGGCATTTCTTGACCTGCATTTCTGAATTGATAATTGCATCATCATCATCATGAGTTGATGAAAAAAGATGCAGATCCAGACATAGATAGCACTGGATTGATATGTGTCCGTAGATTAAAACGAACACCTAACTAACCATCAACAACATCATAGACATTGTATTACATTATAAAAGTTAATAAGATGAAGCTATGGTTTGTTTTGTATTAGTAGTAGGAGGAGGAGGATCAGTAGTAGTATGAGTTGTTGTTGTTGTTGATGTATAGTAGTAGAAGTAGTAGAAGTAGTAGTAGTAGTAGTAGTAGTAGTAGTAGTAGTATTATACTAGTAGTAGTAGTAGTAGTAGTAGTAGTAGTAGTAGTAGTAGTAGAAGTGGTAGTAGTAGTAGTAGTAGTAGTAGTAGTAGTAGTAGTAGTAGTAGTAGTAGAAGTAGTAATAGTAGTAGTAGTAGTAGTAGTAGTAGTAGTAGTAGTAGTAGTAGTAGAAGTAGTAGTAGTAGTAGAAGTAGTAATAGTAGTAGTAGTAGTAGAAGTAGTAGTAGTAGTAGTAAAAGTAGTAATAGTAGTAGTAGTAGTAGTAGTAGTAGTAGTAGTAGTAGTAGTAGTAGTAGAAGTAGTAGTAGAAGTAGTAGTAGTAGTAAAAGTAGTAATAGTAGTAGTAGTAGTAGTAGTAGTAGTAGTAGAAGTAGTAGTAGTAGTAGTAGTAGTAGTAGTAGTAGTAGTAGTAGTAGTAGTAGTAGAAGTAGTAATAGTAGTAGTAGTAGTAGTAGTAGTAGTAGTAGTAGAAAGAGCCCTATAGGAAGTAACTCCTACAATTACAGTCACCATGAGGGCATATGCAATATCACTCACAAAGGCTGTCGTCATCCTACCAGGTACTCATGTCTCTCCCGGGTATGGAGTGGCAAATATAGATTAACGTCTTGCCAAAATACATAAGTGCCGTGTTGGGGATCGAACCCAAGATCTTTTCATTTTCAGTCAAGTGCTCAAATCATCCGATTACGGCACCTCTACATATTTCATGATGACAGCGGCACTGCATGACGACGCCCAGGCTGATGATAACGATGATTGTAGTCATGATGATGATCACAGGCAGGGTAAAATTAGAAAATGTGCCATCTTTCATAGCTAAATCTCTCAATTTATGTTACGATCACCATAGGTCTTATCACACAAGTATTTCGTCACGATATATTCTTATTTAAACACATATCAACTTTGTCAACTTGTTCGGCGACTACCTCTCTCTCTCTCTCTCTCTCTCTCTCTCTCTCTCTTTCTTTCTTTCACACACATACACACACTTTCTCTCTCTCTCTCTCTCTCTCTGCCTTTCTCCTTTCCTTTCCTTATTCCTTAATCCCTTTGATATTGAATTTATATGCTCCCGATAGCCTTAACTTCTTTTTTTTTCCAACTTTAGTTAAATATTCATTATTCGCGTTATTTTATTTCCTAATTATCTTAGTTTCACTCAAAAGAGCGCTCACCTTTCTTTTCCAAAAATTCCGTCGTATCAGATTTCCTGACCGATCTTTTGTTGTTGTTTTTTGTTCGAAACTTGATTTAGAAAATCAAAGAAAATATTCAAGTAACAACGTCGAAACGTCATGTCATCCGGGACACTTCATAACGTTGGCATCAATCACTCTTATGAAATATGCATCGCATTAATGAAAGCGGTCAAAGCTAATTAACGACTTCACCCTAGCGGGGAAAATAGGCCAGTTCTTCGAGACGATCGGTCAAGACCGCGAACTTCGACCCCCATACTTCGGCCTGGTCCATGGTCAAGTCAACAATGACGTCACTGTGACGTACCAAAAGATAGAGAGCTCAACAACAATAAATCCCGGACCCGCCCGGCCACATATTTCGGAAAATTGTGGAACTTCCACCGACCAAAACAAGAACGACAGTGGTCATTTCTACTTTCGTATATAGATCACTGTACTCGAGATTTGGTGCCGACGGGCAATAGGATTTTTGGCACACCAACCAATGTCTGATAATTCCAAAGGGATACAATATCCGGCCGGAGGTTGAGAGAAAAATAATATCTCTATTAAAATTCAATAAAATGGAAGTCACTGTTGGGATGTTCATGTTGTTGTTGTGAGATCTGAGAACTTCTTGGGACGCAATGGAATATTATTTTTTAGGTTAGATGACGCAGTGTTTCAACCATTCTCTTGTAGTTTGGTAACAAAATATGTTTTGTGGGTCACTACATGATTGTATTTGGTTATTTTTTTCACGAATTCTTAAATGCGTGGGAGCATGGTCAATATTTCCTGAAGAGGTCAATTTTCTCACGTTATGTCATAGGACAACAATTCAAAGATTGTCCTTTATTCTTATATTTATTACAATCATATAAGTTGGAATTCAGAACATTTTAAATACATAGAATACATAGTGATGTTAAAAATTTGCTTAGTTAACTAGATTGATAGCTAGATATATTATGATAGCAACATTCATAATTATATATAAATTGATTCCATACATGTGACTCGTTAGAAATAGTACGTTTGCAAATATATCACGATCTTTGTAGAAGTGTTTTGGTCTAGTGGATAAGTCCCCGGACTGTAGATCACAAGGTACGGGGTTCGAATCCCAACGTCCTTTGGCAAGTCGTTAATCTACATTTGCTGCTCTCCACCCAGGTGTTAAATGGGTACCCGGTAGGATGCGAATTTGTATGTATTTTGCTCAGTTTGTGAGCGTCTGTAAAATGGCGCTTGGCTGCATTGCTCCCCATGGAATGGAGCATGTGCATGTATTAAGCGCTATATAAACGTGGAATAACATTGTTATAATTCGAATCAGAGGTATCAATCATGTAGATACATGTTGATATGCAAATCAAACGCTAAAGTGTGCAGGAAATTGCCATCGTTATCATTCGCATGCCATGATTCAAAAGACGACTTGAAGCTCAAAAAATATTTCTACATACACTGGATGCACTTTGCTGTAATGAAACTGTGTGTGTTGCAAATTGCAGCACGTTGCGACTTTACATAGAACAATATAATTGACAAATATTAGGCTTTGACCTTAAACTTGTACCCAGGTATTGAATAGTGCGTTTGACAGAAGTAATGGGTAATAAATGACAAATTTTGTGAATGGTACATGATAAATTTAGCTCAAATAATTTTCGCTTATTATCATTGCCCTTTCCCCATGTGTATGACCCCAGTTTTCTTCTTCTTCATCTCTCTCTCTCTCTCTCTCTCTCTCTCTCTCTCTATCTTTTCGCTGTCTCTGTCTCTCTCTGTTTCTTTCTCTATCTCTGTTTTATTTTTTACCTTTACCTTTTCGCCCCGACTTTTGCTTTTTCCGCTCTCTCTCTCTCTCTCTCTCTCTCTCTCTCTCTCTCCCTCTCTCTCTCCTACTATTATTCGCTGTTTCTCTCTCATGGCCATGTCTCATCTGATTTAATATGACAAAATCAGGAGTCTGTTTTCTATTTTGACCTACTTAATAGTCTACCCATCAATTGATATTGAATGCCTTGCATAATTAGAAAAGTTACTTATCCCTTATGCATTCCCTATGTATAGGGATCAAACACATATTTCACCAAAATGACAAATGCCCTTCAACTTCCATGAATCACATTTTCTAACCAAAAATATCCTATATGTAATGCATAAACCTGCCAGACAGATATAATTTTGTCATGCAACTGAAACAGGACAGAAATGTTTGTGACCTCCTCAGCATTGTCGATTATGAAGTTCACAGGAGCAGTTGGACGATGACATTTTCACTTAAAATTTCCCTATATACATTCATAGACCTATTGTACTCACTGGTTCATTAGGCCTGATTATAAAAGAAAGAATATCATTCAATCGAATAAGATAAGGCAAAACATCATTTTCAAAGTACTCCATCTATTTCAGGGCTATGGCCACGAGAAATCATCATGACTTTTGAAACATCTATATTACCAGCAAAAACAATCAGATCGTTAAATATGTATTTTCAAAACTGATTCTGTCAGGAGGGTTATTGATTATCCGTGTACGAATAACACTCAGAAAGGAAAAAAATTCAAAAAGGCAGATTTCTCTTTTAACCCAGAAGAAAATTGCCTTAATTTGCGTAATATGCCTTTGAAGTAGTTTAAGATTGATTCATGCAAAGTCCGACAACTTCCATTATCTATATAAAGATATCAAGCGACTCCTTTGACAACAGCGCCGAAGCAAATGGTATACTTTATTGGTAATTACAAATAGTTTAAGGTATGTAAGTAATGATTACTTTGGTAAGTTATTTTTGCAGATGTGAAACATTGTGACGTCATTAAAATCTACGATTGAGCGTCAACACTGGAGGGTTTTTATAATTTCAAATCGAATCGAAACCTCTGTCACGATAAACTTCATCAAAGGATTATTAATAAAGAAACCAATTTACACCAAACTTACTAAAAGTAAGCCATCGGTCACCAAGGGAGAAATTCGGGGATTTTTATGGGAGGAAATATTTCAGGCCTCCAAGGGCATTTTGAAGATATTTTTGGCTCTTATGACTCACCTCCATCCCCAAAAGAAGAAGCGTGAAGGTGGGAAGAGTTTCTCGTCACGAGATGAATGAAGGAAGGGGGTCAAACTTTCGTTGAAAATGTATAAATAGTATTCAGGAATTAAATACGTGACAGGTCACTAATTCAGCAATGCTACTGAACCTTTAAATAATCATTCTCCATTTTCAAATTTTTCTTCATTATGATCATCGAATAAGCTACAGTCACAAAAGTTCGTACGAACCACCCTGTTCGTATACGAATTCCAGAGTTCGTAGAAATTCGTATATGGAACATAGTTTCTTACGTCCTTCTAACGGAGTTCGTACGAACGCCATTTAATTGTTCGTTTGTTTTTTCTCTCGTAAGAATGCCTGAAGCTCTTCTTTCATCAGACTTACGGCCATCTTACGAGTTTTTGTTCCCGCAAGGTGGTCATACGTTTAACTGACGGCATTCTCAATTCTTTCGTACGAAGATCTTACGATGTTGGGGGTATATTTTGTCGAGTTACAAAAAAGCGCTGCATTAATTCCATAAATTGTGTACGTACATGTTACGAGCAACTTACGAACGCCTTATGAACGCCAGGAGTCGTTTGTACGAAGGCCATACGAAACTCCATTCGCAAGGCGTTCTTACGAACGCCGTAAGAGCCCTCTATGAACAGCTTAAGGCGTTCTTACAATCAACGTACGAATTTGGTTGGGAGTTCTTGAATTGTCTCTCGACCCTACGAAATGTACCAAGATTCTTGCGTGGTTCATATGATGTTATTACGACATTCGTTTACCGTCGCCTTATGAAGAAAGGGTTTCGTACGAGGTTGAACAAAATCTTGAACAAGACCATCAACCATTCTGCGAACTTACGAACGGCCTGCGAACGCTCTACGAACGCTGGTTTCGTACTGCCTTCTTAAGAAGATCTTACGAAATGGTCTGAAAATCGTTCGTACGGCGTTCGTAGCAGGTCCGAATGGTATTTGTGACCGAGGCTTATGCTATAGACGACCCTTTAAATAAAATATCTTCATTTTGATTTATAAATGATAGGTAAAATGTGGATTAAACGTAAACTGAAGAACATGATTCGGGGTCAAGTGACGTACACGTAACACTTACAAGTTTTGATTCGATTGTAAATAACTTCGGTACAGCTATTTTCTTAATCATTTGAATCATTTGAGATGTTATTTCATTTCATTGCACTACCATGATTGCATGGTTCATTTGACTGGCCCCCTTAAAACATCACAGATTACAGTAGACATGAATTCAAGTCGGTGAATATATATATTTTTTTTTCTCTCTCTCTCTCTTTCTCTCTCTCTCTCTCTCTCTCTCTCTCTTCCACCAACTCCCTCTCTCTCTTTCTCGCTCTCTCTCTCTCTCCTCCCTCCATCCCTCGCTCTGTTTTGCTGTAATAAAAGCACAGACGCAAATATATCTAAAGCTTTCTAGCTCTTCATTGTAAAAGTGGTGTCATAAATTTGAAAATATTATGAAACCGAACACATCAATTGTATTCGTGACATGCGCGGATAATAATAATAATACTATAAACCATTTTTTAATTCCTCAGGCATTTTTTTCCTTCTTCTTCTTCTTCTATTCTCCGGGGATCATTAGTCATATTCCATGAATAGAAAACACAACCGGAGACCCAGGTGCTAAACCGTCAAAAGTTGCTGCAGCTTATCTGATGTTGTTTATATAAAGAAATAAATGTAATACCCCAGGGGAATCCACCTCACACTGCATTGTACCTGTGCAATCAAAGGTGTACACGTACATGTATTTTCATTTTCCGTTTTAATCCCGGGCGTGATAAGCCGTGTACGTCGGCAGATTAAAATCGGCTGAGCAGAAATCATTATTTAGACCTCTTCCGCGTCTGGAGGCGAAACAACCTAGAGTTCAAGACGGTCAGAGGAAGCCGTTAAAACATTATTCACCGAATGTAAAAGTTTGCAGAGCCGTAGGACATGATATCTTATCCCTCTACCTCAACTTTTGAAGGTTTGCTAAACTCAAATTATGATAACTCATCTTTTCATGAGTTGTGAGAAACGCCTGAAGGAATATCAGTCTCTACTTCAATTTGTCACTTGTACCATCATAAAGTTTATTCAACCTTAAAGTGAATCGGGGGAAAAATGCGTAATTTCTGTATGAAATGTTACTTTTTAAATTCCTTCTACTGTACTAACCCACTAACATGCAAACAATCTTGAAAAAATTATCAAACCACACACATATTTATGGTTTTCAATCAAACTTTATGATTATCTTTAATTGTAGATTTAGCATTGAAGTCACTACCTTATCACCATATTCTCTCATGTGAACAATGTTACCAAGTCTCTTTAATGTTCTTTTCCTCATTGCATTTCATGTAGTGTTTTTTTATCACGTTTATCATCACGTTTCACGTTTTCTTTATCCCAATTATAACAGTGCAATAAATATATGCCACAGGGCTCTCTTGTAAAGCGGGACATAGATTCAAAGCGGACTAGCCCGCCTTTGAGATGTTTTTAAACATTTTTTTTGTGTTATTCTTCCTTCCAATCTACACGGATATATAATGTCTGGCACATTTGAAATACGTGTTTGAACAAAGATATTCTTCCTGATATTTTGCCATGTTCAATGTTCTAAATTTAAAGCGTATCTGCCATAGTTTACAGGAGGGATTAGACTGCCCTGCAAGGTCACTGGACAGGTGGTTATCTCATCAACTCAGCTCTCAGTTAACATAAGAAAAAGAGGATCATGGGGACCAATGGTCACCTAAAAGGCATGATTTGTTATATAGAGGGCGCAAGTAGCTACAAGTAGTGCAGTGGGCCTTTAAATCCCGGGTGATTCAAAGCCTTTTTATGTCGTAAAATAACACATGATATATTATGAAAAATGGGAAAAATATATATTTTATGCTCTATGTCATACCTAAAGCTGCAGGGTTGTTAAGTTTGTTCTCGCTGTTATTTATTAATGAATAATGCGATAAACTATTCCAACGTCGAATGCTCTTCCGAGGTTAAATTATGGATTACATTTTGCAAAATACTTAAGAGAAAGGAATTCCAAAGCACGGGAGCATGAAAATATTTGGGATTCGAATAATCACTTCTTCGTTAGAGAAAATAAAGATTCAAGATGGAATATTGAGAGATACCCCCATATTAAAGAAAAAGATTATTCGCTCTCATCAATACTTATGAAACCACAGTCGAGGACATTTAATTATACTCCAATTGAAAGTTAGATATGAGCAGGTAAGTGAAACTCTTTCACGTCAAACGCAGGAATACCTGTATAATCTCTGGAGAAATTAACCATGTGGCGTGACGTGACAGATGGCATGATTTCCTTCACCCTACCTCCCCCCCCCCCCCCTTAGCTCCTTCCCTCCATATGACCCTTTGCCAAAAAAAGTCAATCTTGTAACATTTGACTTTCATATTAATGCAGTTAAGGTGTAAATGCGTGCACCTCACACAGTTAAAGGGAAAGTCCACCCCCAAAATAAGTTTGTTTCGATAGAAGCAGAATAATAAGAAAATCAGGTGAGTGAAAGTTTGAGCAAATTCTGAATGAAAATAAGAAAGTTATGAATTATTGAAGTTGTGATCAATCAAATACAAATTGGCAACTCTGTGACTTATTATACGAGCTCTCCTTCATTTGCTTTGTGCATAATATTCCATAAAATCATGTTTTCTTCGTTATTGATGACGGAATATATATTTGTTCCTTGCAGGGGGAGTATAGAAACATATTTGCAATTATTATATTTAGGGTGCATGTATGGTTGAAATTTTTCTTGAGGGAAAATGAAAATTTTAGATTTTTTTAGTACTGAGCAAATGGAAGTTGAGCTCGCATGATACGTCATAGAGTTGCCAATTTGTGTTTGATTGATCACAACTTCAAAAATTCTAACTTCCTTATTTTTAATCGGAATTTGCTCAAACTTTCACTGACTTGTTTCTCTCATTTTTCTACTCCTATTAAAACTAACTTAATTTCAGGGTGGACTTCCCCTTTAAAGTAATGTTTAATTTTATATGACGTTTCCACATAGGGGGGGGGGGGCAGAGCAGACACAGTTAAGAATGACAAAATATCAGATTATACAGCTACATTTAAAATGTGAATATTAATTATGATAACCAAATGTATGCTCTAGGCGTCAACTAGTTGGCTTACAACTATTACTCCGCTTTGACCAACCGGCATTAAAGGTAAAGACCAGTATTGGAAACGCCCCAATTTCAAAAAATGAAATGGAAGCTCTCATTACCAATCATGTGAAAGAATATGTTTTGACTAATACATGATGATAAAAAATTTGCCGGGAAACCGCCTACTAATTCATATATTTGGTAAATTTGTTTCTCTCATGGTCTGGGAGAGATATAGGGTAGTCCCATATACATCTTTATGTGTATAGTGCTTTTAACTTTACGAAGAATGGGCCAAATTTCTTATCATTTTGATGATTCCAGAACCTTGCAGTACATCTATGCTAGATGATCAACCTTTTCTGATCGATTCCCCAACGTTTCTTTCACAATGCAATCGTATGACCATAACTGGTCTTTACCTTTAAAGCGCCAGAAAATATTGTTAAAAACACGTTATATTAGCAAGACTAGCCACCCATTACCTACACCTGGGTTGCGAGGGGCACATGCAGATTGATGTCTCACGGAAGGACATTGATGATGTGACTTGGTCTCGATTACCTGATCAATTTTTGTGGTCCCTCACCAATAGACTACGATACCTATATATGATTTATATCATCGAGGGGTAAGGTGAGGAGAGGAAAGAAAAAAAGGGAAGTAAGGTTAAACGACGCTTTGTCGTGACCGATCTATATATTGCATATAGTACTCAACTTTATCTCCAATGCCGTGATTTGCTCTTTTAAGGGCATTCTACTCGTAAATATTACCAATAACAGATGTACATGTACTTCACTTTGTTGTCTCGTAAATGCCTCGACAACAAATCCGACAAAGTTTTAGGGCAAGTAGGGCAAATTATCCGATCAGTAGTGGCGACGGTATGAAACATCCTGTACCCCGTCTTACAAAGAGTTGATATCAATCGCAACTATGTACATAAGAGATAAGAGATTGCAAACTTGCGATTGATTAGAGGACTTGCGATTGATTTGTATCAATCGCATCTCTTTGTATGATGGGGCCCAGATCTCATTAATAATCATCATTATTACACTAATTATGGCACTGATATCATCGTTATTTGGGAAAACTCCATTCTGACACTTAATAGTGTCGGTTCTCTATTTTTCGGTAGTTGCTATCAATGGGCGGTATTGGTGAATGAAATTGTAATAATGGAGATGAAATTTGACCATCATTACGAAACGGTGAATGACCTGAGAGGGGAGCCGTGCTCTTCTACTCACTTAAGTTTCCCCCTAAATCTTGATTCCTCTCCTATCCCTCTCTTTTTCTTCTACATTTCTCTTTCTTCCCTTGCTGCCTCTGCTTTTCCTATTTTATTTTTTATACTTCTCTTGACTTAGGTGCATCTCTCCCTTTCTCTCACCTCTCCTCACCTCCTCTCCCCACCTCTCTTCACCTCCTCTCTCTCTCTCTCTTTCTCTCTCTCTCTCTCTCTCTCTCCTCCTTGCAACTTCCCAGAAATAACTCCTTCACGGTCCTATACTAGTCGCCTGTGACATCCCACCATCCAACCGAGGAAACTAGTGGCGTGCTGAAGAGCGGGAAATATTTTACCTCACCGGACAGCACGGCCAATTGCCCGCTAATTTTTAGATCAAAAATAGAAACAAATTCACCTCTCCTTTCCGCCATTTTAATACACAGATGCTGAGAAATGCGTGTTTCTTGAACACCTGATCAGAAATACATGACATCAATCCAAAATGTATAATTATTTGTACTGCCTAATCAGAACGTGATTAAATGAAAGGCGGTGTTGATTGTGCTCAGAGAGCTTATACTAATTCTCATATTTAAAGTCCAAGGAATATGTCGATGTACATTAGATCATGTGCGAGCTATAAAACAAAAGCCTGATACAAAAGGCAGAATCGATTATTTCATCTTGACATCAATAGCTATAATGTGCAGATTTTCTAATTTTAAGGCCTGCATTATCAATTAGTATTTAATTGTTTCATTAAGTATATAAAACAGCAGGAGTTAACATACCTTGACTAAGTAACAAGCAAATAATACATCTTGACAACTAAAATGACTAATTCTAAATTTGAAATTGATAGCGAATACGCACTGGTTTAGGGTCGAAAAAGTATATCAAGAATTACGTGCCAGTATTTGGACCTCCAACGTTGACTTGAATTGTGTATGTTTTTTTAAGTGGTTTTCGATTACAAAGAAATATGAAAATCTTTTAGTTATATTTATTCAAAAAGAAAATAATAAAAATCATCATGTTTACACTAGGGAGACGTTTAAATGCCATTTCCAATTTCACATGATGATTTCATCAAGTAAGCAAGCTTAGCGTGACTTACAAATTTTACAGTCCATTTGGTCGGATATGAACATTTTTAATCTTAAAGTAGATATTCATTGATTTTAAATCTAGCTTTATTTTCATTATTGCAAAGTTGAAACTTTGATTCGACAAGGTTATCAAAATTTAATGCTTGGAAACATTTGGAAGCAATTATTATTATAAATTACAAAACGCTTAAATACAGCCCCGGCATAGCACCTGAATAGCTCTCCGAACGCTGCTGAGATGTGTGAGATCACAACAGGGACATGATTTGCGCAAGCAGACGATGTCCCATGACATATCACACATTTTCAGTGCCTGTGTTTTCATCTTCTCTTGAGCTCTTTCTCTTACTTCACTATCGTCAGGCTAAATGTATAATCTATTGCCTCACTCTAAACCCCGCGCATGGTTTTATTTTGATGACAAATGCAGCGATACAAAAATAAAGGAATCTGTCGCTTGTAAACAAAATAAGACGCCATTGTATATTCAGCTGCAGACACCGCGGTATGTTCGGCGTTTTAAGAGGGAACAAATGCCGTCCTTAATATCAATCCGGGGGCTTTTCAATTTGAAAGTCTGGTTTCTTTGATTGTTAATTAACCCCTATCCTGTGTATTTACAAGCAAAAGATTTTAGTTATCAGAATCGGGTCATGTCCCCTTTTGATCGGTTTGACGTGCCAGTACATTTATATACACTAAACTCATTATAATTTGACAAATAATAGCTTTGCAATTATGTTCATTCTTTATGGGATGTCGTCTGCTTGGGCAGTATTGGTCCCTGTTGTGACGTCATTAAAACATCGTTATTTTTCTGGCGAATCTCTCGTATAGCCCAGCTGCTATGGAGGTGGTTGTATTTTTATTTTTATAAATCACCCGATATGTAGCTGACCTCAAACTTGTACGATGGCCATCTGTTAGCTTACCAGATTTTAGTGATACATTAGTTGACATATTATTTGTGATTTTCTTTGAATTTCACCTTTAAATAAAAGCTTGTCTGAAAGTGCATGTAGTATTATGTTAATACTATTTATATAACCTTGCAATGAATTGTGGTTCGTAATAGATTTACAGTTTCAATTTTGACAAATTTGAAGGTAACGAATGTATGAAGTAACAATGATAATGACTGTGACAATAATGATAATAATTACTTCTTGGACATCGCTCAATGTCCAATACTCCGCGATGCTCCCAGCGATCCCCAGTGTGGCACTGCGGCATATCAGACACTCCTAACACATGGGTGGCGAGCGGCAAATGCAATTTATTGTCTTGCAAAAGGACGTTTGTGCCCGGTGCCAGGTGCGATTCGAACCATCAACATCCCGATTTAATTTCAAGTGAATCTTTCACTGCGCCACATGCAATTCGTTTCCTAGAGAAACAAAACAAATATGGTTTTACCATTTCACAACAGATGGTAAAGGAATCCCCGTTCTTTTTTTTCTCTCTTCTTCTTTCTCTTTTTTCTTTTTTGGAAAGCGAATACATGAACATGAAGGTACACATCTCCTATCGGCTGTTTAATGTTTCAGCGGTACTTGGAGTTGCAAACCCTATTTTACATGACCTAGTCGGCTTTTCTCCTAAAAATTACGAAGATTGATTCAAAGATCAAGTGGCCCCTGGAGGCTAATCCATAGCAATCGAATCAAACATTGCCCTGAGGGTTTGCCATTACATTTTGACATGACTTCAATCTTCTCTTTTGTGTTGGACTGCAGAGGCGTAGAACGAGGGGCGCCTGTAAACAACCCCTTCGCCTCCCGGCTTCAGGGGGCGGACTCACCATGGGGCGTTTTGGGGCGTTTTTCCCAGGGGCCGCCCGATATTATTACGTTCAGTCGAAGGGCGCAACAACAAATAGTTCTCTGTTTAATATGAAGCCAGTGTACCTCCAAACTCCGCTCAACAGCTAGAGATCTGTGCCCTTAATCCCACCACCCCCCCCCCCCCCCCCTTCCCTCGTGATTAGACCCATTGATCACACCGATGGGTATCTTGCATAAGTTCAAAACATTTCCATCTATAAAAACTTGAATAAAAAATGAAACAAGAAAGAGTTATCGGATTTCAAGAGCTGATGTCTTCCATACAGAGAACAATTCCCTCCAGTCATTTCAAAATTGCCCCTATTGCCCAATAACTTCCATCTTGCGGCAACATTTTACATCCTCCACGAAAAATAACCATTCCAGCAAACTCGACTGAAACACACTCAAATCATATGTAGATTTGTTTAGTGCACAAAGGATCATTTCCTGACTTGGCCGTCTCCCAGATTAAATTGCACATCTAGCGCCAATTGAAAACCGCATTTTATTCTTCCTCGACCACTATACTGAATCATAATTAATTTGCCGACAGACATGTTCATGGTCTGAACACGTAGGGCGCTAACATTATTCATTGGTCCAATATTTTATGAAGACGTTATCAAAATTCAATTGTG
The DNA here is from genome assembly GCF_000002235.5 of Strongylocentrotus purpuratus. Taxonomy (NCBI): domain Eukaryota; kingdom Metazoa; phylum Echinodermata; class Echinoidea; order Camarodonta; family Strongylocentrotidae; genus Strongylocentrotus; species Strongylocentrotus purpuratus. The sequence continues at coordinate 21,224,709 of NW_022145596.1, forward strand.
GTTTTCTAACGGGAAAACCAACAAGGTCTCTAACCAATCTCCGAGCAATTTAGAAACTTCTTTATTGTTGAAAATTACTAAGAGACTGCAAGGCCAGAAGATGAAGGAAATCAAGTATTATTTGGGGAAAAGGTATTTGGGGTTAAGGATCAGAAAACGTGCGTGTATTCGGTCGTTGCACCTGAACCTAATCAATTACTGAGAATGTACCTACATTTGACGTAGGGGTAAACAATATTTTGACGAGCGTGGTGGAGTGGGACAACAACTCCTACCTTCGAGACGAAATTGATATTCAGGCAGAAATATCATCAACAAAACAGCGTTCGGTGACCTTTTTTGGTGGTTTCATTTTGATGTGAATGGTATATTTCTAATGAATCGTTCATAAGGTATAATTAGGGGTAGACAACGTCACCCACCTTTTCCCTCTCTTTGCATCCCTGGTAGACAGCGTAACGTTGTTCGGCGTCTATTCACTTTCAAGGTACGGTGAAAAGGGGTGCACGACTTTACTCCTGCTTTACCGCGCCACCCCTCCCCCCCCCCTCTCTCTCAATCTCTCTCTCTCTTTCTTTCTCTCTATCTCTTCCTTTCTCTCTCCCTCCCTCCCTCCCCCTCTCTCTCTCTCCCTCTCTCTCTCTCTCTCTCTTCCTTTCTCTCTCCCTCCCTCCACCCTCTCTCTCTCTCTCTCTCTTGTTTTCCTCCTGTAGCTATATACATATAGCCTTATATTGTTTGTCGTCTATTCATTTAATGAATGTCAGGGTATGATGGTAAGGGGTGCGCTCCTTCACCCCTCCTCCACCCCTGATTGTATACCACCATTTTTCCAATTTCTCCCTGTCCTGAATCTCTTCACAAAAAAGCGTATTGTTGGGTGCTTATTTGCTGATACCTCCTTTTAAAGTTGAAATTATCATCATGCCTCAGTCACAGAAAATGAGACCAAAATGAGACCGGCACGAGACCGATAACAGACAGTGAGTAGATAAGAGAGTCGGGTTGGAGTCGGGGGGGGGCGCGACTGGGGTATTTTTCATCTATTACAGGACGGATACTTCAAACTGATGTTTCATCGACGACGTGAGAAAAAAGCTGGACTTGAGTATCAAAATGACAATTTAATACGCTATTGCCCCTTATTGCCTTTATATTGTACCTCCGGTCAAACTCGGCGGATTGCGGGTAACATTTTCCTATCAAATAGAAGAATTTTTGATAATTTTCACCTTTCTCGCTGCATTCAGATATTAGAATTTACGTGGCATAATACCTTTGCTCAGTATAGGCATATAACATTTTTTCCCAGTTTGTTTCTCTCCGTTAGGTGTAGTGTCCAAACGAAGTTGGCATGAGATACCTGCGTTACGGTTCGGTTAGTGAGAAAATGTCGAATCGTGGGTTAAATGGTGTCTAACCACATTTTCACGTCCAGATTATATCATTTAAGAGCCAAGATCAACCAAAGAAATTCGATTTATTCAATTATTGGTCATTTTCAATCACAATGTACTGTAGGCGGTACGTCTTTCTCCCACTCATTTGTCTTGTGAACCAGACCCTTTTCATTTTGTTTGTACATGTACATGTTAATACATTTGGAGGCTACCAGACTATTCTACTTATTAGATGCCGGTATATTCTCTTACCCTTACAGAATGAAACAAATTAAATAAAATTCTTCACTATTGAGACAAAGCACACATCAACAACCAGCCATTAAACAATTTAAAATAGTTTTACTAATGAATTGTTCGTTATAAGCACACTTGAAACTGATGTCTCTCCCCATCTCTCTCTCTCTCTCTCTCTCTGCCTCTCTCTCTCTCTCTCTCTCTCTGACGTCAATTGTATACCCAAAGTTTGAAATGATATGTAAGCACCTTTTGGGTAGAAATGTGCGCACTAAAACACACACTTCAACTCAATTTTAAGCCAAAGTACGACCCCTTTGGCATTCTTATTCATCCACAAAAATAAACTACACTTACCTTGGCAATTTCCTTGGTATGATAACCATTAATCAATCCAATTAGTTTTTGTCCGTGAATGCGAGGAATGATTCTAATTTACATCATTTATCATGTATATGACAGGAAAGGTGCCTTACACTTTCTACAACGACGGAAATCTTTAATAATCAAGCCTAGATCCCTGATCCCATTACTCATATCCCATCTCTATACTCCCACTTATGACTTCTTCTAGAAGATGAGGGATGTTTAACGTAACGGGGTTAAATACATCACTCCGATTCTGTTTCCATGATGTGCATTAATTGCGTCATAGTTCGCATACATTGGACTTGAAAATTACCAGGGAATTACGCTGGAACTCGCTGCCAAGAGACTCGGAAAGGGTTCTGTCATCTTTCGGATACAGAATGATGATGATGATTTTCCTTCACGGCCTTTACGGCAGGGTGCAGGGCAGGTTGTGCGCGATACGTACAGTAAGCAAGGCCTGTTGGCCGTCAAAGTGAAGTCCATTATCGGTCAAATAGCCGGATCATGTCAGGACTGAATCGAATTCCCCACGAGGACCCACGAATACGTGTCCTTAAGATCTAACCCCACATGGACACCAGTGAAGCTCACCAAAACTTCAAAATTAAATTCACTTTTTAAATCATCACATTGTTTCAATTGGTCAATTTAAACCGTCAGAATAATGGGTTGACATGGTATTATACAAATAATACACAGGAGTAAGAGCATTGGTAAGAATTACCCACACAAGGTACCTTTGGAACAGTCTAACACGCCCGAAGCGGTAGCCAAATGTGTTTGGACTGTTTTGAATGTACCGAAGGGACCGAGTGTGGGTAATTTTACTAATGCCCGAACAAAATGATGTGTATTTTTTGTTTTATAAGATTATGTTTTATTTTTTTTATATAATGATGCTTTATAATATGCCTTTTACTAATGACCGGTCATTGACCGCTTCATACCCGGTTAGTAATAGTAAAGGTAAAATATGATATGCAAATGATGGCACACTGTAACAATGAACCACGCAACAATATGTTGTATCATTATAATCTTATATATCTTTTTATTTCCTTGCTCAACAATAAACTTGACACTCATAACCCAGCACATCAACGAGTCTGACATCCGACCGACATCAGACCGTACAATTACATTACAACCGAAAGGAAAAGGTTTAGTCGGTTACGGTCGGTTTCTGGAGTCAGTTCGGAAGTACGACTGCATCAATGATACTCCAAATCGACAGAGCCATGGCCATTCGGGGTAATGTAATATTTTATTCGGTCTGTCGTTGGTCGTTTGCCTGTCTCGTCAGAGTGACTGAGGTATACCACGAAATAAAAATTTCACTGAAATTATGAATCTGTCACGCTTCAAGGTACTGTATGCTGTGGTCTAGTGGATAAGTCAACCGACTGCAGATCCACACGGTACGGGATTCAAGACCCGCCGCAGTACTAATGTCCTTTGGCAATACGTCGATCTTTATTTTCCACTCTCCACCCAGGTGTAAATGGGTATCTAACGTGCTTGAGCGCTAGTTACTTTGGCAGCTCGATCGGCTTTAACCATGGTAATATAATATGTGAAAAGCGCCATGAGCGTTAGAGCCCGGCGGATACCGGCGCTATATGAATATTCATATGATTATTATTATAATCCGATTGAATTAACCTAAGGCCAATGATGCAATGTGTTCTCGCCTGTAACCACACGCTTTACATTAGAATCAAGCACGCGGATAATGCGAACCATATACCGAACTATAATACCTGTGGGATAGCTTCAATCCATCTGCTACCTGTAATTGGCTGACCGCTTAATATGATACCTGGAATATTTCCTTAATCCCGTTTCCGAATCGGTAGTTTGGTGGCTACCCCCTTCCGTCGTTCAAATGCAATTTCAGCTGTCAAATTACAGGTGAGAATTGACAAGTTATTGGAATAACAAAAATTAAAGAATGCTGTCCAAATGAGCAAAAAGGGGGAATTAATAACCTGTCTGTCTTCAATTTTGTGTGTCAAGAAATACTGAGATATTCAATCACTTCATGATTTGATAAGACAGCGGCTCATCATTGTGAAACAATGCTCTTGAATACAACAAAAGAAAAATATCTATCAACGTATCACAATCATAAATTCTGGAAACGGCAGCCGCATCAAATTTGAGAGATGAATATTATCTTCCACGTTTAACGAAAGATATGATTATTGAGAAAGTGTGTGCAGAGTTCAATTACATGAAGCTGTAATGACATCATGATAAGCGGAAAAACCACAGAGCATATTTTAATAGAGTAACAGATTGTGATATACAATTTGGGAAACAGAACCATAAAAACTAAAATAACTACTATTATATTCCACGTACTAAGAATCTTGCTCGACGATTGGTCAAAGATAAATCACGTGATGAAAGATAGTTAACCCATCATTGATGGGAGAAGAAAAGTTCGTTACACTGTGTAGATAGTCCTACTATTATCATTATTATTAATATCGTTATTAATAGTATTACTATCATTTATCATCATTATTATGATATATTGTATATTATTATTAATAGTAGTAGTAGTAATAGTAGTAATATTAGTAGTAGTTTTAGTAGTAGTAGTAGTAGTAGTAGTAGTAGTAGTAGTAGTAGTTGAAGTAGTAGTAGTTGAAGTAGTAGTAGTAGTAGGAGTAGTAGTAGTGGTAGTAGTAGTAGCAGTAGCAGTAGTAGTAGTAGTAGTAGTAGTAGTAGTAGTAGTAGTAGTAGTAGTAGTAGTAGTATCATAATGCCATCTATGATGGGCGAACTATATTTCATCACGTGATTTACTTTTGACCAATCGTAGAGCAAGATTCTTAGTACAGTGTATGTGGAATATAATTGGTAATAGTAGTAGTAATAGCAGTAGCATTATTAGTTTTAAAGTCGCCATATAATCATAAGATAAACATAACATGCACAGTATATGACAGATTGAAGTTAAATCAAATAACTGTTGCCCTCGGGCTTTCGTTTCCATTACAACATAGAAAAAAAATGGCATAACACTGCAATACATGAAACATGTTAGCATAACAAGGGTATGGAATCATAAAGCACGCAATATCGTTTAACCAAAATAATAAATTTCAGTTTCCAATCCAGGCACGTGTTTTTATATTTGTATCCATCTTCAATTCCACCTGTGTTGAACTGTCCTTGCCTTTATGTGCGTCCGAACATATCAAGTTAAATGGAAATCTCGTGAAAACAAAACTACGATCAATTGAGGAAAAGAGCAATGCAATATGAAAATAAAGAAAAATTTGGCATTGAAACGTTACATCCACCTGTTTAGACTTGGCTTTGGCCAGTTTTATGCTCTTTTCATTCGGTTCCATTACAACATAGAACACAAATGTCATAACACTGCAATACATGAAATATGGTAGCAAAATAAGGGTATTATTTGTATAATATAGCATGCCTTACTCCCGTTGATATGCCCTTGCCTTTATTACGTCCGAAAATTCAAAGTTCAATGGAAATCTCGAGAAAACAAAACTACGATAAATTAAGGAAACGAGCAGTGCAATATGAAAATAAAGAAAGTTTTGGCATTGAAACGTCACATCCACCTGTTCCAAAATGAAGAATGATTGTTTAGACTTGGCTTTGACCAGTTTCATGCTCTTTTGAGTGTTTTTATTTCATGCATCGGTTGTGGTCACTCTCAAATATTCTACCAGCTGTCGCAGTTTATCACATCGATACTTTTTCTCAGCTTTCGGCTTACAGAAAACGGAAGACTTTCGTCTCGAAAATAGCATTATTGAAGGTAACATTCTGATAATCTTGGAAAGTGAAGACATTCATCCACTTCCGATAGGTTGCAGCGCGGTAAAATGCTGACAATGAAATTGAGATACATGTATGTTGAGTCTGGAAGAGGTTAAATATATCCTTGAAATGTCATGGATTTCGAAGATTTATTCTTTAATGCTTTCTTGGTGTAAAATGTGAGCGAGAAATGGGACAAGTGGCAGCATCTTTTAATCCCCCCAAGTTTGTTTTAACAGTATAAGATTATTATCCATTTTTGTCAACATGGTCACCTTACTTACTCATGTTTAAGCTGAATAGGTTTCAATCAAAGTTTCGAAATGTTTGAAATAAAATGAAATCTAAAGCTAATAATCTTTTTTTTTTATTATAGTTATTTATTGATTTATTGATTATCAATATTTCAACATGCAGAAATCAAAATAAAATAACAGATGAGCATAACCAAAACTCATAACATATAATTAAAAGTACCACAGAAATATATATAAAAAAGTTTGAATTTGAAGTTTGAAATGGAAATTATATAGATACAGTGTTTCCATATTAAAATTAGAAAACCTAGTTATTAATCATAATAAAAAATGTCCACCTCTCGAAGTGAAGATGGATTTTCCCTCTCTTTTTTGGTCACATTATATTTACTTTCTTTCCCTGGTAATTCCAAGTATACCTTAAAATCCCGTCTGCACTAGTTTGGCCAGGAGAGATTATACCTCTGCACGATCACTGACAGCAATCATATCAGCTCTCAATTAACGTAAGAAAAAGGGGACAATAGGGAACCAACGGTCACCGCCAAGGCTTTGTTTGCTAAATAGAGGGCGCAAGTAGCTACAAGTAGTGCAGTGGGGCTTTAAAGCCTCAAAACTCGGTTTGATGTATTTGAAGTTGTATACGTATATAAAATATTTGATGGATAAAAACAAAAATGATAGGAATTTGTTAGATGAGGTTCCAAACATCTTCTCAAACTTGTTCAAAATCAAATCAGGTTTGTGTTTCCGGTGAATTACATGCAATCATACTTGCCAAATTGGGGTCAAAACTTCACAATTACAAAACAAGTGAAGTTTAATAATACTCTTTGTTTGACCATGTCTCATCGTCTCTCTTACAGTATCTTTCAGGTAAGGAGTGGAGAAGGGGTATCGGGGTGCTGAATTAATTACCTTCCCCCTCCCTCCCCATCCCTAGGGATAAATAGAAAGAGAGAGAGAGAGAAAGATATAGTAACAGACAGACCTCTTACACCAGTCGTAAACTCCAAATTAACTTTTATATAAACTGAACTGAAATTAAATGAATGCATCTACCAAATATATATATATATTACAAGACTTATAACAAGACTTACCTAAATTCAAATAACAATAACTGATTGTAGTGTAGATACGATGCCATTTACTGCACCATTAAATACTAATGACATAATAGCTTTTAAACTTACCTCACACCTGCAGTTATAAAATATCGTTTAATTTCAAAAGTAATAGCAGTTCTTGGAAAATCAGTCGTAACATTTGGTAATGATGATGGGACAAAATTAATCACATGTTTCAGATGAACGGGTTTCAATCAAAGTTTTGAAGTGTCTGAAATAAAATACACAACACTTATAATCTTTGTTTGACCGTGTCTCCTCGTCCCTCTATTAAAGATAATATGTCTCTTTTGCAGCCAACATCAAATTCTGTAGAACTTTGCAGAAATTATGAATATGTCATGTATGTCCTATCTGTGAAATATAAACGTTAGCAGTGTCCTTATATTCAAATTATGCAAGGAAACCCGCTTACTTGCTAGACTTCACTGTCAGACACTATTGAGTGACTGACTGGCTTTTTCTTCTTTGGTAATAACATACATAAAATGAGATGTAAAGGGTACATGAGCATTTGTCTACACCAATAACCCACTTCTTGTAATGGCCAAAATTAAACTGATTGAATCTTTGTGCAGCATAAAACGTACAGTCATCCGGTACAATGGTCTGAAAATCAGACTATTACTGACTGGTTCTATAGCTCTGAAGTCGATTCGACAACTAATAGTCGTTCTTTTCCTACTTAAAGACATTTTAAAGCCCCCCCCCCCTTTTTTTTTTCTTAGGGAAGTTCTAAATTTCGTATTATCTTTCAGATGCCGTTGGAATTTAACCTTTTCATTTTGTTTGGCCTGCAAATGGGACATAGTACCTTTAACATAGAACACTCCATCTTTCAGGAAAGGACTCTTCAATTAGTGTAACATAATTTTAATTTATATAAATTGCGATGAGATGACTTCATTAATCATTAATGACAAATAACTAAAATTATTACCATTATCACCGATTCTATGATTTTGAACGGTCCATTAATCTTAAAACAAAGAACCGAGTTATGCACGTCCGCTCACGATGATTTCGAGGTCAACGCCGGCTGCACTTTTGGTATCCATGTCAGAGGTTAAAAGTTCACGACCACCTTAGCATTTGAAAGTTTATTTTATTTTATTGCACACACATTGATTTAATGATGTATTACCTTTGCAGTAGCAAGGCGATGAGTGCACACTGACCGACTACAGGTTCAAGGGAAAGTTCAGCCACCTCGCAGGTTCTTCTGAGCTTTAAAGGTACTATGTCCCATTTGCAGGCCAACAAAATGAAAAGATTAAATCCCAATGGTATTTTAAAGATAATACTAATTTAGAACTCCCCTTAAAAAGGGGGCTTGAAAATGTCTTTAAGAGAGAAAATAACGACTATTAGTAGTCAAATCGACTTAGGAGCTATAGAGCGAATAAGTAATAGTCTTGATTTTCAGACCATTATACCGCATGGTTGTACGTTTTATGCTGCGCAAAGATTCAATCAGTTTAATTTTGGCCATTACAAGAAGTGGGTTATTGATGTACACGAATGCTCATGTACCCTTTACAGCTCATTTTATGTATTGTATTACCAAAGAAGAAAAAAGCCAGTCAGTCACTCAATAGTGTCTGACAGTGAAGTCTAGCAAGTAAACGGGTTTCCTTGCATAGTTTGAATATTTGGACAGTGCTAACGTTTAAATTTCACAGATAGAACATACATGACATATTCATAATTCCTGCAAAGTTCTACAAAATTTGATGTTGGCTGCAAAAGGGACTTAGTATCTTTAAAGAGGACGTTGGGTTACGGTGAAGAGATGGCATTTTTGAATTTCAAAACTGAATGTATGGACCACGATCACAAAGACTTTCGAAAAACAACCTGTGGTAATGTCGATAGCATAGTTCCTAGTGTATCACCTTCACGAAGCGTGTGCACATGATAATGACGTATTGTGTATAATTCGAATGTGATTTTTATATAGACCATTACAATTAGCTATTGAAATTATCCGTTAGTTGAATTCTAGAAAGTCCTGCCGCTCATGTTATAGAAAATATAGAAACAAATTAGAAAGATATGTGCCTGTATGTGTGTATCTTGGACGTCAGGAGTGCCAGAACGGTGCAAAATTAAACTTCTATGGTGTATTTGGGATGGGGGTGACGCGAAACGTTTTATTTCCTAAAAGGGTGCCGTGACTAAACAAAAAAAGGGTTGAAAACGGGCGTATATGGGACTACGCTCATGCGTGGCATTAAAACTTGGTGTCTAAGGAAGGTGATATTCTTTCACATGACGACGCGATGGCTCAGTGATAAAGCAGTGGTCTCGTAACCGAAAGGTCCCGGGTTCAAAACCAAGTCGATGCGCTAGTGCCCTTTGGAAAGGTATTAATCCTCATTACCAGGTCCCTCGGAGAGGACTTAAAGCTGTCGGTCCCCAGGTTGCTTACTTACAAGCATAACAATTCTTTCTTAGCAGTCAGGTCAAACAAACCATCAAACCAACATGAAAATACAGAGATTCTAAATGCGATAACTCAATCTTCTCTTTAGTCGCTGAGAATAGGGGTCAGTTTTTTAGGGTGCATGGTCCAAGGAGGTCAAGAATGCCCCTAAGAATTGAAAAAGATTTATTTCGTATTTTTATGATAAATTGGAGATTTCTAGGTGAATACTACCGTCACCTGTAGTTAAAGTTGAATGCCCCGGTGAGTTGAGTCGTCTCGTAGCGGTAAGGAGTGGTCACTACGCGTTATATTTATTTCCTCCCTCTCCCTCTCCCTCTATCTCTTTCTCTCTTTCTCTCCCTCTCTCTCTCTAACTTTCTCTTTTTGCTTCTCTCTCCTATCTCTCTCTCTCTCTCTCTCTCTAAAGGAAAATTAAGGAAAAAAATGCCGTGACCAGGATTCGAACCTGGGTTATTGCGGCCACAACGCAATGTCCTAACCACTAGACGATCACGGCTTGCATGACTGTGCATTCATTTGTGTATATGTTATGCCACCCCTTTCCCTCTCTCTCTCTCTTTCTCTGTCTCAAAAGGAAACTAAACAATTATTTTTTAAAAGCCGTATTGCGGCCACAACGCAATTACCTATTACAAGACGATCACGTCTTGAATAATTATTGTGCAACTATTTGCTTGTATGTGTTACCATATGTTTTACCATACACAGTGTATATATATATATATATATATATATATATATATATATATATCGCTTCCCTCTCTCTCTCTCTCTCATTCTCTCTCTTTCTCTCTCTCTCTCTCTCTCTCTCTCTCTCTCTCTCTCTCTCTCTCTCTAAAGGAAAATGAAAAAAATGAAAAAAAATAAAATAAAATGCCGTGACCAGGATTCGAACCTGGGTTATTGCGGCCACAACGCAATGTCCTAACCACTAGACGATCACGGCTTGCATGACTGTGCATTCATTTGTGAGTATGTTATACCATCTCTCTCTCTCTCTCTCTCTCTCTCTCTCTTTTTCTCTCTTTCTCTGTTTCTAAAGGAAAATTTAAAAAAATAAATAAAAATGCCGTGACCAGGATTCGAACCTGGGTTATTGCGGCCACAACGCAATGTCCTAACCACTAGACGATCACGGCTTGCATGACTGTGGAACCATTTGTGTGTACTTTATACAGTCTCTCTCTCTCTCTCTCTCTCTCTCTCTCTCTCTCTCTCTCTCTCTCTCTCTCTCTCTCTCTCTCTCACTTCCACCCTCTCTCTCTCTCTCCCTTTCTCTGTCTCAAAATGAAAATAAAAAAATATTTAAAAAACGCCGTATTGCGGCCCCAACGCAATTACCTAACCACTAGACAATCACGGCTTGCATAATTGTGCTACTATTTGTTTGTATGTTTTTCCATAATAATAATATAATATAATCTAATAATAATATATCTGTAAGCGCTTAGGCACATCATTGGATCGATGTATTGAGCGCTATATAAAAAACAGAATATTATTATATATATCTCGCTTCCCTCTCTCTCGCTTTCTCTGTCTCTAAAGAGAAATGAAAAAATAAAATAAAAATGCCGTGACCAGGATTCGAACCTGGGTTATTGCGGCCACAACGCAATGTCCTAACCACTAGACGATCACGGCTTGCATGGTTGTGCAACAACAGTTACTTATGTGTATATTATACCACCTCTCTCTCTCTCTCTCTCTCTCCTTTTCTCTCTTTATGTATATATACACTGTATCTGCTTGTCTATCTACCCCCTCTCTAAAAAGAGTCTTAAATACAAGATGAATAATAAAACAGAACTCTTTGTTGACATTAAAGTCACATTGCCGCCTGTGAAATTTAAGCAAAAAAGATCCGCATAGTTTGTTGACCTTCCTGGCTTATGAATAATCATTGACCTCAGTTCAACATTACTACTATTGCTATATAAAGCTCGTCCATCGTGTTGTGTATATCGAAATCGTATTTGATACCTTAATTAACACCCTTGCTCTTTTTTTAAAGCCAGTCTCTCTTTGTTTTCAGCATCAGTTTAATTGCACGCAAGGTGCACGGGGTACTAATTAAAATCAGAAACCCATAAACGTTTGGAACGGACATGAACCGCTTATCACCCCCAACACAGCGGACACGGTGTTTGTGGCCCGGCCGAAAAGGGGTCAAACCTGCTTTGAAACCTAGCAGACACACGTAATTTCCTTTGAATGAAGCTGATCGGTCTCGATTTCATTTCATCACTGTCAGGGAAAATTAAAATGTAGAAGTGAAAACAAAATCCAAGATAAACGATTGCAGGTAAGCTTTGAATGCGTTTGACGAATTGTATGACCCACCCCCCCCCCCCCTTCTCCCCCGCCCCATACAAACACACACATGGGGCGTAGGGTGCGTCCAAACTTTGAAAGGGCACTGTCATAGCTGGTCCTACTAGGTGGATTAAATTTGGTTTTTCAATACCATCGATTAGGGGGAGGGGTGAGAGGGGTCACATCGTCTTCTTCTCACGTCTCATTTTCACGTTTTCGTTCTGTATTCGTTCTCTTCGCTAACCCAACCCTTCATCTTCTTCCTTTTTAATTTTCTTCATTTTTCGCCACTGCTTACATGCTAGCACCTAAAGAGATTAAATTAGTAGGCGAATAATATAGCGAATAAAGCGGGCGTCATCCTATGAGATCTGCAAAGAAAATAACCTAAGTCCAAGACTTTATAGCTAGGACCCACTGTATCATAACTAATTATAAGCCACTATATTTTTTCGTGGATTAGTGCCTCGAGCTTTTTGTTAATTACTTTTTATGTAGAAGTTATGATGAGATATTACTGTAATAGAAGCTTGTCACAAATTGGTTCGGCCACAAAATAAACAAATCATCCTTAAACGGGCTTTAATTATTAATAGCAACGCGGACAGGGTCTTTAAAATAGGGGGCTGTTAGGGTGTCAACTCGCCGTCCTGAAATATCGTACAAATATTTGAAATGATGATGCACACAAAAATGCCGTGACCAGGATTCGAACCTGGGTTATTGCGACCACAACGCAATGTCCTAACCACTAGACGATCACGGCTTACCTGATTATGTGATCGTTTTATGTGTGTGTTATACCTTTCTGTATCTGTATATAATATGTCTCTCTCTCTCTCTCTCTCTCTCTCTCTCTCTCTCTCACTCTCCCCTCCCTATGGGGTGAATAAAATAAGTGACTTAAAAAGAAATAATAACTTCATCGGTCAACAAGTATACATTTAAGGAAACTTCTCCCCCCCCCCCGAAAAAAAATATGCCGTGACCAGGATTCGAACCTGGGTTATTGCGACCACAACGCAATGTCCTAACCACTAGACGATCATGGCTTACCAGATTACGTAATCGTTTTGTGTGTGTTTTATACCCCCCCCCCCTCCTCTCTCTCTCTCTCTCTCTCTCTCTCTCTCTCTCTCTCTCTCTCTCTCTTTATCTCTCTCTCTCTCTCTCTCGTTCCCGGTATTCTGTTCATCTTTATTGTTACTCTCTCATTTTGTCTTTTAGAAAATGTGACATCTGTTTGTGACAAAATTGGGCTTTTTTTTGTGACCGAAAAATTGACGATTTCTGTTTTCCGTTCAAACACTGAGTACCCTTCGCATAGCTTGTTGACAAATATTGTCCGACATACCAATTCAACATTTGTTAAAGCGCTATTGCACACGAGACGTCACTTAGATTACGTCATTATACCTGCGCTATATTTATTAAAAAAAAGAAAGGAAATTAGGCCATATGTCAGTAATTCAAAGCAGCATTATACACCATGTGCACTGTTAATTTTGCGTTCACTTGTTGGTGTACAATGTCACTTCACATCGTGCGTCAAAGTCCGTACTAGTCTCTGACGGAGCCCTACGTCAGCAAACTGACGCATCGTGTGCAGCGGGCGTTAGTGATCGCAACTACATGTAGCAATGATGACGTCATTGTCAGGCTAACATACACAGTGGCGTATCGTGAGTCCAGTCGTGGATGGGGGAGGGGGGGGGCTTTGCTTGGAAATTTGAATTTACAAGGCTTCTGATTAGGGAGAGGGTGCGTGACGTGGTCCATGCGTTTTATTTTATCCCTTCGTCTTTCCCCTCCCCCTTTCCCTTCTCTTTCATCTTGCTGTTTCTTACTTTTTAAAATGTCCCCCCCCCCCCCCACTCTTCTGGAGGGCACTCTTGTTTCCCCTGTAGCTACGCCAGCGTATTGATGATAAGAAAGATTGCAGACACCGCGCAGACCTTAATCAAACAAAGCATTCCCTTTGGTGCAATACAGGCAGACACGGGATGTAAGCGTCTGACTCAAAATAGTGAAGGGGTGTAGATAAGGCACCTTTTACCTAGATCAGGGGTGTAGTTATAAGCCCCTTGGAAACAAACTTGCTCAGAAAGGGCAATGACTTCATACTGGAGGTGTGCAGTGGCGTATTTTGGGACCATGCAGTGTCTCGTCGGGATACACAGGTGTTAAGTGACGGTCGATTGAGCAAAAAAGGCCATTTTCTTAATGAAATCAAATTTAATGCACAAATCTTTGTTAAGTGCCTCGTTACAACTTGTTTCATTCATGTGAATTGCATATATGCTAGTGTTGTTTAATAGGTGGGACAAACCAAAATGTTTATCCTACCTAGGATCAATTGATCTATTCAATTGGCATTCTGACTGTTGAAATACAATTATTCTTAAAGGCCCACTGCACTACTTGTAGCTACTTGCGTGCATTAAATCTGATTAAATTACAAAAATGGCTTATAACTGAATCAGATGTGCAATGCATTCGGGGAGAGGTAATTGTATTTATTATCACATTAAAAATGGAACTATGTACGCAAAAAAAAATATTTTAAAATGAAAAGTAAACCCATAACAAAACTAGTATTATCCTTCTCCCCTGCTTGTCATCTATACACGTGTGAATTAAAGTCTACTCCATAATATTCTCATCATAAGGCAGAAATGATTATGGCATGTATTCAGTTTTAACTTTGAGACAAAATCAGAGGCTTATTGGTGTATTCCCACACCCAATACTAAATATATATTTAGCTCGCTCTTACAACGAATGGATAAATCACACACATGGTGTGGGATAAAAAGGGAAATTGAAAGTAGAATGTTTTCGTGATGGATATGCATTAATGTCTCACGGTTATTTTGTCAGTTACATGTCTATACAAGTAATTGAACTTGTATACATAATGTATTTCCAAACTATTAACGAAATACTACTCTTAAAAACGAAAAATTCTACTTTGAGATGCAGTTTTAAAAGATGAAAAGCTCAAAATATTGAAAAGCGCAAAAATGAATATGCTTTTGCAAAAAAAAATTTTTTTTTGAAGTTACGGGGAGAGGTGTCATGTGACTAACGTTTTCAACATTTGTTGTCAATTTTAATATATGTTTTTCTCTTTTTCCCGAACTTGAGACTACCTTTAAAGCTACTGAATTTATGTGTTGTCTTATTAAAATGCAGCTGCTGGCAGTTCTTTATCTACGAGAATCAAACACGATAGCAACAGGAAAATAGGACACATACGCGTAAAAGATGACAGAGTTTTCAAGGAATGGTTTGATAAAATCGGCACGTATGAGCTATCAGCCTTGACAGCCTATGGGAAGGAGGGCATAGAGGGGACATGAACAACCGCGAAGATCATGAAATCTAAAAGGTTTCGGGAAAGCATGTCTCGCTCCGCCCTCCTCGTTAATCCAACGTTGACCTTCTTCAACCCCCCCCCCCCCTCCCCCTCCAGTCACCTGAACTCCTCACCCATTAAGCAGGCATTAATTTTACAGACAATTGGAAAGGAGCAATAGTGTTTTTTATAATTTTGTATCGAGATTTTGTGACGTCAAATTGACGGTAGAATAAACCTTGACCACATCTAGCTCAAGACGATATACGTCATGTCTCGTTCAGTTTTGTCTCGTGTCTACCCCTTCCAATTAATTAAAAAAAAAGTCTGTACAGATAGATTCAGGATGATATGAAATAAATGATAAATCTGATGACATGCAAATTGAGAAATCAGTGACATATTTAAACATTTTCGATTTAAAGATACTTATCAATTATTAACAAGTTCTTTATGTATGAATAATGTTCGTTAACTTGGATTATTACAATGTAATAATAATAATAATAATACATAACATTTATTAGGCGCTTAATACAGGGGTTTCTAAGCGCACCATTGTCTGACTTAAAATGTAGAGATGATGGCCTAGACCGAGAAGCTGAAAAGAGCGAATTACACTTAAATGTATATCAGTTATTGTCGATAAGATCCTGCTATTTCTTACTGACGTTTTGATTAAAGATACACGACAGGGATGCCCTGCTTACAGAATCTATATGCAAATTTTATCGAAGAAACTCAATAAATTTGTTGTGTAAAGTTGGTTTAAACGCTGGAAGTCGAAGTCTAGATCGAACCTGAACATGCCATATGGGTTGCACAAAATGTCAGTACATCATGCATTTGCTCTTCAGCCCTTTCAATATTAATATAAATCTCTGTTGTTGGTAGTAATCTTCGATAGACCATGTCGCTTTTGAAGGATAATGATACACTGGAGGGGTTACCATAGCAACCCCGTCTGTCTTCCTACCGTACCCCAGCGGCTCTCACCCCTTGTCCACCCGTCCCGCATCACCTTACATACGTGCTCCGTCTGGTAGGAGGATTAACCCCAGGGGTTTGGGGTTTCTCCCAAGGGGGCTTCCGTCCATGCGAAATTCATCAGTCATTAAATAAATATGATATTGTATACTGTATGATATGAGTCGGATCTTATCATGTCAAGTAGGAGGTAATGTTAAAGGGGAAAATCAGGTGCTGCGACTCGAATAGTTGCAATCGCTTGCATCTTATTTCAAAATCTATCTTACGTCAAAATAGTTTTCTTGATTTCCATTCTTTTTAATTGTAGTGCATTCAATATTGTATGTATTCAAGTTTGCCTTATGTAAATTTCCAAACTTTGAGTTACAAAAGTATTTTTTTGTGCGGTTTGAGTATCCCTCGAGATAGATACGAATGCCTAAGAAATATTGATATCATTGTAATCTCCTCCAAATATGTCGTATCCTTTCCCCTTCTCATCCATCGTATATTTACATTAAACAGTTACAATCGACTTTTGAAATTAACGGCTTCAATTAATTGTCACAAGATCTTAATTTATTTTATTTATACTTGAATTGTTCTCAATTTATTGTGGGATTTACATCCATGCGAAATTTCATTCGTCATATCAAGTGGTATAAGTGGGGTTATACAGTCAAACCTGCTTTAGTGACCACCTGTCTACACAGACCACCTGTCTACAAAGGCCACATTTGTTGTTTCCCTTGAAAATGGTTTCTCGTTGAATCATGTACTAAAGGAACTTGTCTACAAAGACCACCTGTCTACAAAGGCCACTTTTTGTGTTTCCCTTGGGCGGTCGCTATAGACAGGTTTGACTGTATATATCTTATCAACATTTATCAGATAAGATAGTACATGCCACTAATATACCATACGATATGAGCTGAATTCTATCACGAGATAAGGTTTTAAAGGTAATGTTCAGAAGGGGAAGGTTGACCATGCTTTCCCCAGTAAACAATTTTCTTACAAGAAAGGGCAAAAGGGAAAGAAAATGGTGATGAAATGGTGTAAAGTGGTGCTAAGAGTGATATAATTGAAACATAATTGTAATCATCAAATTCAATTAAATAAAATCAAATGAAATCAGTCTAGTGATAAATGCACAGTTTCGGACTATCATGAAAATGCTGAAGCAGGAAGGATCAGACATTAAAATAATTGCACAATCAGATCGAAAACAGAGTGACTGATGAATTTACAAGCAAGAATCGTAAAAATATTTGAAATGATAATGCACACAAAAAATGCCGTGACCAGGATTCGAACCTGGGTTATTGCGACCACAACGCAATGTCCTAACCACAAGACGATCACGGCTTGCATGATTATGTTGATATTTCAGTGTTTGTTATACCATCTCTCTCTCCCTCTCTAAAGGAAAATATAAAAAATAATAAAAAATGCCGTGACCAGGATTCGAACCTGGGTTATTGCGACCACAACGCAATGTCCTAACCACTAGACGATCACGGCTTGCATGATTATGTTGATATTTGAGTGTTTCTTATACCATCTCTCTCTCCCTCTCTAAAGGAAAATTAAAAAAATAATATAAAATGCCGTGACCAGGATTCGAACCTGGGTTATTGCGACCACAACGCAATGTCCTAACCACTAGACGATCACGGCTTGCATGATTATGTTGATATTTGAGTGTTTCTTATACCATCTCTCTCTCCCTCTCTAAAGGAAAATTAAAAAAATAATATAAAATGCCGTGACCAGGATTCGAACCTGGGTTATTGCGACCACAACGCAATGTCCTAACCACTAGACGATCACGGCTTGCATGATTATGTTGATATTTGAGTGTTTGTTATACCATCTCTCTCTGTCTCTCTAAAGGAAAATAAAAAATTAATAAAAAATGCCGTGACCAGGATTCGAACCTGGGTTATTGCGACCACAACGCAATGTCCTAACCACTAGACGATCACGGCTTGCCTGATTATGTTGATATTTGTGTGTTTGTTATACAATCTCTCTCTCTCTAAAGGAAAATAAAAAATAAAACAAAAAATGCCGTGACCAGGATTCGAACCTGGGTTATTGCCGCCACAACGCAATGTCCTAACCACTAGACGGTCATGACTTGCGTGGTCATGTTATCATTTTGTACGTATGTATGTAATACCTGTCTCTGTGTCTCTCTCCTTCCCCCTCCCGCCCCCCCCCCCCCCTCCTCTCTCTCTCTCTCTCTCTCTCTCTCTCTCTCTCTCTCTCTCTCTCTCTCTCTCTCTTTCTCACTCTATACATCGTTCTCTCTTATATTCATCTTCATTGTGACACTCTCATTTTATCTTTAATTAAAAAAAAAGTGAAATCTGTTTGTGACAAATTTGGATTTTCTATTTGTGACCCAAATACTAATACGAAATCTATTTATTTTCCTCATTCCCCCCTTCTTACACTATGAACATGACGGACAAAGAAAGCGGACAAAATATACAGTTCCTCAGGTAGACAAAAGAACATCCCTTCACTGCTATTATGTAAAAATATGTAGAACAGGTGTCACATGCATATTTACCTGTTTTACTCATTTGTGCATAATAGCAGTGAAGGGATGTTCCTTTGTGTACCTGAGAAACTGTATATTTTGTCCTCTTTCTTTGTCCATCATGTTCATAGTGTTAACTCTCACAACTCGGCTATTGTCTTGGGTTTATCACAGACATGACAAAATAGTCCACTATATTGCACATCAGGTACAAATGTAAGAATATTTCATCACAACACTGCAGGTGACGAAAACTTTGGTACATATATTATGCACGAAATCATCTGTCTTTTTGGCAGACATTAGTTTCAGCTATTTAGGACAGGTTCTGGCAAAGTTGTCAACGTTTTCACCAAGCAGGACTCAGTGTGTAGGAAATTATGCGTTATGACTTTTAAAATGCAAATGTTGGATGCATAACTTCAGGAACATCACTGCTCAAAAACTATAGACTTATGAACCCCCCCCCCCCCCCCCCCAAAAAAAAAAAATAATAAATAAATAAATAAATAAATAAATAAATAAATAAATAAATAAATAAATAAATAAATAAATAAATAAATAAATAAATTTAAAAAAAATGCCGTGACCAGGATTCGAACCTGGGTTATTGCGGCCACAACGCAATGTCCTAACCACTAGACGATCACGGCTTGAGTGGCTGTGCAATCATTTATTTGTATGTTATACCTGTCTCTATCTCCCTTCCCCCCCCCCCCCCCCCCCCCTCTCTCTCTCTCTCTCCCTCCCTCTCTCTATTTCCGTTGTGGATTGTGTTGGTGTTGCGTTGTTTGTTGCAATCATAGCGCGTTTCAAAAATGTTTCATCCCAAAAATCCAGGTGACGAACCCTTTTGCACAGAAAACATTTTGTCTATACACTTTATAAGTTGAATTTTCTTGGCAAACATTGGTTCCAGCTATGTCGAACTGGCTTCCTGCAACGTTTTCAGTATTTTTTCTGAGGGAGGACTCTTTGAGTAGGAAATTATGGATGATGACTTTCAAAGTGCAGATGTAGGGGCAGAAAAGAAATGATAAAACAAAAAAAATAAAAACAACAAATGCCGTGACCAGGATTCGAACCTGGGTTATTGCGACCACAACGCAATGTCCTAACCACTAGACGATCACGGCTTGAGTGATTATGCTTTCAATTAGTGTGGATGTTATACCCTTTTTTAATGAAATGTTTGCTTTGGTTCATTCGCTTTCTTTCATTTGTTTAATTTTAATTTTTAAAATTCTTAGTTGATTGCCGTTTCCTAACCTTTTTTTTTTGTCGACAGATATTTTGTGACATGCGCAGCCGCCCCCCCCCCCTCCCCCTAACTGGCATGCCCGGTAAAATCATTCTGAATATGCCGTTGTTTGGGTTATAAAGTTGTGAAAGGCTCTTCCATTGCCATACATAATTTTAGAGGGATTTTTTTCTTCTTCTAATACTCTCTTTTGAATCACTAGGGAAGCGAAGCAAGGTGAGCAAATTACGTTCCTTGTTATGCATGTATCTGTATGCCCACAAAATGGGTGGATGCAGCAATTTCCGTGTATTACGATCTCTATTCTTGAACTACCTGGCGAGAACACCCAAACAATCATTTTCGGTGCCTCATCATTATCCTTCCATTGATTGACAAGATAATATGATGATGTCAGGCTGAGGCATCAATCTCCAAGCAGCGGGGCTCGCATACCATCGTTGTAAAATCTATCACAATCACTGCTGGATATTGTAGTTTAGACCATGAAAGACTCACCGGACCTCCCAACGTATTTCTCAACGTGTGGTGCTACACGTTCGTGAGGCACCAATAGGGTTAGAGTTTGGCTTGGCTGGCCAGGTGAACCTCTAAAGAATCTCATTGATGTTCCCTGCAATGAAAAAAAAAATGATGTGAAGATAAACAGAACCACCCCTCCCCCCCCCCCCCCGCCTAAAAAAAGGGGGGTATGAGTATGATAATTCATGATATTCTTACTCACTAAACATGTTAAATTAATGACAACTGCTGTATTATACATCCGTACATATTATCTGTAGTATTAAAGCGTACATACATGTAAAGCTTGCCTTCATTTGTTTGTTGTTCGCTGCCTAAGAGTTTCTTGTTTTTAAAGATTTTCAGTGTTTTTTTTAATATAATTATCATCATATTTGTACTATTCAACTGTATTTATTCCATGACCCAGAAGGGGCCGTTAAAGAAATAAACATTATTTTCATTGTCACATAACTATCTAGGCGTGACAGAAAAAAGGGAATTGCGAGATGAAAAACTGATAAGATGTGGTTAAAAACAGGAATAGCAGAGTGCAGCTGCAGTAAAAGTAAATAAAACTTGAACAGGTCGCCTTTGGTAAGTCAGACTTCAAACTCGTTGGGTATAGTCATGTAAAGTATTACTGATTCAGTAGTATTCCTCAATAGTCTTATCGTGTCAACTGATTAGTGACATACCCCCCAGATGCCAGGGGCTTATAGCCTGTCACAAAATAGTCACCATCAATTTTTGTGTTCATGGTGTTTCAGGCCCGGAAATACGGCGGCGCCGTTTCCAAAGTTGGTCCAGCTATGCGTATCACTGCTTCAAGCGCTAAGCTAGCCCCCCTCGGCACACGCACTTATCCCTCAACACTGTCCGAAAAAAAAATCATCATAATTATATTGAACTACTTTAAAACCACCTAGCCATCTTTGGGGGGCTGCGATTATTCACAGATTTTGGGGCTTGCAGGGGGTGATATGCTCGCATGATCCCCTTTCCGACATTGATTAGGCACACGTTTTGGTCGGGCTAGGTTTACAAGCCATCAGCTCAGAGCCAGAAAGACGTTGGCTCTTTGTAAAAGAATATGACTTAACGCCGTTTTAGCTCTCAGCAGAAGAGATTTGAGATAGAGTTGAACGTTTAGTATTGTCTTTTCTTTCTAGGGGGTTATTCTCTTGGGCGATACGAGCTAAAAGGGTATGAAAAGAGTAGCCGTGACTTGCAAGATGGGTCGAAGATCTAGGCCCCTATTACTGCACTGGTCAGATATTTAAACGCGCGTTCATTGGAACTGATGTTCATAAAGGCGTACGGGCAAATCATTTCGCCAGGGGGCTGGAGTAGAGTCGAATATCAACTTTCAAGTTTCTAAATTTAGCTTCTGAAGTTCGCATAAATTCAACACTTTTTTGTGGTGACAATGCAATCTTCATTTTACATGCAAAATTTAACAAACAATATGAAGACAAGCTGCCCGGATTTAAGATAAGTAAATAACATGGACGATTAAAGTGCAACGGAACCAACCCCCGGATTGCTAAAGTTGACATGAAAGTTTCTTTGCCAATCCACATTGGCATGTAAAACCCGAAATTCAATTCAATTCAATGCGAAGCAAGCATTTCTGTCAGAGTACATTGTTTGACCTTTTCCCAGTGCTGAATTAATATTCATTATTATTTCCAGATTTCTATAAACGTCTATCACTATATTTTATAACCGTATACATATATAAGTTGTCTGTGTCAGACATTATTTATTTACATCAACATAATTTCATTTTCATTTTCAACATCACCACTTAT
Source organism: Strongylocentrotus purpuratus (assembly GCF_000002235.5). Classification (NCBI taxonomy): domain Eukaryota; kingdom Metazoa; phylum Echinodermata; class Echinoidea; order Camarodonta; family Strongylocentrotidae; genus Strongylocentrotus; species Strongylocentrotus purpuratus. Next base: position 21,247,128 of record NW_022145596.1, read on the forward strand.
TATTTTTTGTTGTCATCCCAATCCCCCCCCCCCCCCCCCCCCCCCCACCCCGTCCTATCACTCTATCAACCAATCGCCTACTGTGATAGCCCTTTTCTGCAGATTCTTTAATGAATAATTCTTGGTTGTAATGTTATCAGTTACATTTTTGTTTCATGTTAACATCTCTTTTATTATCGTATTGTGTAGATGTTCAAACAATTTGTTATATGATTTTTATGTTACAGAAGAAAATAAATTTAATTTAATTCAATACATTGTATTTTTAGTTTCCAACGAGGTCCAGTGCTCAAAAATCGTACAGCGCATCTGCCGTTTATATCGCACAGTCCGTTCAAATTTCGATCAATGTCGAGAATGGGCGGGAAGGCGAGGGTCATAAAAATTATCCGCTAATGATACAATTTGCCCACTCGGAAGGATACCATTACTTCGGTCCGGGAATTAAGCACACATATTCTATGATATCTAATTGTTTTTCCAGTAAATTGATTCCCTATGATCAACGCCCTCTGTGGTGACATTGGGGAGGTCAAGGAGGGAAAGATTCGCCGAATTTGTGGAGTAATCTTGTAATGGCATCGACAAGTTGGTCAGATTGGTCAGGAAGACACGATTCACACATCGGACGAATCTTTCACAATAATTATCAGAATTTGATTCGAACATTTGCAAGATTGGACCAGTGAGATAATACGGATGAGCTGGCAAAGTGCATTGCCCCTACAGTTGTATTAAGCTTATTTATACATTTGTAGGCTAGAGTGTGTAGATTTCACCGTTTTTATTTTTGTAAATATACATGTAATTCTGCTTGTATATTTGTTTATATCTAATGGACTATTAGGACCAAGCGATACAGTCTATGGCAAGCTATAACAAAATTACAAAAAAAATGTTTTAGATTTAATCTTTATTTTGGAATATGTACACATTGTAGGCCTATTCCGCATTTAACATTTAACCGACAAAGCATTGAAGTACACTAAATAAGTGTATTTGAAATGGGTTGTGCCATTTCAGATAGGTACTTTGAAAGCCTTTTGCCACCTTCTCATATTTGATCACTGCAAACTAAGGATTTGTTTTAGCATGAATCGTTTAGCATGCAGGTACAATGGGCAAAGAATAATCACAGAAAATGTACTCGAAAGATCGACGAAAATAGGCTTAAAGGGACTTGGTTGTTTTAGTAACATTGTTCAGATGAGAGAAAATGGTGCTAAGGTTTCTAAATGTACAAGTAAAAGATAATACGAAATTTTGAGTGAAAACAGACCATTATTGATGATAAAAATTCGGAAAACTGATCTGATCGATTTCTCAATTCTCCTAACTATATTTAAATCGTCACATGTCTCATTCTAATGCAAAACGGTTGGGAAAATACAAAAATGGTTGGTAGAATTTACTCTTAATCACTTTTAGAGGGTGTTGCATAGTGACGCCTTCAAAGAAAACCAAAAATATCTTTGTGGTTTGAGATTTTTTTCTTCAGGATTTGTTGCATGTTAGAGGGTAAGTACAGTAGAAGGAATATAATAAGTAACATTTCATTACAAAATTACGCAGTTTTTTCATCACCCTTCAACAATATTACCGAGTCAAGTAAAATGAGAGTAATATTCCAACCCGTCCAATTCTAAGATGGAGTAGTCCCAATATGAAGAATAGCCCCTAGGCCTAAATAATTTTTAGCTTTGAACTCCCAAACCGTCAAACTCTAATTTTCCCTGCCCTTCCGTTACAAGGGAGGTCACAAATAGTTCATAAATAGTAAGCCATAGATTTATCAGGGTATTCATATATGATTTATGTCAGTCCATCGTAAATATCTTGCCATATGGATGAAGGAGAAAAAGAAAATAGAAGTTTAGTTTGTTGAAGCTCCTTTTTAGGTAGTTTTTTAATGACTATTCATAAAATATTTGTTTTCAAAACGTTTAATTGTCTAAATACACATTATTTTTGTTCACTATCTAACGTTGTATATTCGATGTGCGACATCGTTGTGAATTTGTATTAGTAATGCCTTAACCTCAAACATTGGTATTTATGCATGAAAATGTACATGTACCTACATTTATCATTTTATAGCATGTATTATTCTACCTTCCAATATGAAAATCTCAGCTGCCAGGAAATTGTTAAAGGTTTTTGGTATCCACAGACTTTAAATAATCCACTTGATACTATCTAAATGCGACCCTTTCCCTTTCTTACATTCTCTCTCTCTCTCTCTCTCTCTCACACACTCTTTTCCTTTCTCTTTCCTTTCATGTTATATATTAATCATTATTCCTTTGTGTTCATTTCAATTTAAAGGACTTGTATCCATAGCTTTATCAAAGTCACGTGCAACGTCTTGATATTGCCGCACTATAGTATAATGAACAAAATGGAAAATGCAAAGGGTAACGAAAGACGATATAACTTCTATTTAGCATTTTTTGTCAATCAGAGTATGTTCTCAATCATTGCAAACAGGGTGGTCTCTATATAATAAAGAAGAAACAAACAAAAAAGAAAACACAGTGTACTCTATCATGTCTACAGCGAACATTTGATGGAAATTTAACCCGGACATGGACAGGAGTTCAACTATATCTAGGCTTTTGTACTTTGGGGGAGTCGGGAAAAAATGTTAAGCCCCCTTTAAAGAGTAGATTGGGATTTTTATTTGAATTTTAGAAACAAATTATTTAAAAAGAACTGTATTACATTTTGAGACATTTGCATTAATATGTGTTAGAAAAGAGGCGATAATCCGAGACACACACGTTAAGGGTGCCTAATATCAACATAATCTGAAAAAGTAGATTAAATCAGTAAATGCCACACGAATAATATTCCTATGCCACATTGTATAGATAAACCTCAGACTTATTTATGATTATTTGACTTTTTACATGATTGATCTATACTGGTGATAAGGGGGTTGAAGTGGAGATAATCGAGTTCGGAGATGGGTAATTTTGCCACGCCAAGCCATTGTGTTGCACAAAGCAATCCTTCCGGATATTGATGCCGATCATTTTGTGCAAAAGTGCGCGTGTGACAAACGATCGACCGTACAGAGAGGCGAAGAGTGTAACCGAAAAGTTATGGTATTGATGAAATTATTTGTTAAACTCTAGTGATTGTGGTAGCAATATCACCCTGTATGAATCAGGTGCTACCTCGTGAGGAGGATTTATGGAGTACAGGGGGGTTTATTGCCGTTTGGTCTACAACCAGTTAAACTACCCAATTAATTTATTCCCATATGGTCTACACACATCCCGTCTACTGTCCAAATTGTCTCATATCCATGTCGCCTACTTAACATTTGGTGTAATGATCATTTAGGCTAATAGGCATTTGGTCTAATTTCCAATGAGTCTAGTACCCATTTGGTCTATTGGCCAATTAGCCGAATTTCCAGTCCTAATAATAATAATAAAGTTTTATTTACCCAGGGTAGCCACTTCAGTTATGAAACTGCTCTTCCAGCGGGCCCTGCTCAACATTATGTTATTACTACCCTTCTCCAATCTAATATGCTGAGCGCCTAGCTAGAAGGCAGAAGGTCCCATTGTTATAAGTCTTTGGTATGACTCGGCCGAGGTTCGAACCCACGACCTCCCGTTCATGAGCCGGCGCTCTAACCACTGAGCCACCATGCCCTGACCATCTTATTCCCAGTTTGACTTATGCTAATGTAGTCTGCTATCCATATGGTATAATAATCATTTAATCATACATAATAATGATTATCAATTGATAATTAGACCATGTTGGGAGTATGCCATTGGGCTGAGTGTAGACCATTATGGGAATAGAGTAATTGGGTGGTAGACGAACTGGTTGTAGATTGAATGGCAATTCACACACAGGAGCAGCCCCCCCCCCCCCCCCCCCCCACACACCCCTCTCGTTTTAATAGCTATAGCTGGAATACTATTGCATGCCTTATCTGAACGAAATTTTGTAGAGTCAGAAACCATAAGTTACAAATTTAAACCATAATTATGATTAATTTGATTCACTATCATATAGAATTTACAATATCAAATTTCATATGACATGAATTCATACTTGCTTGATATTTTACCTTAAATATCTGTCAAAGAATCCTCAACTTCAAAATCATACTTTGAAATAAATAACCCGTTGCATTTTCAATCATAAATGTCAGGAAAACGTCCATCTTTAGAGACGAAATTCCAGACAGGTAAAATGTTTTCAACTGACCAATGAACTACAATGGCCGTCAGGAATTCCTCCATACATTTCTTTGTGACAGCTACACAAAGGAATAAAAGAGGTAAGTCATGGTCAACACAGACTTGTTATTCGATTTCAAATCAGCTAAATTTGGATTTAGAGTAAGACGAAGTGGAAAACAGAATCAAAGAATAGAAACGAGGAAATAGTTGTCTGAATACGGAACACGGTCAGCTATCAATCAGGAATTAAATCAATTATCCAGACCGGATTTAGCCGCGAAAATCTGGCGTTTTTAAAAGTAATCCTCATTTAACGGGTAGGTAACGAAAGGGACCGTTTTGTAGCCATGAAAGGATTTACGGGGGGGGGGGGGGACTTGACTTTGTCGCAGCTGTGATTTCGTTTGATTTTCTTTCCTTTTCAAGAACTGCCATCGGCCATGTTTAGATGACCAGAGTGAAAAGGGAAAGGATTTCTTTTCTTTTTTTTCTGTTGACATCATGAAAAAGACCTGAAGAGGGATTTTGGATATGCAGGTCAATGGCAAAGGTCATTTGATACCAAGAAGATGATGGGGAAATGAAAAGAAGGGGGAGAGTTGCGAAGGATTGGAGAGAAGAGTGTTTTTTAGAAGCTGTTCGTATTTGGGTACCACCCCCCCCCCCTCCCCGCCATCCCCGCTGTTTGTTGGTTTGTGGGTACGCCAGTCAGAGAAGACCAGGAAGAAGTTAGGGTGGGATAAGCATAATACAGTGGCGTAGCCTAGATCTGTTCATTGAGGGGGCACTTCTATCATTCTAGGCAGAGCCATCATTACACATAGTTTGACCAACCCGGTTCGAGTTGGACACATTATCCCGACTACTGCTCTGTAAGCCAACACAAAACAAAAGAATATACGCCGTGTTGTGACCCAGTGAAACCAAGTTGGCCAAACTCTGTGTATGGATGGCTTTGATTCTAGGTCGCCGGTCGACGAGATTGATGAAAATGCTAATTTAAAAAAAAGGAATCAAGGGGAGGGGGTGTATGGGTGGGAGTATTATGATCTTCCTCCCTATTCCTCCTCCCCCCCCCTTACCTCTCTCTTTTTTCTCTCTCTCTCTCTCTCTCTGTCTCCCTATCTCCCTTTTCACCATTTATTTTGAGGGCACGTGCCCCACGAGACCTCCTGCTTCGCTACGCCAGTGAATGAAGGGGTGCATGCCTTCATTTCTCGGTTTCTCCATATTTCGGCACTTCGTTACAGTATCGGCGTCAGCAAGAGACTTTCTTTACGGTCATCGAGTTTACAATTCTCCTCAGTTAATGCAAGTCGTGCATGAAGAATAGAAAAATGTAAATAACCAAGGGATATGGAACGACCACAATGTTGTTTTTCCCCCAAATCCACGTGGAACCTAAATAGTCCGAACATGCATGGCCCCTATTAAGGGGCATTTATCGAGGGGTTCATAAAGAAACGGGTCAATTCCGAGTAAAAATTATATTTATTTCCCCCATACACACTACACACTGTATGCTGCTTTATTAAAGTCTCACATGGAACAGTTACATTTTTAACGGTATGGAGCCAAAAATAATTTCGCTTTATTGTCGTAATACTGCTGAATTATCCCCCATCTTATGGTACTATTGATAAATCTTTAAACGACATGCATTATACATGCTTTGTTTCTTATCTTCTGTCTTTGTTTATTTTAGTGAGCGATCAATCTGTATTACAGTCGCTTCTATCAGTGGCGTAATGAGCAAAACACTTTTTGAGGGCAGAAAAAAACAAGTATAATTTACACAAAAGTGAGAAGACAAAAAAAACGGAAAATCACTGGCATTTCTTTATAGCAACATTTGTAAATCAATTGTATCGAATTAAAAATAAACCACGTTTGAATTATTTTGTTGGGGGCAACTCCCCCTACCCCCCCCCCCCCCCCCTCTCTATCAGTACGCCAGTGGCATCTATATTTCAATCCTAACTACGTCAAAGACTGCTAACTGAGGATCATTATACAACTGTCAACACATTAGAGATATAGGATCCTTCTCAACAGAAACAAAAATGTTTCAATGCCCTTTTGGCAGAATCTTTTATGACGATTTGTGTTATTCTTCTTCCTCTTCTGTAGAAGTACATGCACCATATTGTCGGTCTATTTTCGTACAGCTTGTTTAATAACTGGTTCTGTTTGGACACAAAGTCCTCGCATGCCAAAACTTCCAGTTGCCCGTGTAATATTTAATATCCGAGCAATGTCGTTAAAACTTACATTCCATAAATGACAAGTATACTTTAATATGATTTATAGCCCGTGTCTGGCACTGTCCATTTTGTCTTTAAAATCCTTGGACCGGATTTCCCTCTCATATCAAGTTCGGCATTAAAGGGGAAGTCCACACTGATATTAAGTTTAATAGATGCAGAAATACGAGAAGAATGAAGAATAGGGTAATGAAAGTTTGAGCAAATTCCGATTAAAAATAAGAAAATTATGATTTTGGGAAGTTGAGATCAATTAAACACAAGTTGGCAAGTCTGTGACGTATCTTGCGAGCTCCCCTCCCATTCGCTCTGTTTACTAAAAAAAAGCAAATTCAAAACTTGTTAGTACTTTGTAGCCCAACGAAATCAAGGTAAGGTGTTCAGTAAAGAAAAAAGGTGCATCAAATCTATCTTTCGATTGCATTCTTTTCTCACATAAGTATGACCCGTTGCTTATTATGAAGAAGAGCGTTGATAAATTCCATTTGTTTCATATGCATCACAGAAAATCGTATGTTATTGTCAACTTTTCATGGGAAATATGTAGCTCATTGACATAATTTGTCTCGTTTCGGAATTTGTCAGTAATGCTGAATGATGAGGCATTCCAAAGGTATTAGTTTGTAATGAATGAAAAACATGTTTTATGATAAACATACATTTTCGGTCCTTCGCACAAAGTGGTATAGAATGCGATGTGGAACGCGCACAATTGAAAAGCGGTCATGTTTTATGTGAAATTTACAATACATGAAATGTTAGACTTTGTACATGTACGTTCCACTCATTCTATATTTTGCAGTTTATATCAACATAATAACTCTTTTTGAGAGTTTGAGTCAATTTTGTCATTTCTAAAGGTAGGAGTATGATAGAATGCCGTATCTGAATTTTGTATTTTTTAAAAATTTTCGATACTGTATGGATTATCTGTGTTTAGGATCTGGGAAAAAAATATTAAAAATTACGAAGATAATAATTATTATGTTAAAAATACCATGGTATAGATTCCAACCAAAGCGCTACAACTTTAAATACAATAATGTTCATGTTCAAATAACTATATTAAGAAGGAAAAAAATGTACCAATAAATGCATATTTGGGTGATGACCCTTCAAACATTTAAGGATGCAAACGACTGTTACACGTTCTGTTTCTATCCTGTTTTTTGTTAGAGAAAATATAAGTTAATCCGTGATGAAATATATGCTAGGTCCGAATTTAGTCATAGATCAAGTTAGTTCTATTATGTAGTTGTTCTAGAAATAGATCAACATTATGTTCTTCTACGCACACGTAACCTTCATTTAACACGATTTTTACCAGATATTATTAATTCTTATGTGAATATTATAGTCATGATAGAAGAATATAAAAGTACGTGATCGTAGAAATTACAACTAATTTCGAGTTGACGACTGTGTCGCTCGTTCTGAGCAATTATGGAAGGCCACATGGGGACCCCGGGTGTAATGCGATTACATGAATTCTTTTCGTATCATATCGATGACATTTTGACCCAGAAATTATGCCAATTATCCCTCTTGTCAAACCACCTGATGATATCATTAACTAATGTCTGGATATTAGTAACTGGTGTAATTTTCCCAAGTCTATCAACCCCATGACCCGTTCACGGCTGGTTCTAATTAATTCCGTACCAGTTTGTTGTTGTTGTCGTTTTAGTTTTTAGGCGTCTATCATACATTTGTAAATATTTACGCCTTTTTACTACGACCCGTTTTAATTCAAGGCAGGTGAAGGTATTAATTTGTTTGATTCGGCATTATTATCCTGTTTGATTCGGTTAATGGTTCTCTTTCATTTTCGTATGTTCTATCTTACTCCTCTTCTTAAATATATAAATGCAGATGCTTTACGAGATGTCATTAATTTGTTTGTACAAGTGCGCCTTGAGCATTTTATTTCAAAAAGATTGGGCGCCTTACAAATGTCATATATTACTTGTATTATTATTATCAAAATCAAGATTATCAGTATTTTTATTTTCAATTATTATTATTACAATAATTACTGTAATTGATCATATCTAGAAGTTATCATAAAACAATGCTCTACAGTGTATATACAATATGGATTTGAACTACATAAGGACCACTGTGAAAATTCGTATTTGAAATATACACATTTTGAAAATCATATTTAAAAAAGTAATGTTAACAAATAATAACTTATTGAAAGTTCCTCGTACCAAATGAGTAGTCCGTGATCTATATTAGCAAGTTTAAATAGCCATGATGACTGGATAATACACAAGTACAATGCAAAGACCTTTTTTTTTAATAAAGGTTGTCGAATTTGTAACTGTTTTCATTTCTCTCGCCCATTCTCGTTTTTTACTGTTACTGTTATGATTGTTCGCCTCACTTCCATAAAAGAAGAAACAAGGTACTTTCATAATTCCTTTTAATTTTCTGCATCAACAGGTTGTTTGAATGAGGGTTAAAAGTTCAAACGGTCAAACAAATTGTTGGGCTATTATTTTTTTACTTATAACTCAGTCACACCACCAAACCAACTCCTCTCGGTTCCCACTCGGTCTTCTCTCGGTCTCCTCTCGCTCTCCACTCGGTCTCCTCTTGGTCTCCTCTCGCTCTCCACTCGGTCTCCTCTCGGTCTCCTCTCGGTCTTCTATCGGTCTCCACTCGTTCTCCTCTCGGTCTCCACTCGTTCTCCACTCGGTCTCCTCTCGGTCTCCTCTTCGTCTCCTCTCGTTCTCCACTCGGTTTCCTCTCGGTCTTCTCTTGATCTCCACTCGGTCTCCTCTCGGTCTCCTCTCGCTCTCCGCTTGCTCTCCGCTCGGTCTCCTCTCGGTCTACACTCGTTCTCCACTCGGTCTCCTCTCGGTCTCCTCTTCGTCTCCTCTCGGTCTCTTTTTTTCTCGCCCATTCTCGTTTTTCTATTCAATATGTTACTGTTTCGCTTCACTTCCATACAAGTAGAAACACGGTACTTTCATAATTCCATTTAATTTTCTGCATCAACAGGTTGTTTGAATGAGGGTTAAAAGTTCAAACGGTCAAACAAATTGTTGAACTATTATTTTTTTACTTACAACTCAGTCACACCACCAAACCAACTCCTCTCGGTTCCCACTCGGTCTCCTCTCGCTCTCCTCTCGCTCTCCACTCGGTTTCCACTCCGTTTCCCCTCGATCTCCTCTCGGTCTCCTCTCGCTCTCCAATCGGTCTCCTCTCGGTATCCTTTCATTCTCCTCTCGGTCTCCACTCGTTCTCCTCTCGGTCTCCTCTCGGTCTCCACTCGGTCTCCTCTCGGTCTCCTCTTCGTCCGTGATCTATATTAGCAAGTTTAAATAGCCATGATGACTGGATAATACACAAGTACAATGCAAAGATTTTTTTTTTTTATTCTCCTTCTCCTCTCGGTCTCCACTCGTTCTCCTCTCGGTCTCCTCTCGGTCTCCACTCGCTCTCCTCTCGGTCTCCTCTTCGTCTCCTCTCGGTCTCCTCTTCGTCTCCTCTTGGTCTCCACTTTGTCTCCTCTTGGTCTCCACTCGTTCTCCTCTCTCTCTCCTCTCGGTCTCCTCTCGTTCTCCTCTTCGTCTCCTCTCGATCTCCACTCGGTCTCCTCTCGGTCTCCTCTTCGTCTCCTCTCGGTCTCCTCTCGGTCTCCTCTTCGTCTCCTCTTGGTCTCCACTTGGTCTCCTCTTGGTCTCCACTCGTTCTCCTCTCTCTCTCCTCTCGGTCTCCTCTCGTTCTCCTCTCGCTCTCCACTCGGTTTCCACTCCGTTTCCACTCGATCTCCTCTCGGTCTCCTCTCGCTCTCTAATCGGTCTCCTCTCGGTATCCTTTCATTCTCCTCTCGGTCTCCACTCGTTCTCCTCTCGGTCTCCTCTCGGTCTCCACTCGTTCTCCTCTCGGTCTCCTCTCGGTCTCCACTCGGTCTCCTCTTCGTCTCCTCTTGGTCTCCACTTGGTCTCCTCTTGGTCTCCACTCGTTCTCCTCTCTCTCTCCTCTCGGTCTCCTCTCGTTCTCCTCTTCGTCTCCTCTCGGTCTCCACTCGGTCTCCTCTCTGTCTCCTCTCGGTCTCCTCTCGTTCTCCTCTCGTTCTCCACTCGGTCTCCTCTCGGTCTCCTCTCGGTCTCCTCTCGTTCTCCACTCGGTCAACTCTCGGTCTCCTCTCGGTCTCCTCTTCGTCTCCTCTCGGTCTCCACTCGGTCTCCTCTTCGTCTCCTCTCGGTCTCCACTTGGTCTCCTCTCGGTCTACTATCGGTCTCTTCTCGGTCTACTCTCGGTCTCTTCTTGGTCCCCTCTCGGTCTGTTCTAGCTCACATCGGTGTGACCGGGGAAATAGGTCCGATGATCGAGTGGTGTACTCAAAAATTGATAAATGTGAGAGAGGTCGAAATGAAGCCCTTGCAGACCCGGTGCTCCATCAGAAAGTTTTAAAGAGACTGAACAGGGTTAACCTGGTTTAATGCAAGGTAAATGGTTCACTTCTGATGTCCACTTTCATCATGTTCATTAAACTTAAAGCACCGCTATACTGTACATGCTATAAAGTATAAACTAGGAAAGCCCGTACCCGACGTAAAAAGTAGGCCTATACCATGTTTACGGCTAAGATCACACATTCCTGGCCCCTTTAAAGGATGAAGTTTTCAATAGAAATCAAAGTCATTTTCTTGAAAAGTCAAATCAATTAGATTAGTTTTCTTCTTCCTTCAGACCCCCCCCCCCTTTTTTTTTTCCTCTCCCTCTCCCTCTCTCTCCTCTCTCTCTCTTTCTCTCTCTCTCTCTCAGTCTCTCTCTAGTGATCATCGTGATAGAGGGACAAGTCTCGGACCAGGTGAAAGGTCTAAAAATGTCAGAAATTCAGTGTAAAACACATATTTGTGAAATCCAGCTGAGTCGGTCCAAATCTCCTGAACGATTTGCCGGATGTATTTTGAATTTCATTCTCAGTCCATTCTAGGGGTTGTATATTATCGTATTGTGCATAACCTTGTCCTAGTTACAACATGTAAATAACCGGAGATAAAGAAATCAAAAGAAATTGTGTTTTTATAAATGTTCTCCTCTCTCTAACCCTCTCACAGTCCTCTTTCTACATTTTGTTGTCCTCTTTGCTTCTACTCTGCCTATATCACCCCACCCCTTTCTATTTCACTCTCTCTCTCTCTCTCTCTCTCTCTCTCTCTCCCTCTCTCTCTCTCTCTCTCTCTCTCTCTCTCTCTCTCTCTCTCTCTCTCTCTCTCTCTCTCTTTCTTTCTTTCCCTCTATTACATTTGATATGTCTTAGTCCTCATTGTTTTAAGATAATGGATTATGAAGAAGAAAAAAACATCAATAAGACCAACACTAATTTTGTGTTCAACATCATTCTGTATCTATTATTTTGGGGTTATGAGACGTGCATTGCTTTAAAACCCTGCCCTTGCATCGTAATAAATACAAGAATACTGATGATTTCGTTTTTTACCTGTGCAAAAAAATTAGACATCTGTTCGACGAGAATTACGAGGAATCATGTTATTAAATTATAATTGGTATGTTGAATACCATGAGCATATTATTTTGTTTGATGACGACCGCTTACCGACTACATGGGGTTAAAGTTCAAGTACATGGATTACTTGAAAGTCACATGACTACCTGCGTCGAGTGATATATACTCGACGTGGTATCTATATTTTTGTTAACTTTTCTTTTAATTATTGTTTCTTTCCTTTATTTCGTTTGTTCAACACTTATGATCTAACTGCTGAAGCTAGAAATATATGATGTCTTAGTTAGAAACGAAAACAATCAGTTGATTAGCTTTTGGGGGGCGCGCCGGGGACATACGCCCCAAATCGATTGCTGGCAAGAAAGAATAAAATGAACCGGTAAGATTACAAAAGGACGGGGGAGAGGAAGAAAACATGAAGAAAAAGATAAATAAAAGACGCCCTCCTACACCCTGACATCACCCTACATTTTCAATTCACCTTAAAATGCCAGTGCCCCCCCCCCCTCCAATATATCTTGCGTCTAGAGATTGTTGAGATTGCGTGTATGAGTGTATGTTTGCGTGTGTGTGTTTCATATTTTAATTTTATATATCAATTGGGCCTATGATGGCGCTCTTCCATAAATATCATCAAAACCATCAAGACACGTCGTGATCAATGGCATTGGCTAGCATACGAGTTGAACCAGTTTATAGGTTACGAACCGCAGAGAGCATGACCATGACACATGTGAAAAGTCTTAATTTTTGTAATGTTTTTATGCAACTTATATTTTCATCGCATGAATAAAAACATATTATACTGACACTAGCTGCAAAATTAGAAATGCATAATGAATACCTATTGCCCCCGTAAATATTTATCATGGATAGACTCGTTGTTCCCCCCCCCCCCCCCCCCTCTGCTCGCTTGTTGATAAAGAGCATTACCTGTCATTAGAAGTGAGAATGAGTGTATATTAGGGACAGGCCCGTAGCCAGAGTTTGATGTTTGGGGGGGGGGGCACATACTTGATCGACGTCCTGGGGAGGGGTCTAAAAAAGTTCAACCTATCTTGGAAATTTGGGGGGGCACGTGCCCCCCCCCCTACCCTCCCGTGCCCCACCGTGGCTACGTGCCTGATTAGGGACTGCATTAAAATGGGAATAGTTGTATAAAATGGCAAATAATCAACGGGGCGTTGTGGCGTGTGCCTGTAATCCAGCTAATAATGGAAGTTACAAAATGATTCAGCCGAGAACACAGGTTCGAAACTGAGTCACGTCTTTCGGATGGAGACGTTAAAAGTCGTTCATTAGACTTAAATAATCATATCTGATTGAAACACGTCTGTAAAAACCCAATTACACACAAACACACACGCGTATGTGTTCACCGTGAGGGAAGGGGTATGGCTATGTCCTAATGATAATAAGAATAATAAAATAGTAATAATTGTATTGGCCCAGGGCTCATCAGCATCAATGCTGTTCTTCCTGAGGGCCCCGCACTTATCATTACCCCAGTAATTGCCAGGTATCCATTTACACCTGGGTGGAGCGCGGCAAATGATGATTAATGTCTTACCAATGGAGTTTATTGCTGCAGGCTGGGATTCGAACCCCGAACACTAGGTTTTAGAGTAAAGTGAATGAACCAATATACCACGTTCTTCCTCCCAAGTTTTTCAAATGTTCGACTACCCCCTGGATGGGACCACGGCACAAGTAGGTGTGCAAATGGACATTGTCCATGGTGTAATTTAGAATGGCCAAAGATTTAATTTCATATTAATTTCCCCGATTCGCCCGACACGTTGATTAGCAACGACAGTTATTTGCAATCACCTGTAACTCCTTCTCATTTCAGCACCCCCCCCCCCTCTCTCTCTCTCTCTCTCTCTCTCTCTCTTTTTCTCTCTCTCTCTCTCTCTCTCTCTCTCTCTCTTTCCCAATTATTCTTGGATCTCTACCTATTCTTCTCTTCTCTTTGCTGTACTTTGCTGCATCACCAGGTACTCCCTAATTTATACATTTAACATGTACTTAATAAACTGTCAGGGCTCAAAGGGCATCAAGCTTTCCTTATCATAGAGCCCTGGCTAGTTCTGTTTAAAATAAGTTTTTATTTATCTATGTATGTTTGAATGAATACTGATTTTATCATGTATTCAGAAGTGACAAAATGAAAATGTCCGGGATGATATTATTATCCTTTTATAGGTGATAGGGGTCTGTATATTAATTAACACACCGGGCGATGTGTTAAGTCCGTGGTATTTGTCCAGATAGTGAATGGAAATTTTCACAGAAAATAGGATAATTTGTTGTTTTTTAACATTTGACAAAACAACACAAATCAGAATTCATTTGAAAGATTTGGTCTATTTCTTTTTATTACATTAAAACGATCGTTAGGATTCACATAATTACATTTAGCTTTCTATCTTTAATTTTTTTACTTGTCTGAAGCAAATCATTTTGTACATTACCTCAACCTCATCCCAAGACTACATACTGCTTTCTGCCATGCTATACAAACAAATGAACATTCTATCTACATGTAAAGTCCAACAAAATTTAAATTTATAATTAGGTATACATCATGCACTTCCCTTAAAATGTAGTGATACGTGACATCATTAGCTGATAGAGGGCACTGCTTTCGAACGTGTTTCGGCTTCATACATTTCGTATTCACTCGGCCGCCGGTCCGCGAGCACACTTTATAGGGATCAACCGCCATACCGCCATTCGGATTAACACGCGGGATTGTGAAACAAAATATGACTATATACTGCCCTCTAGCGGAATGCGGCCGAAGCACTTTTTTGAATGGTGCTCCTATAGATGTTTTAGTCATAAATTTGTAACCTAATAAATAGGAAGGAAAGAAAAGTATATACATGAGCTAATTTGAAATTCATTGAGGTGGTCATCGACCGACCCTCAAAGGTCATATTCTTAGAATAAACATAATTATTTACATAAAGAGAATATCAGAATCAACAAATTACATGAGTTGAGCTTGCTCTCTCCAACTGACTAAAGCTCAGTAATTATATTCATATTATAAGGCACATTGTTAAAGCGAGAGTAATTTCGGCCCATTTAGATAGGAAGTTCTTGCTGGAAGAGGCTTACATTTGTAGAAATTGAGAAAGCGCCGAAAACAAATTGCATAGGAGAATGCACGATTGGGAACATTTTAACACACTATCATCACATTATTGTCATGGTAGGAATAACCTCCAGAAAATCTATGAAATTGCAAGTTCGGAGAGGGTATAATTATTAGCGTCATGTTTAGCACCGTCTAGCACCATTGATATATACACTTCATTATATGTATTACGAACATTTCAATAAAAAGGAAAAAATCGGTCGAGATATAGCGTAGTCAAGATGATACAATCTTTTCGTTTCGTTACAATGACAACTACAACAACGAAGATTTTACAAGTTTTTTTAACACGATTGCGACTTTCAAGAAATGATGTACAATGCTATTACGAATAATTTTAGTTCAATAGTCAGAATGTGATTTGGATACATTAATTGTTGCTAGGTGGGACCAAAATTATGGCTTGGCCTACCTAACAACACGTAATGTATGCCATTCGCATTCTGACTGTTGAAATTAAATTATTCGTAACAGGTGATTGAAATCACTTGTAACGAGGCTCTTAAGAAAGATTCATGCATTACAATTGATTACATTACGAAAACTGTCTATTGCCTTGTGGTGATGTTTCGAAAGCCCTTGCAACAACAGTCACCAGATGCAGCATGATGATAATTATTCAGATGAATTTAAAACAATATAAGCAACAACTGAATATATTATTCACCCCCGCATTTTACGATGTGCCCGCGTCCCGTTTGGTAACACTAGCCAAAGTTGGTATCATACTCCTCTTTTATCATGGGTACTTTTCTTTCCTATATTTCCCCCAAAATTCAAATAAATTCAGATATTGCATGGTACTTTTGTCAACATTTCTAAGATAACTTGTCGGGTCTCCCCCAACTTACAATATTGGAGGGCATTAATTGATATGCCATTGAATATATGAGCAGTTTTGAAACATAAATATTCAAACAATCCTTGAAGTCTGTCAAAATGAAAGTGCATCACCCTCCACGTATTGTGTTCGCTTAATGCTCGAGTTCTTGTAATCACATTTGTTTTGAATATGGGAAACAATTTCACCTCGCATCAACTGTAACCATGGTATCATATATGAAATCATCATGAAGTGCATGGTTTTAACAAAATACATATTAACAATCGATAAGAAGAAAGACAGCACAATAAAGACAAAAAGTCATTCTAAATAAAAAGAGAATACTATCTACAACAAACTTTTATATGCCTTTTACAATAAAATAATTCCCATAACTTTCTGAGAGCATAATCTTTGTACCAACTCCCCTGTTTCATGGTATTTCTGTGTTAATTTTTTGTTTTGGTGAAACTAATAATTCATGTTTATTTGATCATTAAAAATGCTTCCATATAGAGTGATGAATTCAAAGCATTCTGCTTCATTTTATCTTATCTAATTACTGCTTTATGTCTGAATAATGATAGTTTATTCATCGGAAGAATTATAATGGGCCGTCTCCCGACAGTTCAGGCTCGCTGGTGTACAGCTCTGCCGGGCTGCTGCTGGTGCTGGTGCTACTGCTGTCGAGCGATGAAATGGACGATATGGTCACATCGGTCTCACAAAAAGGTTGGAATCCGCTCCATTCGCCGCACGGGGTACAGACCCGACGCGAGCTTCCGTGCAGCATGTACTCGGGGTTGCAGAAGTAGGTGACTTCGGCGCCGAAGGAGAAGTCGTCGCCCTGACGGACTCCTTCCGTGACTTGACCGGGGTCCTTACAGGCGTAGTTGACCGTTTCTGAGCGGGGAAATTAAAGAGTAGGGGGAAAAAAAAATCGTAAATGGGATCAAATAATAGTCATAATAGCTATAAGTATTGCTATTGGTTCTAGGACACCTACCCCCCTGGACAACCACCCCTAGGATAACCACCCTCTAGTACAACTACCCCCTAGGAAAACTACCCTCTAGGACAACCACCCCCTAGGACAACTACCCCCTAGGGCAACCACCCTCTAGGACAACCACTCCCTAGGGCGACCACCTTCTAGGACAACTACCCCCTAGGACAACTAACCCCTAGGGCAACCGACCTCTAGGACGACTACTACCGGTCAACTACCCCCTGGACAACTAACCTAGGATAACCACCCCTAGGATAACCATCCTCTAGGACAACCACCCCTAAGACAACTACCCCCTAGGACAAGCACCCTCTAGGACGACTACCCCCCCCCCCCCCTGGACAACTACCCCCAGACAATACCCCTACGACAACTACCCCCTAAGACAACTATCCCCCACACAACTTCCCCCGGACAACTACCCCCTACGACAACTACCCCCTGACAACTAACCCCCTGACAACTACCCCCCCAGTCAACTAATCCCGACGACAACCATCCTCTGGGACTACTCCCCGGACAACTATCCCGGGTACAGCTCAAGACCCCTGAGGCCCCTCTCCCACTTTATACATTTCATTGGACCTACATGTCGGTCAAACCGGAGGAGGTGTTTGGGACCCCTAACCAACCCCCTCCCACACCATGCAGGACCCGTAATAGTTACCTGAAACCTTGTAAACTATTTCGACGGTCTCGGGAACGATGATATATTCCTCGGACTCTTCGCTGCCGCAGTTGTGGATGAGTCTGATGGCAGCATTTGTCTTCACGAATGTTACAATAGTACCGGTCTTGGTGGTGATCAAGTTGGCTTCATAGAGGTAGTCTACGCCCCACAATCTGAAGGAAAATGATTGAATACAATATACTTAATTTTAAAATTTTAAACATAGCACGGGTGTGAGGTGAATAATGTTTGATGTGGAGGTCTGGATTTAAGATTATTTTGAGACTCAACATGGCTTCTACTACTAAATAAAAATTCTTTGCCATTTGTTGAGAAAATGAACTTGGGAGTACGGGTCAGGATTAGGTTTGTAAGAACGGGTATATGTTTCTTTGAAAGTTATACTTTTGATCTCAGTACAAAATTTGAACCACTGAAATTGTCAGCTGTTCATCTACAACCTTCGGCTAATTTTCAAACATATGGATAATCTGAACAGATGAAATTTCATAATCACTGAATGGGCATTATAAAATTGTTATATTCATTTTTTCATTATTATTTTTAATCATTATTGTTGTCCTTTCAATAGTCATGTAAGCGCCGATAGCACCAGGCTTGGTTGTGGCAAAATATAAACTTCATACAAATGGTCAACACAGCATAACCACGATATCCCGGTAGTTAGTGACTCAGTTTTAAATTGTTAACATACATGATTGTGATATAAATACGGAATATTTTTTTGTATCCACATCATCTTCCTATACATATAAATATAGTACCAGACTCGACTGTTACCCTGCTTGCTTCTGAGGAAGTTAACACCTCATTAAACTAAATTTGCGAAACTAAATTCAAAACATATCCTAATTCCAAACAATGATCGTTAGAACTCCTTAATCCGGTTGAAATGATGCGGTTGCAAATTTATAATTTATTACTTGTTTGCTTTTTGTTTGTTGCCTTTAAGTGATTATAGGGGAGTGTGAGTGTAAACATCAAAAGATGGCCTTTTTGTTGTCGATCCTGCAAAAATGTTGGACGGTTTTGACTCCCTTTTACAAAATAAAACCAGAGCTGCCCTTGCTTAATTGTACCCATTCGTTTTTTCTAGGAGTGTACAGATTTTGTTGACGGTTTGTGAAATTCTCCTTACTGAATGCCGGTGTTGGGTGCGACGACGGAGCAGTCCTCGGTGAAGCAGGTTTTGATGGTGACGAGCTGCATGCCAGGCCAGATGTCACCCACGGCCCACCAGGTGAAATGTTCCGTCTGGTAGACCCACACAAGGCCCCCCTGGCCGTCCTCTTCAACGGTGCCGATGCCATCCTGTACCCATAGACCTGGAGAGGAAGAGAATACAAGTTTTAAAAACTTTAAAAGATTCATTGGATAGATTACAGAGTCCTCTGTCACATATAAAATCCTAAACAGCATGGTTTTCCATGTTGTACCTTTAAAACTAAAGAGGATAACAGATTCCATTTCAAAATAAAACTGCAATTAAAAGTAAATGAAATACAAAATCTTCTTTCAACATTATTATTTGTACCATCATCATCATCGTCACCATCACATAAAGCAACCTAAACTATGTGTGATTCCCACCACGTACCTATAGAACTAGAGATGGAAATTAATTAATTTCATAATTCAAAGTCATCACGCTGCCATTCCAACTTATAACAGTTCTTGTTAATCTTGTATTGCAACTACGACTACGGTCTTTAAAGCACATTTCATAAACGTGCCTCTCATTTTAATTATCTACCAAACAATTTCCGCCAGTTAATTTAAAACAGAGTTGAATGGCATCGGAACAAACAAAAGAGTTTAAAATAGCGAAGCAAGCAAGCCGCAATCAGATGTTTCATATCAGTGTACACTTTGAATGATTCCTCGGCAGAACAATTGTGTTTTTCCGCCAATTCATCCGGTAATTACCGCAATCCCGGGCTCTTCCTCTTTCTATTCCTTCCTTCTTTCATGGAGATGTTATTGGAGCTACATGAATGATGTGATTCATATGGCTGATAAAAACACAATATCCACTGAAAATAATTATTGACTTCTGCCCATATACAGTATGTATATGTATATATACGTTACAGACAGATGTCCTTATTAAGTCCGTGTGCAGGATCAACAGATGAATCTTACAAATACACTGTTGCTCATAAAATTTGAATGTGTTTTTTTGACCCCAATTTATGGAATTATTTTGACAATGATTTATTCCTAATAGATCAAGATAATTATATAATATTGACTGGCCTTGAGGGGTATATCAGAAATATTGACCAAGCTCAGATCATATTGCCCCGAGTCGAAAGACGAGGGCAATATGGTCTTAGCGCGATCAATATTTCTGATATCCCCCGAAAGTAAAGCCAGTCAATATTTGTATTGTTATCCAAATCAGACATCTAGAGCAAATACAGAAATCCACCATGACAATCTCAAGAACTGAACAAACTTTGTCAAACCAGCACTGTGCATCCCGCGGCTTGACACAATTTTCGTGTGATTATTACGTCACAATAGAGTGCGCGCAAAGTGCACAGGTTCTCGTACGCATAATAGATGCGCAATGAAAATGACAAAATACGGCGCGGTCAATACAAGATGCCCGAATGCGAGACCGTGGAAAATACCAAGGTATATTTTCACTCGTCTCTACACGCAAAGTCAATACGCGCAGGGAGACCAAGGAAAATACAAAGAATATACCCCTCCGTTCCCACTGCTAGTGAAAACTAGGGCAATACGGTTTTGTAAATGACCAGCTCAGATGTCTGATACGGGTAATAATAGTATACATTCTCAGATTTGATTGAATAATAATTTGCCAGTGTTTGATTTGCGTGACTGCTAAAGCATGTGTATGCTACTATGCTTATCAACTAGGGGACCTACGCCCTTAAGTCATAAATGACAGTAATGAGGATTAATGCCCCACAAAAGGGCATTAATATAGCACATCGACACGATTTTGATCCTGGGGCCTCACAGTTACGAGGACATTGCTTTGCCACTGAACCATGACTGTACGCAGCGGGGGCTAGGGTAGGGGGCAGCTCCCACAAATAAAAAAAATAAAAAATAAAATGCAATAAATTATCAATAATTGATTGAATTCCCCCCCTCCCCACCCGGTCCCCAACAGAAAAAAATTATTCTGTGTGTCCAGGCCTTGAGCCATAATGCATGGCCCTACAGAGGATTTTTTATAATATATTATCTAGATCTAATAGGAATAAATCATTGTCAAAATAATTCCATAAATTGGGGTAACAAAAAAAATATTCCAACTTTATGAGCAACAGTGTATATTAGAGTCATGATAACATGTGTGTATTTGGGAATATATTCATGCACTTATTTTATTTTTTAATTGAACCCTATCTTTTCTACAGATTCGAGAAAATCTGTAGATGTGGTCAGTTACGACTTGATTGAAGGATTTGGGGTCAGTCACGATCAATCACAACTCTTTGAAAGATGAAGCCTTGTTTTGCTTCAACTTTATAAAGGATCCAGGGGGGTGTTTCACAAAGATTCTAAGTCAAACTTTACTCTAAATTGGACTTAAAAATTATGGAGAGCTATTTGTAGCCTTAAAATATTATATATTCAAAAACAAAAATTCAAGTATTTTAGACTTTTCATAAATTCCACATCAAGAACATGAAATCTCCCATGATAAATCCTAAAAATATAAATGATTTGAATCAACATTTTATGCCATTTGAAATACCTTTTACAAGATATTTTCAAGGATGCTAATGGCTTTCCATAATTTTTAAGTCCAACTTAGAGATAAGTTCAACGTATAGGATCTTTGTGAAACATCCCCAGAGCTCATTGTCCTCTAGTTTATATCCCGAGAATTTAAGCACCATAACTTACCGATAGCTTCATTGAAGTACCAAGCGGGAACGGTTGAGCCAACCATTCGTGGTTCAAATCGGTCTGACAGAGGAATACGTATCGTAGCTGATTCGGTCAGATCAACTTTCTCCCCGGTTTTTGAATCGGTAAGCTCGATTTCTGCAACAGCCAAAGCCTCTAGTCTAGCCGGACCGGAACCTGTTATATGGATAGAAATCGAATGAACGATTAGGAAAAAATGATATGACTGTCACTATTTTATACACACGAAACGAACTCAACAAAGACTTGATTGAGAAGACGGAAGACAATATTTTGCCATGATGAAATAAGCTCCTTATAGTACCCAAGTCGATTTGTTGTAATGTGCATAACTTTTCGGAGATGTACCCCAAAAATATGACAACCATAATACGGACTTTATCATCTTATTCGTTTCAAAATAGGATTGGCGGTGTTGGTTTATAAATGGCAGATCACATGCCAATGGTTTGAGAAGGTTTTGATAACAGTCCGAACGTCAAAATTCATTAGACATGTTTGGAAGCGGGTCAAAAAGTCCAGAGAAAGCGGGCAGTGTCCGGACTCAACCCTCTCCTACCCCTGATTTGAAAGGGATATTAATTGACAGTGGTTCCCTTCATTTCCACAGTTTTTCCTTCTTTTTTTAAAATGAAACATAACTTTGATAACTTACAGCAAATGTATACATTCTCTTTTGTAATTCAATTAATGATTTTCAAACATGCATTAAAATTAATGTACATTGATTTCTGTGATTGAATTCCTGTCATAACTGTTTATATTGATCGTTCTATTGGAAATGAAGATAAAACTGAAACTGATACTGAATAATACAACACCTTCAATTTACCTTGGTTTGACCTCAACTGTTACCCAGGTATCATATATAAATTCATCATGAAGTGCATTGTTTTAACGAAAAACTTATTAACAAACGATAATAAGAAAGACAGCACAATAGGGACAAACCTTGAGTTGCAAGCTCGGGAACGTTTCGTACATCCTGAGGGTTGCTCACATCAACGGTTCTTACACTCAGGCTGATCGTGGATCCTTCAGAAACATTCAGACCACCTAAAGAGCAGAAGATATGGTATTGGTTAGTTACGTTCAGGTTCTCGATTCTTAGCATTTTCATACTATACTGCAATTCTCCCCCCTCCCCCGAAAAAAGGGATTCTGGCAAAAGGGCAGCAATTCAAGGGGGCATGCCAGCTGAGAAACATCCTTTATATTTCTCACAGCAACGGTTCGTACATTCAGGTTGACTTATGACCCTCGAGAAACAGTGTAAGGCAGAAACTGAAAATTCATGTCTGTTGGGTGTCGCAAAGTTTTCCACTAACACAGTGCATGACTTAAAAAAGCATATATTTTATGTAATTAATAATATCATTATAATTTTGTTTACCAAGAGAAGCCTCATCAACATTAATGCTTTTCTTCCCAAGGGCCATGCATTATTATACAAATAATACACAGCTGTGAGGGCATTAGTTAAAATTATCGCCTCGGGCGTGTTAGACTGTTTCAAAGGTACCGAGTGTGGGTGATTTTACTAATGCCCGACCAAAATGATGTGTATTATTTGTTTTATAAGATGACGTTTATTTGTTTCATAAAATGATGTTTTATATCATGACCTGTCATTAGTATTGGCTAATGACCGGTTATTGGTAAAATTACATGTTAGGCTAAATAAATGCCTGGTCACGTGTACGCTCTCAACCAATCATTTGATTAGGATCCGCTTCATCATCTTATAAATATTACATAACAAAGCAAACGAAACTATATACTCACGTGCTGGTATTTCGACCTGGAGTTGTCCATCGGGTGTGTTAGGGTCTGTGAAAGTGAAGGTTCGGGGTCGAGGTTGA
The DNA here is from genome assembly GCF_000002235.5 of Strongylocentrotus purpuratus. Lineage (NCBI taxonomy): Eukaryota > Metazoa > Echinodermata > Echinoidea > Camarodonta > Strongylocentrotidae > Strongylocentrotus > Strongylocentrotus purpuratus. The sequence goes on from NW_022145596.1 coordinate 21,270,557, forward strand.
GGGTAGGGAAATTCTGCTCCATCGTTGTGCCTGGTCAGTGTCAAGGTTACTAGGTTATCTGTTCGGGAAATAATGAACAGAAAGTGATTTAATTGTCTATATTTTTAATGAGATTTACATGATGACAAATATCGAATCGACAAGGCGAGGTAGAAAAAAGCTTCAGAAAATCAGACATCACATTGAGCACTACAAAAAGGGAACAACTTTGAAATACAACTAATAAAAGTTTAAAACGTGACTTGTTTTTTCATATTGTCAGATGCGACTTATTTTTCTCCGGGCTTCATGGCAGGGTGTGTCTTCATTTTCATCATTTGACACTGATTGTGGACAATTGCGTTCCCGACACAGCACACAATTCTAGGGCAGCAAGGGTTCACATCAAGTGGTTCAAATGCAGATAAATAAATCTGTTTCGATACTGGGGAATAAATCCATTGGTATCTGGTAAAAGGAATGTGATTAAATATCTGCAAGATTTAGACGAAGTACGTATTAAAGACGCCCTCGGTGATTGTGGAGGTGTTTCGTCTTTAGCGGTCGTTCACCCTTGTGAAAAAAAAACGAAAACAACCCTGGTATATAAAGTTTGAGGCGGAACCAGGATTTCGTAAAATGGGGGAGGGGGGGCAGAGGACAGGGAAAATTGGTTAGAGGTGTGTCATAGTGGTATAGAGTGGTTTAAGAACCGTGGATGGACATGCAAAGGTTGTGGGTTAGAGCCCTTGGGCGGCCCAAATATCCTTTGGCAAGGCATCTAGTATAACTTAGCCCCTCTCTACCCATGGGAGAAATGAAGACCAGGTAGGATGCCGAAATATCCTAACTGTAGTGCTTTCATTTGCCACAGGGACCTGCACCCACACGACTTGACTCCGTAGGTACCGCGTTCAAGTGCACATAGCATGTGTTCATTAATGCCCCATCCATGATCAGAGGCGTATAGCTCCAAAGAGATCACGGAGGCACGCCCCCCCCCCCCCCCTCCAGTCAAATAATGACAACAGGGAGGGGAAACAGAGGGAAAAGGGGAAATTGGCACAGGAAAGGAAAGGTGAGGGTGTTAAGATCGTCCCCCATACCCCCCACAAACAAAGACTTTGTTCGTTTGCATTTCACCCTCAAAGGAATGCCGGTGCCCCCCCCCCCCCAGATGATAAAAATGAGGTCGGTGCCCTCTCAATATCTAGCCCAACTCTAAACCATTGATCTTGGCAAAAGTAGGCATACTTGTAGACAGACGTTAGTATTATGAGATTTATAAATCCATATCGTCATTATAAATTATTATTATTATGATTGTCTTCATTCTAATATGAAGATTTTATAGGATTTTCGTTCAATTTCGGAGCGACCTAAGAAAAGTTAGGTGCTTAGTATGAACCACGCATGACGTGAATGCGAGGTTCGTGAACTCCAAAGTATAAAGGACCCCTGTAGAAAGTATGTTCATTATTTTAAAGATGAAATTGGGATCTGAGCCTGCGATTCCATCGTGAAATGAAATTGAGAGTGTCTTGGAAAGGTTGCTTCGTAAATAATATCTGGTGCGCACTGAGCGGTTTTGGAATTATCATATTGATAAGAAGAGGACTCAGTCTTGCTAGATGTCACAAACACTGCACACAGAAATATATATATATAGGACTACATGCGTATGGCATGGACGTTTTGTCGGGGGATTTTTTTTTTTCTTCTTCCAGATATCCATCTTCATATTTCGAGATTGAGGGCAGCTGAAAAAAATCTTTCTCAGAGGACAAACATTATTCTTTCAAACTGACATATAACGATTGCGTAGCTCCCAAATTATGCAACACCTTTAACAGAAGTTACAGAACTCAACCTCATCTCTAAGCGTATTAAACTATAATTTAATGACTATTGAGTCTTTGAAAATCTCGTTCTAGGGGATATCTGTTCGATGAATTATGCAATGTTATACCATGCAGGTGTCATAACTGGCATTTTTTATTTAAATGCAGACCGGTTCGTATCATCGGAAATGAATGGTTGCGAGATTAAGATTATCATTAATGAGAGAGGTCATGACCTTTCCCTCTCTTACTGCATTTTTAATTCTTTGTTAATGAAATGAAAGCGATTAAAGAATATATAGGCTCTGATAGCGGTAATTTTCTTTTGATAACATGTTTTATGAAAACAAAAGACCCAGGTTCGTTTCAGGGCATCGTTTCACGAGTCTGCCATCGACATCAGGCATCTCGCCCAAGATGGCGGTGTTCTGTCTTCACCAATTCTGTTCATTGAAAAATCCTAATTTCTCATATTTGTGTATTTTCTTCGTGTGCTTGAAAGTGATGATTTAATCAAATGTCTGAAAATGTATCAATACATGTACATTTTTTCTGTAATATTCAATTATTTTGTATTTTTACGTTATTTAGCTCATAAATAAATTCGAACGAACAAACAAGCCGTCGTAATTACGAGTTCACCGACATGTTATTGAAGCGCGTGTTAAATGTAATTTCATACATGCGTTGCAATGGGTTGTCGGCGAATTTAATACTTAATATTTATACTCATGGCGGTTACGTGAAAAGCTGCTCAGTGGTCTAGGTGTCAATTGTGAGCATGCGATATCTATTATCACCCCTCCATGACTTTTCTCGCTGTTCTTAATGCGAACAGTGACCTAGCCGATCTAATAAGCAATCATGAATGAATAGATAAAATATGCACTGTCATGATTATGTTAAAAACGTGATCCTCGTTTGGTACACACATTTTTAATGAACCCCATTAAAATGAACCCCAAAACTTTCCACGTTCATGTGAGTCACTTTCATCAATTTAAGAAGAAGAAAAATGACTCATGCTTTCTCCGAGTATCCGTTATCTCTTCTTTTTAATGAACTTAACAATGAGTACCTTCCGTAGTAGTATTTTAATACCACGTCATATAAACATTACGAAGGAGGTAAATAATTAATGTGTATAGGTGCGTACTAACTTCCGATGGGCCTTGCATATCGTTTAAAGACACTTGGTGCAAAACACAGAAGCACAGAAGATGATGGAGTGCCGTACAGACGTAGGGTATTTCTGAAGGCGTTTGACATTTGTTTCTTACAAGAAAGAGAACTTCACATTCGAAAACTCAAAGATAGCTTTTAAGAAGTGGACATTCTTTTTTGTTATTATCATGAAAAAGAGACAATTCAACATTTTCAAGGTGACATAAAATGGTCTCATTACTTTGTGCCAAAATAGCACCTGCTTGAGAAAAGTAAAATTTGAACAAGCAAATTGAAGTTAATTCCTTTAAAATAGATAAAATGGACTCCTTATTTGTAAAAAAAAAATACATGTAATTACCTTAAATATTCATTTTTGACAAAAGCACTGAGTACATGTTTGTTCGTTGTTTCTGCTTTGGTAATGACCCTGTTGTCCATAACATGTAAGTTAACATTACGTAATAACCCAAATAATGCGAAGCTTCCTTCAAACAATCATAAGCGTCTGTATAATACATGGCATATATATTCTGGAAATCCGATTAGCTTTTCCCCTGCCATACCAGTTGCAACCATAATGGCACCAACATAACATTAGTAACATCAAGATGTTTCCTCCCAGCGATTTGAGTGGCCTTGCATTAAATCATTTTATAAGGGAAAACAATGATGTGAAGATGATTAGTCAGTATACTGTTTTGCAACACACGCACACAAGCAAAACAAAATTAACAGCTATTTTTTATTGAATATTGACGCCTTCCATCAACCCCTGTCATTAGTTTATTCTATAACATGGCAATCTATTGCATGTTTCCTTCTCGAATCCACATAACGCATTATTTTTTTGTTTCGTTTGATATGAAAACTCATTATGACAATGATTTTGTTGTTGTTAATTGGCGATGCCAGTGGTCATCTGGTACAATAATCAGCTTACTGTGTCCTAATTGTTTTCTTCTTGCATTTACGTCAGCTTATTAAAAAGAGATCGCCGCCATACATGTGGGCGGAATAATAACCTCTGGAGGAGAAAATTGAGTTTTAATAACCTTCACTCTTAAAGAGAAGGTTGAGTTCTGGTCAAAAAAGGAAAAGTAATTTGGTGAGGTGTCTCTTTCTTCGAGTGTCACTTTGGAAACGTATTATAGTAGGAATGTCCCCCTGAAAAATGCCCTTTCATGACCCTCATAATTATGATGAAAAATAGAAGCAAAGTTGGACCAAAATTCCATGTAATAGGTGTAGTCCATAAGTCCAATACCCCTACCTATGTGCGCTGTGAAGGTAATTGCACCAAGAGTGATTCCATGATTTGTTTTTCTTTGGATGATTCCAAAACCATTACTTTGATCCTATTTCACTGGTAACACCCAGTAATTTGAGCAGGTCCATTTGAAATGGGTTTCTTTTAGCACAACTCAGGAAAAGCGTTGACCAGTGGCATAGTTAAGGAAGGGATGGGGAAGGGGTGCAATTCCCCCTCCCCCTTCCTCCTCCAATCAAATGGTGAAAGAGGAGAGCGTTGAGAAAAAGAGAAGGAAATGGAGGGGTAATGAATTTTTTTTGTGATGGTAATCAGATTCCTTCCATTATAAATAGCATTTCATGCAAGAGCAAGACAATTACCCTCCCTTTTCCGTGTTCCGTGATGTACTTACTTTCGTTGTTGCGGACGTTGAAGGTGGTCGATGCGGTCGGGTGTCCCGTCTTGCTGGCCACCACCACGATGTTGGCGTCGTTGGGGACGGGGAGCTTGGCGATGCCGTTGGCTCCGGTGAAGGCCTGAGCGAACTCGGTTCCGCCGTTGGTGACGTCCAGGGATCGGACCTTGACGTCGGCCACGGGTGTGCCCCCCATCTGTTCCAGGACAAGGATCGTGACGTCAACGTTCGAAGCTGAAGAGAGAGAGAGAGAGTGAGAAAGAGAGAGTGAGAGAGAGAGAGAGAGTGAGAGAGAGAGAGAGTGAGAGAGAGATTAATGAGGTGATAAAATCATGACAAAAACAATTAGACCAATGGTGATAATGATAGCGATTACACCGAATAATAATATTCACATTACTATAACTGTTATTTTTATTTAGCATTTTTAAAGTTTTCTTTTTCTCATTTTCAATTTAGTTATTAATTCATCATGTCACAGTTGCTCAGATAATTATATGTACACATCTTTTTGGTAAATTCATGATGTTTCTAGCTTTATGTATTGCACTGTATATTATGAGGGGGACGTTATCTGAAAATAGAAAATAAACTTACTAAAAATGTTAAATCTTAAACAAATTATTTCACAATAGTATTGATTTCGTTACTGAATTGTAATTATGTAACTATTTGTCAATTGTGAATAAGATTAACACGTATTTGTGTACTTTCTTCAAGTGACAACTGCAATTAAAAAGCTTTAAGCTACATATTCAAGGTTCAAGATAATTTATTGTCATGTAAAAACTACATAAATATTTTTTTCGGACATTTGAAGGTGCATACATGTTAATAGATATATAATTACATACAGAATTCCTATACAGAATAATCACATTTTTACAAAACATTTAACAATCATCAATCATCACAATTTTAAGTATGTTGCATGAGAAGAATAAGATAATACTGAGGGAGGCAGTGCAGTTTAATGTGTAGTAATTGAACAGGTGGATTGGAAGCCTTACCTACGCAGGTGACGCCATCACCGACATGTCCTGGCGGACAGGGACCGCATTCATACCTCTTGGCCTCCTCCTGGCTGGTGTAGTCAAGCGTGTTTACATTGATCCTGAGGTCGTTGCACCTGACGCCTTCGAAACAGGGGTTCTGCGCACAGGTGTCACGACCTGACCGAACATAAATGAACAAGAACAGTAACGAAACGTTTCAAAGAATGCACATTTTTTTTCATCTTCTCTTTCACATAATACTGTAGAAAATAATTACCAGGACCCCGTCTTATAAAGTGTTGATATCAATCGCAACTATGTACATAAGACTGCAACCCTGCGATTGATTGGAGGGCTTGCGATTGATTTGGATCAATCGCAACTCTTTGTAAGATGGGGCCCATAATGTTGTTGTTTAACAATCAAAGGAATCTAATCAAATCTGTTGGAGGGGGACTTTGGGAGATTCATATTGTATATGGGCCATAAGCTCCAATTTGCGCTCGTAGTAAGAACGATGTTATGTCAGAAAGCACATTAAGGTACACAAATATGGGGGCGCTGAGGATAATATCGCCCCCATCCCCCCAAAAAATGAATATACTAGATTTATTTTCTAAAAAACATGCAAACTTTGTTGGCAAAAAATAGATAAATCAGTATTGTAAATATATCGGCACATTTACTTGGGCTGCCCATCCCCCACCCCCTGCCTTGCCCCCCCCCCCCCCCAACCAAGAAAAAGTTGGGCTACGCCATCAAGTAGACTTACCAAGCGTGAGACACTGCTCTCCCGTTCCTATGTAGCCAGCATTACAGACACACGCGAAGCCGCCCGGTTGATTCTCACATCTAGCGTTGACATTGCACCTATCCCTGTTCGATTGGCACTCATTATCATCTGGGGATCATAATCACAAAATTGTGTCACAGACGGTCGTAGAAGTTATCAATTGATTTATTAATTTTCGTTATAACCAATTAAATGAACCATGTTCACGTCATTCAACAACATCTTTAACAGTTTGTTTCTGGAGAAAAAAAACCATTGGTCTTAAGTTTTCTGTTATTCTGGGATAAAGAATCTGGATTTAAACATGGGATTCAAATATTTTAATTTTGGAAATTAATGGAAGGAAAATGCAGGAGAAAATTAATCATAACTAAATCATAGAGATAAAAAATCACAATTACGTAATTCATATGGAAGGCCGGTCTTACATTAGAAAATTAATTAATTAGAGATGTTTCTATAGACAGTACTCTATAAAAGAATATTCCGGTTACGTCATATAAATTAGGTGCGGTCTTTTAAGAAATAAGAATGGTACTAACGTAATTTTTGAAAGGCTTTTTTTCCAGACAGAAAAGATAATTAAGTAATAAGCTTTCGGGTAATACGCATCAACCGCCAGAAAAAAATTCGTAGAAAAAAAATACAATTCCATCATATGGTATCATATTATGCCCGAAAGATTGATGGACATTATTAAAAGTAAATTATCGAATGTCGCAAGATTTGTTTGGGGTGGATACCGAGAATTGGCACATTCGATGTTGTATGTATACATACCTGTTATAAGGGAGCTCCGTGTAAGCTTGTGAATTGGGAAAAGAAACTGCATGCATATATCTTACTTAGTCACTGTTTTGATCAATGTCAGCATACGGTAATACATACTGTAATTTCAAACACAACATACACACACAAACACAAAATACTTAACATGCACGCACACAAGCACGCACACCCACACAATAACGCCAACATGTTTTCTGTTTTCTTTTGTTTGGACGTTTGCCAATTTCAGCATCATTCTTGATTCCGCCATGAAATCAAATTCTGATTTATTTATTTTTCTCAAAAAAAAAAAAACTTTCAAATAATCATTTACAAATGAAATTGTTTAAAAGCAAAAACTACACTAAGTAATTCTCTCTCTCTCTCTCTCTCTCTCTCTCTCTCCCTATCTCTCTCTTTCTCTCTCTCTCTCTCTCCCTCTCCCTCTCTCCCTCCTTCTCTCTCTGTTCGTCAATAGCGACAAAAAACAGACAACGCGATTTTAATTACTGTATAGCTCTCCGCAATTTCATCCTTGACCTTCAAAAACAATCTATTCAAAGATTGTGGTAAACCAAAAGAAGAAAAAGGAGCACAAATTCACTCTGATGCAGTATAATTAAGTGACATTAACAATTATCATGATCATGACAATACTGTTCATTATCAGCATTTGATAAAAGGCCGATGCATTATTACCGAGAGACATTTAGAAGTTTGGTTTATGAATAAGTCATTTCCATTTTATACCCTACGCTTTGTTTTCTACTCATATGTCATGTCGATTTTCTTCTCTTATTTTACTTTCTCTCTTTAATCTCTCTCTCTCTCTCTCTCTCTCTCTCTCTCTCTCTCTCTCTCTCTCTCTCTTCTCTCTCTCCATCCATCCTCACACCCACACATACACACATACACTCTCTATATATCCGCTTTCATTTCCTCCGCTTTCCTTTCCTCTTTCGTTTCGGTTTTTCTATCTTCCCTCTTTCTCTTACTCTTTTTCTCTCATCCATTTACTTTTCCTCTCTCGTTTTACACATACACCCTTATTTTCTTTTGATTGGTTTCCTTTTCTTAGATCCTACAAATGACGTGAATAGAAGTTACATTCGCCATGGTATACCACTACATACCCATAAGCCATCAAATCTGTACTCGTCACTAATTTATTGATATTATCATCCTGTCCAATTTTTAAATCCATCCTTGTTTACCGTATCTAAAATGTAGACATGGCGTCAATATTTATCTGCACCGCACAACCACAGAAATACACAACCGATGCTTTTACAAGGGGCGTCAAAATATTCAGCAGGCTCGCGAAGAAATAAATACGCACTATTTACATGATTTTAGTATGTGGAATGGACAAGGGAAAGTGGCTTAAATGAAATATTGATCACGATTTTACTATGACGTAAGACAAGGTTGCAATTTGGAGGAGTATCGCTAACGCCATTTCTTTCCAAGCGAATAAATCGCTCCAGGGTATCCAATTGTCATAACACCTTTAACGGAATGGAAAACGTGTAATCTGACACCCGAAGATGAAGATTTGGTAATTGTGGAAAAGAATGGAAACCCAAAAGGCCTCTATCATATTGAATTTTGTGATACGTTTCTTTCATAAAAGAAAGCACCCGCATACTTTCTTCATTATTAACTATAGAAAGAGAATGACCAATTTCGAGTTTTTCTATAAGTAGCATAACCATTTTCTTGAATGTAGTGAGTGTGATATCTTATAGGGACTTTATTTATACTGTATTTCTCTCCTTGGGTGTATCCCGGAAACGAAAAATGCATATTCATCAAGACATAATCTCGAGTACACTGTTTAGAATTGGAGGAATGTCGATTGGACATTTTGAAGTGGGGTGTCCGATAAGGAAGAAGGGAAAAAACTATTGTTTTGAGTTTTCCGTTACAGGTTACCCAATTTTCTACACCAAACAACTGTTGTTTGGGGCGGTTGGTGTTTCTCGTTAGTTCTTTTACATTTTAACACATACCTATTTTAGACAGAAAGGCTTTTAACGGGAATTTGACAACAGAGAGGCAGAACTCTCTTTCGAACCTAACAGGTGAGCCTTGTGTCTTATTATCACAGAGCCAAGGTCACCGCTTGTTTGGCATGTATCGGGAGAAACCTCAGCAGTTGTCTTGATTGATAATTCCACAATGAACGGTATTTATAAGTGTATCAAGGACAGTTGCTGAATGTTCAAAGTTTTTTCTTCAAACTATCACGAAAATCGATGTGCAAATCATGCAGAAAATTAACTGCAGAAAATTCGGGGAAGTGGTCTCTATACCCCCCCCCCCCCCCGTCTCTTTCTCTCTCTCTCTCTCTCTCTCTCTCTCTCTCTTGTTATCTCCAATTCTACTACCTGGCTTCAGTACAGACAAGATGATTACTATTTTGCTTAAATCGTTCTAATAATAATTATTTCGTAGCAATTATTTTTTAAAGTAAATAGTCACTCACTTTGGGATAATATTGAAATGATTTTTGGCTAAGTTGTTTTCATTCATGAATGTTACAAAACACGGAGCTGCCGAGTGAAATATTTCTCCAATATGACATTTTTAGAAAATTTCGTTATTAACATCAAGAAAGTAAAAGAAAACGAGTCTACTTTAACATCTAGTAACATAATGTTTCTATTAAAACAAGCAGATTTTTGCACAAATGCACAATTAAAACTCCTTCATATTCGTTTTTCTCAGTCAAATTAAAAAAAAAAAAAACTTTCATGCCGAATGTTTGAAAGCAGGCCCAAGTTTTGAGCACTTGTTATTCGGGCTTGATTGCTTACCGTCGTGATCGTTTCAAGCCTGTCTGCGTTTGTTTTTCCAACGTCTGGACGTAAGGGCGGGGGATAGGAAGAGAAGTTGTTACGAAAAAAGAAAATCGTTACAAGTTCTTCTTTTTTTCTTTTTTTGCTCCATGGCTTACCTGGATGATGACGTCATTGTATGATGTTGCGGTTATTGTTCTTTTCCTGCCTGGCACGAAGTACATGACAAGGTTGAGGTAAACGACTCTGTGTTATATACCACCCTATTGTTTAATTAAGCGTCTATAGCTTGAATATAATTCGTTGGATTTTGCCTAACATACCCATCCATGAATATGTGTTTCTTAAACGGTTTAAGCCGTGCCGTAACTTACAGTGCATAAAGTTTCAGTCGAACACTTCTGTTTGTTTATTTGTTTTGTTATTTAGCTGTTTACTTTTTTAATCTCTATAGTTTAATTGTGTCCATAATAACATATGTCAAATATGAACACATGCATATGTATTCACTCTATACATGATCGCATTAAGTGTATACATGTACATCAACACATCAAACTCGTATTGTTTTTATTTTAATTGCTCAATACGTTTTCATGAGAGAACTATTTCTACAAATTTATTTAAGAGAAAAGAGGGAAGAACTTGTTACAATTCAAATAAAAGATATATTTACGTTTACTTATTTCATCAGCGTATTAAAGAGAATTCAACCGAGTAAGACATTTCAAGCATCAATAAACTTGAACAAATGCCAAAGCAGAACGAATTTGTAAGCAAATATAGTTCTCGGCAAAGTTGCCTTTAATTATGTACCTTAAATACTCATTGATATCATACAGTGTGCACTACACATATCAATATACACTACAGCATTTTCTATTCCAAGTACAATTATGTGGTATTATACAATGTTTACAACAAACGTAAATGTATTCACTCAGCATTGTATGATAAAGCAAAGTCAGTTGCTCGAAAATTAGACCTTTTGGGCCCGTTGCATAAAACTTACCACTGGTAAATTTTCCATCAATGGCAACTACTATGGTAACAGGGCTCAACAGCCAATCGAAATCAAGGTTGCCATGGTATTTACCATTGATGGCAAAGTTACCATCAATGGTAAGTTTTGTGCAACGAGGCCTTGGTTTAAGGCAGGGAATTTCGTCAAATGAACAATATACATTGTACGTACAAGGGCAGTGCAAATTTAGAAAATGGGATAGCTTAAATAGTTAAGAATTCGAAACGACACAGAGCCTGCAACCAATTTTGAATTTCGATTTGCAAATTGACCCAGCTCTAGATACATTCTAGTAAGAGCATCGTGAGATTTGAGCAGAAAAGTAGCTATTTTCAGCACCTAGATGGCTGGATATACATGAATGTATAAATTGAACAAGAAAATAAATTGAACATACTTCATACAGCAGCAGGAGTACTTCAAACTCTATTACCGGGATTTCAGGAAACCACGAACGGTTGTTCTCATGAGCAATCATTTTCTACTTCTCTGCTCTCTTACATAATTATGAAGGAAGTTGAAATCCGAAAGCGGCTGTTTTGTCGTAGGCCTACACTAGATCTGCTTTCGGATTTTCTTTACCCGCCAGAAAGGGAAATATACACGAAGCGTTGAATTGTTTTTAAACAGCCCAAACCAACTTTTAAAGTAAAAGGTTATGTTAAAATGATGGTAAAATTCGAGATCCGTGGACATCTGATTCGGTTTAACTCCATTCCCCAACATAATATGCAACATTAGTTTGATGCCCAATACCCTTTTTTAAACGTCACGAAATAAAAAAATTATAATTCACTACATCGACAGCAAAGTAAATAACAACTGATATGAAGCTTGGTATTGTTTAAAGAATGAAATACATATGCATTGAGGAAAACTACCCTCGTTTGCCTCTAAACCCATATTTGCTCCATTTGTGTCTTTCTTTTTTCTTTTGTCATACACCAAAACTAAGGTTAAGAATATCATCGACTCGAATCTGAAATTGGACTACATTAGAACGTACAAATACCGTACACTCACGCTTAACAAAATTAATTAACAAAGAGAATGGTAAATTTAATGGACGTCAAATTGATCAGAAAAATTGTAGTTTGTAAGTTTGTGCAGACCAGCAACAATACGAACACAAAAAAGAGTATGTGGATGTACAGAACATCGAATGGTTACGAAATAACTAGTTTTTTTTTAAAGGGATATATGCATCATGCATAAAGCATATTGAACAAAAACAAACAAAGGGGATTGAGAGAGGAAAACAGTTGCAAGAAATACGAGATCCACGTGAATATCACAAATATTGACGAATAGAAGGTTAAATGTTTGATAGATGTTGATAGTTAACTTCCGGCCTGACCTCGATGAATATACTAATTCCGAGTCGCATTACTGTTACTGACGCAATGGATTCAAGATAGTATTGACGCAATGGATTCACCCACGTGCGTCAAACGCAGATGTTTTCGAATCCAGTGTGTCTAGCTGTGCCCGTTGCACGTGAGACGTCATATTGGTTGACGGAAGACTGCGTCAACAACTTGCTCGGTATTTGACGCCCCAAGCGAGTGTGATTCCATACAACATTTGAACCAAAGTACACAATGCAACCGTTGCGTTGAACCGCTCGCGCGGGTTGATTAGCGCAGTTGAAAACGCAATCAAAATGTCGCCTCCTGATCAGGGGTCATTAGAATTATTGAAAAAAACTGCCTTGTCAATGATTGCGCCTCCTGTAACCAGCTTGCTGATTTTTGTTCAGTCCTTTAGAAAGAAGCTATTTAGATTTTAAAGAGTAATATATGCTGGAGCTTCCAATATTGAAAATAAAATGCGATGAGCATTCATCATACCGGCAACATCTCAAAATTAAGTTAAAATGCCTGCGAGTCACAAAAAGGGTTATAAACTACTTCGCTATGTTTTCGATTCATAAAATTCATTTCAGCCTGGCTATGGAGTACATCTAAAGCAGTGTTTTTAATTACAGCAGCAAAATAAAGAGAATATATACATTTCTGTTTAAATATTTATTTTTTTTAAAGATTTTTTGTTTAAGAATCTGGCGTTAATAGGAGTATTTGAAGAAGCCTATAAAGCTGGAATATGGACTAATAATAGCCCTATACCTAAAATAAATAGGGTCATATAGAGCCACATATATTATTGGAAATAATAAGATAAATCACTGCAACAAATATATGCAAAGATCTTGACATTAGTTACTGTTTGACACGCATAAACCGACTACAAAACCTACGACATGCACTGTTATTTCATGGTAAGTTGGTTAATAGATTATACAATATTGTATTTCTATATATTTACAATCAATTATAAAAATCAAATTAATTGAACAACAATTCCAAATCTGTAGATTTGGTGCAAATATTAAATTCTCCCCAAATCTACCCTTTGTATAAATCGTTGAAATCATCGTGAAAATGTTGATACAAAGACAGGTTGAAACAAGAAAAAATATAAAGAATTAAATCGACATTCTTTTTTCAAAACAAAAGAACAGGAGCATATCGCTTAGTCAAATTTAAACTTTAAATCATAAGTTGACAAGATTGCAATCTATTTTTATTTAACTACAGTTCTTGTTTCATTATCCATGGTTTCGGTCAAAAGCTGGAGGGTCATAATAATTATAGCTGTTATTTCAAAGCGTGCTAATTCAAGTTTAGATCAACGGCGTTCGCCAGTAGCTGCTGCTATTAGTTCAACATCAATATCGGACCTACCGTCGTAGTCAGCCTCGTTTTCACTTTGACCGACTGGTTTATCCAAAATCAGGTGATGGCATTAAGAGAAAGTAATGAAAAAAGACATATACAATTGTGAAATATGCAATAATTGAGATTCTTCTGGTCAAATAATGCAATGTTGAAGGTGTCGATTCCATATCAAGGTAATATGGAAAGTGAACAAAAAAACTATCACTTGGAGAACTGCACCTACATGTATGCTGAGCAAGGCACAGCAGAATGCATGAACATCACTCTTTCACTCTAGCACCCAATATGAATCCATTACCACACGGTCTTCAACTATTTCGACAAGTTTTCGACACACCCACCACACTTACGTAAAACAATCACACACAAAACAGCGAAATAGTCTGATACTGTTGCCCATATATCGGTACAACAACACCCGCAAAAACAAGGTAGATGTGAATAGTATTGATGTAAATGGATGAAAATATTTTCGGTCTCATGTTTGTGACAGTGACATGTCAAGACCATCGAGGGGAACCACAGACATTGGAAAATGCATGAAAACTTTCTCAACAATCTCACTCAGTGCAAGGATTAGGGGATCCATCACTTAAAAATGGTTACCTCCCTCCAGTTCTCCTTGGGATATATTCAGGTTTCCCCCTTCCTTAATCAAAACTGTTGCAACCACTACAGCATCATCCTCTCTCACCTTTCTCTCTCTCTCTCTCTCTCTCTCTCTCTCTCTCTTTCTCTCTATTACGTTCTCTCCGTATATAAAATATGTCGATGCCGTTGATTTTGCACCAGATTTGTACTGACATATTTCTTCTGTCCATACGGTATTAATTCTCTATCATGTAATATTTCGCAGCACTCCGGGATATTACGACCGTTTAGGACAAGGTACGGAGATGCGATTTTTGCTCTCGAAACGATGCCCGATATTTCATCGAGCCAAGATATGGAGGGTGAGACCTCATATAATATGGACAGCAAGATAGCAAAACACAAGAGTACAGCCATTCAAACAATTACCACACTCGGTCCACGGTTACCGCTCCATGTCCCAACAGCATGCAAGCCTCTATCCTACTTACCACTCACACCTGGGTCGATCTTTCGCAAAGGGAAATACCCTTCCAAAAGCCGAAAGATGCAAAATGTTCTGATTCCCATTTGAAACGTTTAAGAATAAAAGGGTCTGATAGTTACTCACCTACACACGTTAGTTTTCCACTGACATATTGATATTTATATCCTTCGGGGCACAGGCAAAGGTAGTTTCCGTATGTGTTGGCGCATCGGCGACCGCGTGGGCATTTCGCTAAACCTTCCTCGCATTCGTTAACATCTTTGGAGAAGAAGAAAGAGATAAACAAAAGATTTAGATATATATATATATATATATATATATATATATATAAAAGATAACTAGATGAATTACATAATGATGAGTAATCATAGACATACGTCAAGCACGTATATTGGCCCCATCTATATGATCTATGTGCGACTTGTGCGTAAACTACTGGAGAGTGGCGAATGGAGAGTCATGATAGTTTGTAACAGGGATTTGAACTCCGTACATTGTGATCAACAGTCCGGTGATCATAGACCACGATGCCTCTAGATTTGAAATGAAATACCAGCCATTATAACCTATCATTATATTAATATTTTATAGCTAGTAAGTGTTCATTTTATAATGGTCAATGTAGTTGCAACATAAATCAGGGAATAACATTCAAATTTTTGCCATAAAAGAGGGCTAATTATTTCAAGAAAATAACGCTACAGTACATGTTTATCTTTTTATAAACAGGAATTGAAAAGTGCATTTTATGTAAAGAGTTCAACCATATATCTCATTGACATCTATCAACAGCCTTCCGAGCTATCTTGTTTGTGCAACATAATGATTGAATGTGGCTCTGTTTCTGTACATCATGTTTTTAATGCCATGACTCAAACATTTCCTCTCTCTCGAGTTGTCACGAGATGTCACATGAAATGGGAAATGAAATCACAAGATAATTATAATGTTGGTACGTGGTATAGATGTGAGGGGTGTAGTGCTAATGATTTGATTTTTTTCCAAGCACATGAAAATATAGCAGCCCATCTTTGTTTCTATGATGATGAATACATTAACGTTATTACTCAAGTTTTTAAAGTCAGTCAATTTTTTATTAAGCATTCAATGGTGGGGGGGGGGGCTTGCAAGGGAGGCACTATTGTGATATTTCAAAGAACCCCATTTTACATTATGATCTATGTGATTAAAAATGTAAATAATAAGTATAGATTTTTAATAGATACAAGATGGGACAGCTGGAACTTTCTGCCATGAATCTCCGTTAATCTTTCAGAAGTAACTAAAACGGTAGTATCGGCTTTTAACAATTGATCCCTATGCGATGTGGAATGTAAATACACGTAGGTACGCATATATCACAATGATAAACATTATCCTTTTCAAATATTTTTGTATAGCTCTCATAAAGGTATTTTTTGTTTCAATACACAAATACGGATTTAGTAACCACTCTTTAATCCAGAGACATATGGAATCCAGATCGTGCTTGTGCATCAGATCTCATACACCCATTACAACAAATCTTCTTCTATCCCCGCCCCCCCCCCACCTCTCCCAGTTTTGAAACCGTCCCTGTTCTAGGATGATGAATCATGTCACTGACACGAATGTTCACGACTTATAACGTCATGAGACTGAAAACAATGATCCGTTATTTCCAACCATCATCACAGAACGTCTGCTCTATTCTGTTCTAATGCTTCTATGGATTCCCAGCGGTTTAGGGTTGTTGCTTCTAGGGGATTGTCTGGGAAGCTGCTGGCTGTCATCACGTTGGCGAGTCCTCGGGTAACTGCTTGGCCGCAACTCGATACACCCACCACCAGACAAATCTCCTCGACGCACTTCCGTGTAACAAACCGAACGGACCTGGGGAATTGGTGAGGTCTTTGAGAGACCCTCAGAGTTCAAGTAACAGACAGACCCGCAGACTGACTGCCTCAAGTACAGGACCCGCCAACCCCTAAAATACCCGTTCCGCCCAACTTCTTTAATCGCATCCTTCCGGGCAAGGCGACTCGACGAAATGTGCCGCTAGACTTGAACCAGGGAGAGGGTCTTTGAAAGTTCAGTCCTAGAGTTACTATGAACATTTCCCGACCTCACCTGAGGGACTTCCATGTCCGCCAAACCAAGAAGTTAAGTTTAGCTCGCATGGTTTGTGGTGGAAAGAAGTGAGCATGCCTAATCGGTTTTAAACACAGTTCAAAACTCATTAGGCTGTTGATCACAAACATGGTTCGGATGTGTTTCGAAATAGGCATGATGCCTTTTCCGAAAGTACAACCGTATAAAGAATGGATCGATGAACGTGCTCATTAGTCAGCTCGATGTTCGTAAAAAGTTGTTTATTTGAGGATTCGATTTGTTACGAGACAAATAGGAAACATCCTTGTGCAATAGTGACATGTTTTTATTTCTACTTTGAATAACTGGATTCACTGTGTTGCCGACTTACTAGTTCATGTGCTATCCAAACTAAAATCCCCTTTATGATATTCCTCACTCAGATAACGAGCGAAGAAGGTTCGTTATGAGTGCTGTGAATTATAGCATTATAGTGTTATTTTTTCCCCACGTATCTTGACAAATCCACACCAAATAATAATTATTCTGAACTATTACATGCAATGGCGTATGGATGTGGGTCTAGTATTTGATAGTGCGCAATTCATGAGACGAAATACGACAAAGATTTGTTAGTTACAGGGCCGCTGATCTTTAAGTTATTTATGATTTCAATCTTTCTGTTCCATTTTCTTCGTCTTTTCTTGGCATTCGATCGGCGGCCCCTTTTAGCCCCCACCCACTGGCTTCCGCGCCACGCCACTCCGTAGTAGAAGACACCCATTGACATGACTGAGGTGGCCCTGACCTCCCAAAGATACGTATCACTCAAAACGCCACTTCCTTCACCAACTTTTAAAGCGTTATTTTTATCATTGATTACGTGCATCATTAGGAGGGCATCCTTTCTAAAAATGGGTCTTTAAAAAAACGAAATGGATATGAATGAAAGCAGGAAATAAACTGATCGTTTTGAACTACTTGATGATGGAGGGGACGTGCACTATGCAGGCACTTATCATTTTACGTACTCTATAAGGACGATCAATTTAATAGATTACCGACAAAAACCTATAGGTAACCAAATCGCAATTAAGTGACAAGGAATTTGAATAGGGCGCCCTCCCCGAACGTCACTTGTTTCCTCCAGAATGAACCTGCCTTGAATCATTGAAGTACATCACATGTGACAAAGAATGTATCCTTGCAATAATTTGTTCACCTGTCGCTCCCAACTAACTAGATGATTCCATATGACGCAAGACGATTGTTAAACACCTGACGTGTTTAATCAGATTTCACAAGTCAGTAATGATACAGTTATCACATCTCGTGAAGTTAACCTGATGAATCATTTGTTTTTGCGTATTTGCCATTGTTCCTTAATGGATGCAAAGCTAGGGGCCCAAAGACACATGGTATCTCATGTTTCCTCTTTCAACACACGCAAGAGTATGACTGATGAATACCTTGAATTATTGAACTGAACATACATTATGGCACCACTGCTTGAGCGAAGACAATGGTAATAAGTGCATCCGAATAGATTTGCTAGATGCATTACACGGGTACTTTACAGCTGATATTAAATAAGTCATGTATTTCGTACGTCATAATGATATTATGTAAACATGTCGTGCTGCACTCAGGCTATACGTTTAAATCTTGGCCTCGATCATACCAGTAAGATACTAGTAGTCTGTAGTTGAGGCCTTGAGGGGATAAAGCTCATTTGTAGCAAATTGTGAAACCCATTAAAACAGACCAATAGATACTTGCATCTCAAAGGTAACTAATCCTTGTTTTTGTTTGCACCAGCAATACATTTCATGAAATACAGGTGGTTGTATTTTTGTTCTTCAAACGGGAAACAAAAGCTATTCATGAAGCTAGTCGTGGTCGAGTGGATCACAAGGTCTGCGGTTCAAGTCCCACCGCGGCACTAATGACCTTGGCAAGACATTGATCTACGTTTGCCACTCTCCACCCAGGTGTTAACGCATAAAACAGGTCGTATTCAAACTCAACTAAAATAAAAAACGCAACTTGATTTTTAACCAATCGGAATCGCGTATATCGGACTTGTGTTTAGTTATTTTGTTTATATTTCAACGCAACTCTTTATGCAAGAGGAGGGCCCTAGCTGCATGGTCAATAACATTGATATTACCTTCACATCCAAGGCCATCTTCTGTGAGCTTGAGACCTTCTGGACAGAAACAGTTGAAGCCATCGTTGTACTGGATGCAGCCAAACTGGCACCGTGAGGAATAACACCTGTCGTCACCTGGTAATTGAAGAAAAAACGGAGAAAGGAAACATTAATATTCAATATTTTCAATTTATATGTCACCAATAACCACAATGGAAAAGACTCTCGAAAAATCAACGTTAGAAAATGTCAGTAGCCTTGCCTGTCACCTCCTAAAATTTCTGAACATAACCGTTACGTATTACGTAATTCGAGCATGACTTTCATGGGGTAAACAATACGAAAGTGGAATCGCCCTCTATTTGATGTATTGGAAGTCTTTGCGATCGTATCAAGGGCATGATGAAATTCTTTTGACATAATCAAGATTCAAGATTCAAGATTTTATTGTTCATATAAAATACAGAAATTTGTTTTCTATTGGTGTAACATGTAATAGTGGCCAAAGTGAATTGAACGGATGCTGGAACATTCCTTTTTATTTGTGTTACTTCATGTACCTTGAGTAGTCGATAAACCCCATGGAAGAACAGTTGCATTGCTGAAATGGACTACCCGCATCCATACATATTCATGAATTAACATGTATATTTTAATTTTGGTTTCATTATTGTCATGGAAATAAAAACAAACCAACTGTCAAACGTTCCTCCTAATCTGCACGATTCCGCAACACCATTCTATAAAAACGTATCAAACCTTTCTTACACCAAAGTAACGTACCTAAATATTAAGTATTCCATGCTGCTTAAAGGCGGGATGTAAAATGTAATCAGAAAATAAATACAAAAATCAGGAAAGTTTTCAAGTTATACCAATTAACCTTTATTCTATTTTAGTTACATCTAAGTGTTCCATGCTTAAGGTGGGTTGAAGGCTAGTTACTGAATGAAACACATAGATCGGAAGGATATACGTTTTCAAAATACCTATCAACCCCTATTCTGCTTCGCTCACATCGGGGTATTAGACCTAAACATTAAATATTCCATGCTAAAGGCAGGCTCTAAACCTAGTTTAAAGACAAAACTAAAAATATGAAAAAACAGATCAGGAAATGTAAATGGCTTCAAAAGCTTCTGTAACATGTTACATACTTGCCAGGAGAATGGAAAGATCTGATTAAACTCCCTCTGGCAATGTACATCACGTTTTAATATTTTTTCCGAAAACACATCCCCCACTTCTCACGCCTACGGGCAATTAGATGCATGTTTAT
Source organism: Strongylocentrotus purpuratus (assembly GCF_000002235.5). NCBI lineage: Eukaryota > Metazoa > Echinodermata > Echinoidea > Camarodonta > Strongylocentrotidae > Strongylocentrotus > Strongylocentrotus purpuratus. Next base: position 21,290,906 of record NW_022145596.1, read on the forward strand.
TCTAGAAATTGTTAAATCCGATAGATCTTGGCCAAAATATTCAATTCAATTTCGACATGAAATTATGTCTGCCTTATCGTCGGCTGCATACGGGCACACATAATATGCGTGTGTGATTTGTGAGTAAGAGGGGAGATTGAGAAAAAACTGCGAGTTCAGCAGATAATTCTGTTATACTTTTTTGTTTTGGTTGACAAATGCAACAGGTTTATCTGTCCACCTACTTGTCTCTTAACTTCACATGCAATCACGCCTACATCTAATCTTAGCGATCCCAGGAACCTGGACCCCCAGGTAACTCCAGGAGACATCATCAAGCACATACAGCACGTACCTTGCCGTTGTCTTGATACAACAACAAGTGATACACACGAGACGTCACTTTGTTTGTATCATAACATGTCGCTAAAGCTCGAGTCAAGTCTATTCGTATAATTATCATTCGCATTATTGTCATAAGAAGAAGTGGTGGTGGTAGCGGTGGTGGTGTTAGTTGTTAGTAGCAGTAGTAGTAGTTGTGGTGGTAGGGGTAGAAGTCTAAGTAGTAGTAGCAGTAGTAGTATTAGTATTACGGATGGTAGTATTAATACAAGTAGTAGTAATAGTAGTAGTAGTAGTAGTAGTAGTAGTAGTAGTACTGATAATAGTAGTAGCACTAGTAATAATAGTAGTAGTAGTAATGATGGTAGTAGTAGTAGTAGTAGTAGTAGTAGTAGTAGTAGTAGTAGTAGAAGTAGTAGTAGCAGCAGCAGCAGCAGTAGTAGTAGTATACATGTAGTAGTAGTAGTAGTAGTAGTAGTAGTAGTAGTAGTAGTAGTAGTAGTAGTAGTAGAAGTAGTAGTAGAAGTAGTAGTAGAAGGGTTGAAATACACAAGAGCGCAGATTATTTATAATTTTTCCTTGCAAAAAAAACAGATCAATGGATCAAGGAAACCCAACAAACACTTATCGTTCTCAAGATGCCCCAAATGTTCCTAAACGATTAGTAATGCCCCAACCCAAGAGCGTTTGTATTCCCCGGACAGACTTTTTAATTACTTAACCCCCTTGAAATTGCACTCAACAGCGCACATATTATTAATTAGCATTTTCTATTGCGACTGATGGATCACTTGATTATGAATACGTGGGACAACACATTCAATATATCTTGTTTTTATGGTTCATTTTGTATAATACTCACGACTGCACGACCGTCCGTCGGCCATGATGATGTATCCGTGTTCGCAATAGCATTTATAAGAACCGTCAGTGTTCATACAGCGATGCTCACAGGGGTGTACAGCACACTCGTTCATATCTGTAGGAAAAACAAACAAAATCGTTCACATTAAATAACAATTCTTCATTCAAAAGTTCATTTTCCGATTTAAGACTCCATTTGTAAACGGTGATGATAAGTTAATCAGAAGAATAAGCGCAGGGGTCTTGTGTGCAAGGTTCTAATGGAGTTATTTTTCATGAGGATTGCAAACTAATGAAAGATCTTTATGGCAGTTGGTTTTTCTATCATGTACAGTCTTGTTTGAAAACACTGTTGGAGATAACCTCAAAATACTTTAATTGGACTGGTAGTCTTGATGATTATGCAGGAGATCAAAGTAGCATGGACTTATGAACTAAACTTATGCCTAGTTTATTACGGGGTTTATTAGTCCGTGAATGTAGCAGGATGGACTGTATTCAAACATATTAAACGTTCACTCTCCGGCAGCCGCGGCGCTTGTAAGAAGTTTCGAAATTACAACCGTACTCAATCTTCGACGAAGAAGAAGTGCTAAAATAATCATATTTCATAGATTAAAATCAAACATCTTGAGTTATAAGAAAGGCGTTCCACAGATACTTCCCTCCAACCGGGTCAATGTGGTCAATCTTTTTGACAGAAATCGAACATATTAATTTCATTTTTGTGTAGTAAAAATGGTTAAACTAAAACAATCTAGGACAGATTTGTAGACACATAATACAGCAATTGGGAAGAAACATATAACCGAGATTTTGTAAACATTATGCTGTCTGGTAATGCAAATTACGAGGTATGATAGATGCGTGATGCGATTATTCTGTCGTGGAGACAACATTAGACAAGAAAGTGTTTATATTATTGAGATGAATACATGTAATACTGAGGCTAAGGAAGAGAGGGATGAGACAAAGCTTTGGTGAGCTGTTCAGTGTTTTCGTTGATATAAAGAATATTATATCATATTTGATATGGAAATGTGAGCTTGTTCATGTTCCATTTGTGAATCTTAGTTTACTCTCAGTATGCATTCTAACAAGTACTTCGTTTTTTGTTTTCATTTAGTGTTTCTGTACGTATTGTATTCTTAACCGATTGTCGGTGTGAAACTCACGTGCATGCATTTTGTCACTACCCATTCTCTGTTGATATTGATCAATTTTCATCGAAAGAGCTGCTGATAACACTTATTTAAGGAAGGAAATATAATTAGATTTACCCTTGACATTCTTAACCTGCATGCGCTCCTCATTGAATGCAAACAGGGGCTGGAGGGGTGCTGCCACGTACCCCTAAAGGGGGTTGAACCTCTTCCTTCCCCCTTGTATAGATACAAAATGTACTATGCACATACATCCCCTGGTTTCAATATACATCGGATGGCGCCTTCCACACATGGGTTCCACTTCCCCAAGAAAATACAGGTGGGGGATCGGATGCATGTGCTATTTCTGGCGCTGTTCAGGGAGCAAGGGAAATATCAAATCGGGAGGCTGATTACCGAGCCGTTTTCCCCCTGCCCTCATCACATGGATAGTGCCCGATAAATATTGTGTCGAGTTCTTTGAATTCTAGATTTTGTGAGAGGCGCTATGATGATTTCTGCCCGACATGGTTAGATGGAGAATAGAGTGGATTGTTTTGGGTGTGGAATGGAATCTGTTTACATGTTAAAGTAGAAATCTACTTTTAACAGGTTCATAAAGACTTTCGTGAAATGAACTATTGTTTTGCATTTAGAATCACGTCCTGATTATAATGTTACTGATCGAATGTTTCAAATGGAAAAGCACAAGGCTTTTGGGAGAGCCTTAGGCTGATTTGCGTTTTTATTTTTATTGCGCTCAGGGTTTCTGTTTGTTTGCTTTGTTTTGTTTTGTTTATTTTTTTTTATTTTTTTTAATAGTTTTTGTTGTCCACAGAGATATAAGCTTTTGCTGTTCTCGGTTGTATACACTTTGAACAGCAGTTTCGCCATGGCTCCCAAATGGTACATGGACCCCCATTTGATGTCTTATATAGGAAATCATATTCATCAGAGTGCCTGCTTCCTAGGTTCGGCTTCGGAAATTGATGCCCACTGAGGGGTGTTTTCCTTTGTAAATATGTCAGCTGCCCCCTTTGAGTCCTGGTAAAGTCAATAATGTATGACCTTTTGTAAAAACGTGTATCTTAGTAGCAAAGTCACTCAAAAATAAGTATTGTGGAGTGCTCTTATTTCGGACATGTCCAGAAATTGCGAATATGACGAAAAACGTTTTTTTTTTTTAAAGTTCGGACCAAATTCAGATTCCACGCGCTTGTGCAGTTTCATATACTCGACTCTCTAGTGTTTTTCATTTATTGCAAATTTGGGCAAATTTGTTAGTCTATTTGTGGCATGATGATTCCAAATCCTCATATTTCACAGGTAACCATAATTTATTTAAATGGGATAACAGACTTCCTAGAAATAAAAATATGCCTTGTTTGCGTCCTCTCACTTTTGTGATGCAACTTGTCAGTAGTTGTTGCTAGGCATCTTGATGAGTGAAGGAGCCAGCATGGCACCGGCCGGCTACCGGTGTGACAACGGGAGACATTCCTCGGATACCAAAGACGCTAGGATGTCAAGTTCTATACAGTGGATGATGGTCGGAAGCGGACTGATGATGCCACCATATAAATGCACGTGGTATTTCTGGAAGCTGTTTTAGAGGAAGATAAATCTGTTTTCGAACCCTTGCCCCTCCTCCCAGCCCCTACAAAGCTACGCACATGTCCAATTTGTTGATGAGGCATCTATCTAGATGGTTGGACAGATGATGTCTCCGGTCAAGGAACATTGCTTTGGGGAGTCCGCATCAATGTCATTGGCGATACCATCAGGTCAACTGGTCGGGGGATACCTTTTTAATAGGGTAGTTAATAATATAAAACCAAATTGATTTTCAAATATCGTTTATACAGCTAATCGTTATCCTCCTTGCCCGCCTCCTTGGGTGCCGAAACAGTCATTATAAGCGAGAGTCAAGATAAATTTACCCAACCATTTAACATTAGCCCAACCGAGTCTTTTATTGTGCCGACATACAAACATCGCAATAAAGTATGAGTTGTGGGGGTAGTGGGGGGGGGGCACAATTTCAACCCTTGCGTGTCTTCTCAATCGGGCAATGCTTATGCGAAGCCACCCTCCTTTCCCCCCCCCCTCCCCTGTTTCCCTCTTGAGAATACATAACTGCGTTCTTCATCAGTTGAAGAAGAAGACAGTCTTGACATACCTCTGTTCGTGCAGGTGTCAGTACCAACCGATCATCAATTTATTCTGCATCACGCCAGACTATAAATACTTTGGAATGGCATGATGATGATGTTTGTATACCAAGGACACGTGATGAAGATGGGTTTTAAATGTATACGTAGATGTCTCCGGAAATCATTAAGCGCTGTCTCGAATCCAAAGAATTTTTAGTATATCCGCAAACAACAATTACCACCAATTGACAAGCACGGCCTTTACCATAGATTCAATATCCATCATAGGTGCATTCCTGACATATACAATCACGTCAAGTTACATGAAGTTTCATACAGCTCAATAAGAGCTACTCATGAATATGCAAATGAGCTTGTAAACGATGCAACTTGGTCACCTTAAAAAGTCTTCGCGTCATTCTGGGACAGAACGCATGCGTGTTTCCCTACTGATTTTTTTATTTTTATTTAAAGATTAATAGAAATATTAAATCAGAGCTTGCCGTTTGAAGTTTGATCTTTAATTTATGAGAGTGTCGAGGAAGAGATTACCTGTTAACCAGTGGCAGTGGCAACGGCTAAATATAATTATAATTGTTAACAATAAATATGGCAGAACATGAACTGCATTGTACCAAACGTCAATCAATTCCGATTCATGTGATCTGACGTTACGGAAATGATTATGTTCTTATATGTTCTTACATGTGATTTTTGTTGTTGCTTGGTCTAAATGCCCTCCGGCGTAGTCGAATGTAAAACATGTTTTCTTTCTTAAAAGCTAATTAATTGCCGGCGTCCCGTTAATGCTCACGAAATCTACCTTTGTTACCAGAACAATGATTTTTCTGGCTGAACGGAATCCTTTCTTGGATATAACCAAAGCTAGATTCTGGGTAAATTTTCGGGGACAGGGAATCGTTTAAGTTGCGCCATCTGGTGTCCAGGTGACAGAGTTATTGTCAGACGTGATATACCTGTACAACCAAACTAGGGTCAACACATCGGGGGTTTGAAATTGGATACGAAGGACAAAAAAGAACCCTCAAATTCAGGTCTTATCGAAAGCGATTTTGTGAGTTATCAATTATTGCGATTCGTTTGGGATTTCATGAAACTCGCTCCTTTATCTGATAGCTTATGGTTTATGTTGATCAATGATTACATTGTGCTTTTTTGACGATATTTTTTCTCCATATCATTTCTTTTTTTCTGTTAAGAATCCAAAATAGTTTTTTCTCTTTTATCGTTTAAGCGTTACACCAACCCCGTCCTTTGTTTACAAAATGAAAACTCAAGCTTTTCTCGTCACTATATTGAAAAATGAGTGTATAAATATTCAGATATTTATCTTTATAAATGCCGATTTTGTCCTTTAAGCTCCTGTACATAACCGATGATTCGGTCCTTACAGTCTTGACAGCAAGCCTGCTGGGCATCTTGTTTTAGGATACACACTGATTTCCGTGCTGAGCTTACATCTTTCATTCACGAGGAAATCATACTGGGCCAATTTGATCTCATCTCAAACCTCGAAAGTGGGGGACAAGCATTACAAGAATTAGGTATTCCTCTGAACTTACGAACCTTAGTTAAGTGGTCTCTCCTTGGGCTGTATGTTTTTGATGTACACTTCTATTATTGATATGATGTAGCGAGAGGATTCACGGTCTCGCGTTTTCGATGTCTCGATCTTGGACTAGTACTGGACCGAGACTTCATTACAGTGAGGAACACGTATATAGATGTATGGTATTCCTCTAAAGTAACGACCTTTGCAGCATTTCCATCTCCAAAATGTTTTTTTGTTCGATGTATATATTCATTCGTAATGTAGCCAGGCCAGTTCCTATTTTTTTTTTAAATATTTGTATTCATCTTAGTCCTGGTCTAGACTAAGAGACCTAATGCTAAATGGATGTAATAAACACTCTTCTTCCCGGTGTGATATCGGGTTCCTAGGTCTCGTTGCTACATGTAGATAGGTGTGAGCATGTCTTAGCACCCCCACCCCAATATTAATGTGAAACAGCTCTAATTTTTCTTAATTGTATAGTAAACTGGAACTCCGTTTAACCATATTGTGATACCATGTTTATAATGTTCTTTCTTACTACATGTATTTAAATAAATTTTTGTTAAGGTGTCCATGTAAAACTTGAATAAGTTTTTCCTACTGTTTGAAAGGTGTTGACATTTAGCACCGTTCACACAGCTCTCTAAAATTCACGACGAATGTGTTCCTATATACATCGCCAATGTGTTATAACAATCTTTGAAACATCCACTGTCATTCCCTGGACTCAAAATCACCTATCACATCTACCAGTCCACATTTCTGCCCTCATCTTTAAAGATAAACTTGAGTTCTGGTAATGCGATTGCATTGTGAAAGAAAAGGTGTGGAATGGATCAGAAAAGTTGATCATATAGCATGTAAGTAATGGTGTGTAATGCAAGGTTCTAGAGTCATCAAAATCATCATAAATTTGGCAGAGTCTTGGTAAAGTAACAATCACTTACACAGATAGATGTATATGGGACAACACACGTGGTGTCGGGGCTAGTACTACCCTGATTTCCTTATCTTTCTATGCTCATTACTCAGCCAGTATACATTTTCTTCCAAAATTATTTGACACATGACATTTATTTGTAATCTTGAACATTCAGTGTAAGTTTCGTTAGATTCTGTGAGAATTCATTTTCTTTTTGTTACCATAACTCAAGTTTATCTTTAACGTCTCCCAGGAAGAGGATACCTTCTTAATGACTGAATGTTCTATCGGGAATCACGTTGTCCTTCTACAGTGACAACTCGATGATGATCCTGACCCCCACTTAGACTACTCAAATTCATCGCATCGCTGTACGTAAGTAATTGCCTTTTTTCTATGGTATGAATGTCGTATAGCAGAACGTGTATTATGGCGAAAAGCATCATTTCGAAAGAAAGCTCGAGAAAGAATCAGGGTCCTCTTCCTCTTCTCGTTTGAACGCCGTATACGTATACCAAAACTGTATAACTGGACGTGACTGGTCATGAGCTCGCACTCATGACTTCTTCAAAACTTGTTTCTTTAAACGACGATCCTATATTATATACGATGTTGTTGCCCCTCCCTCCTTTTTTTCTCGTATACAATTATTCTTTATACGACGTTTACACCTCTTTTCGTATACGGTTCTTCTTTATACGACGTTCCCTTATACGATGTTGTTCGCCGTTTTTTTCGTTATGCAATAATTGTTTAAACGACGTTTAAACTCCTTTCGGTATATGATTCTTTATACGATGTTCCTTCTTCAAATGTTGTTCGAGCCCTTTTTTTCTTCGTTATACGACGTTTACATCCCTTTCGGTATACGATGATTCTTTATACGACGTTTACACCCCTTTCTGTATACGAGTTCGTATACATATTCTGTAGTCTGAACACGTTAATAGAGGTCATCAAAATCTCATAGGGATGAGAGAGAATCGTGACTAATAAATTATTTCGTCAAATCAGAAGAGATCACAGATTGAGATGGCAGGCTCAGGAAATGTATGTTTCCCTCGTTACGATAAAACATCCAGATATTCAAACTGCCACTTCTTCTTCTCTTGGTAGTTACCGTGGTTACAGGAATATTGGTTACAGATGAGGCGGACATTTTACTTAGCACCCGATGTTGTAAATAGATTTCCTTTACAAAAAATGTTTTGGTGATCATTGAGCGAATTGGGTCTTACAAGTACAGTGTTTAGTTGAGATTAAACTGATATACATGCTAAACTAGTGTTGACAAATTGTGTATCTCAAAGCATACACAGATATTCAATGTTTTCAGTTAAATTATAGTGATTTAGCGATCAAAATATAATTCCCACCTGAAAAAACAGATAATACGGACACTGTTTTGGAGGTGGGCGGTTTTAACGAATGAAAGAAAACAAATTAAAACGATTAAAAAATGAATTATGACGTAATTTAATGAAGATAATTATGATGATTTAGAAACAGGGCAAATGTAGTGACAACGGGTCTCACTGGCCTATTGAATATAATAGATAATATAGAAATCTAATGAAAATTCTGAAGAAATTAAACAGAAAGCACGATCATAAAGACTTCTGGGAAAATCAACAACGGGCAATTAGAATCAACTCTTGAGTCGTAAAAAGACTTGAAAAATGTGCGAACATGCCAATTACATGTACACATGACATAATTAGAACATGATTTCGAATGGCAATTGAAAGTTTCTTACGTCCATTTCTCGAAAACCTTTGTGATCTTGTCATAAATTTTTAAAAAATGGAAAATGAAATGAAAGAAAATGGTGGGTGCTTACCTGCTTCACAATATTCTCCTAACCATCCTGGATGACATTTACAGCGGTTATATGATACACAAGTTCCATGTTTTCCGCAAGATCTCTCACATATAGCTGTAAGGAATAACAACAAACAAACAAATAATTATTATTTGTGTACAAACATTTCGTCCAAATTCTCTAACTCAGTCAAGGTAGGTAAACATGACATACATGTATTGCTGCTAAAGATTGTTCAAACTTTATATTTAAAAAAGGAACTTCGTTATGATAAGAATATTTTACATTAATTTTAGTGAGGACACACAAAATTGTAGGTCCAATTATTTTCCCGGGAGGGGGACCACTTGCCCCTGTGCCCCGTGGACTTGTCTTGGGAAAATACATAATTTGTCTTCCATGTTTAACCTGTTAGAAACCTGGAATACAAGTCTTATTTGGTGGTGATTACACATTATTAAAATAGAAAATGGGATGATCTGGTTTAGCTTAACCGCGCAATATTCACCTGCTAGATAGAAATGAAACACGAAAGAAATTGATGGGAGGCAAAATGGTCTTAACACAGAAAAAGACATCTTGGGCGGATTCTTCCTTAAACCTTAAAAGTGGTTTAAGAGAAACTTGCTACGAAAAGCTTCCTATTTACTTAATAAATATTATATTATCTTCGGGTATGTCACAACTTCAATCATGAATTTACTTTTTGAAATCGTCAATGATTACATGAGTCTAGTCATTCATCTTTCTGAAATACAGAAATACATTAAATCAAAGTAGAATAGGAAAGGGGGAACAAGAGCAGGCAATTAGTTACATCGATGAAAGTCTTTTTTTTTTGCTTGATTTACCTACAAAAGAAACCCAGAAATGTTACTTGTAACCCTGGATGACGCCATGTACAAGACCTGGACAAATCTAAAACAGAGAGACGTCAGAGCCTAAATTGGGCAAATAGCTTGTAACTGGCTTCCGGCAATACCAATTGAACATAATCGTACTACAGTTCTTTATCCGCATTTCAACGGGTGTGATTACCAGGTTACTACAGCTTTAAACGCCAGTGGATGATTTTTTTTTTCAAAGACCGTGAGAATTACAAAGAATTATCTTCTTAATCCGAGCACATACCAACTTGAACCTCGACATTCATTTTGCGACCGTTATACTCTCCAGAAAAGACGCAAAACAGAGCCCCCGTATTACGCGTCAAAAGTTGTTCCGATTGAACAACTCAATATTGGCACGCCTTAGGGCGCAATTAAAACGATTCATAAATCATAACTTTGAGCTATCAAGAACTAAATCAAGCGACGATAGGGTGTGACATTGGGATACAGAATGGGAATAGTGTCACACAATCTTGTTGAAACGAAACATAGTTTCTGGTAATATTCTGTAGCCCGCAGCATATATATTTAGCTACATGTACGTGTTGGTTTTTCTAATTATTTCGAGAATATTGGATTCATTATGCAGGATTAGCAATTTGGGTTAGACCATTGATCTTTAAAAGTAGGTTGATCAGAAGAACAGCATAGAGAAAAGCTATAATGATTGTACGATATCTTTTGAAAAGCCAAAGGCCAAGAATAATATTAGTCGAGTTATTGGCTGTAAATTGCCCCGATTTGCTTTTAGTTGTATAGTTGTTAGCTATTTGTTGATTGGTAACCTGTTTTGCTTTTTGTTTTGTTTTGTTTGATTGTTTTGTTTTTGTCTCTATCATTTGGTTGTCTGTTCGTTTGTTTTTACTCAGATGTACACGTTCTACTCATTCAAAGGTTGAACACATTACGTTTTCAAAGATACAAACTTCTGTACCCCTAAGGTATAAGTGCATTTTATTCACTACAAATCACCTGACCAGCGGCAATGCTCTTTTGACTTTTAATGTACTGTTAAACGTGTGCTCCCGCTTGACTGGTAATTGTTTTATACCACTTTCATGCCAATTTCATTCGGAATCGAGGATTTAAATGCAAACAAGAGAACAAACCAGCAGCTTTCTTCTTTCAGGTGTGCAAATGGAGGAGTTCAAAAGCACAGAGTACTCTTTTCTTTCCCTCTTTCATTCTCTCTCTCTCTCTCTCTCTCTCTCTCTCTCTCTCCCTCTCTCTCTCCCCCTGTGAAGACATTCGCCGTTCATTGGCTTTTTCGGCGTCACAAACTTTCACAGGCGGAATTAAAGAGCAATGAAGGAAAAACAACGAACAAACCACACGACTTCCAATCGTCTTGAAAATGACATGTGCGTAGAATATGCTAGTCTCCGTCGAGGCGTTAAATACCATTCTGCTTTGCTTGTCGTAAGCGTTGGAAATCGCTCGAATTGCGCCCCGAGGAGGTGGTGTAACAGATACCGTCTAAATTGCTTTTCTTCCGCCTGTCTGTCAGTCTTCAGGCTATTAAATGGGCGAGTTCCTCTCGCATATTATGAACCGAGCCACATTTAAAGGGAATATTTAATATTCAGAGGCTCTGATGACGATTGTAAACGTTTGGTACATCGAGATTACGAATGCAAAACACATACCTGGAAAAATATCTCACTACTGGAATGTTATATGAGAATTTTCGCACTTTTCTCTCTTCTCGTTATTCCGAAAATGAAGAAACACAGAAAAATGTATGTATTTTGATAGTTAACGACAGTCTCTGTTCCTGAAGCCTTTAGCAGTATTTTAGATTCATGCACGATCAATTTTATTTCTTACTTTAAGCAAAATACAGTAAGAGAGTACTTTTTAGGTGTTCGGTGAAAGTTTGAACCATCTACAGAAAGCCTCCGACTACAATGAACATTGGAATAAGCCCGGGGTCTTCTTTGTTTCATATGTTCTTTACTAAATATATTTTGAACGCCAGGAATTATTCAAAACCAATATTTCAAATTTGAAATCACACTTTACAAAATCAGATCATTTTAATTGCGCTTCCACAATACTTGCATGATTTCTTGGGAATATATCTATAAAGAAATAGGTAAATCAATATTATATATTTGACAGAAAAAGTTGAAGAAAAAAGTTGACATTAACCCCTTTTCGAAAACATTTCATATAAAAGCCTAATTTGATAGTGAGGTGTTTCATCAAACGTTGTTTGTTTTTCTCAACAAAATTTGCATGACGATTAAAATATTTCTCTTTTTGTCTTCATTTTCGTGAATATATAGATAATATCTTGGGATTTTGTCTTTGTTGTAATTCGTTGTTGTCTTGGTTTTTTAGTTAGGCTTACTTCATATCTACTGTAGAGGTAATAATTGAGCAATTGAGCAATCGTCTTTCATTTTGTATTCATATCACTTATTTTTGCGTTGCAGTAGCACTGCTAGTAGGTTGTAACCAATTTGAGACTCAGTATCTTACGGTACAGATCTACAAAGTAAAGGGATATTGACATGGGACAGTAGCCTCGGGAGAATTATAGTTTTTGGCAGTGACATTATCAGAGGGAAGTCATCACTTTTTTTACCGAGGTTGAGAGGCGTGTCATGGTTCTAAAGATCAACATTTTACTAACCACTGTAAGAAGTTCCCCAGTGAACAAATAAACGTCATGATTAAAGCTGACCTTAAGAAGAGAGCCAGAGTTGGCCCTCCTCCGTTGGGAAGGAGCCAGTGTGAGTATTTGTTCGGAAAGGGGGGATGTTTACAAATGCTGACATGTTTTAAAAAGAAAGTTCTCTCCCATGTGTTTAATGCCTTTCTTGAATGACTTTAAAATATCTGCAATAAAAGGCCATTACTTTTAGGAGGGCATGTTTAGTAAACAATAGGGGAGGTAATACCCCCCCCCCCCCCCCCCCCCTCCCCTTAACGCCGTGTATACTCCACACTGCTTTAACTCCGACATCGAAAGGTGGTGTCCTTATTTTGCCAGCCCCCACCCAGCGGGGCATGAATATTCATCTGTGGACTATGTGTCGCTACTAAATTGAAAAATTAAGTTAACATGGTAAACGAGCTTTTGTCATAATAACAGGCTGAAATCGGGTGTCAAGCGTGACCTCTTTTACAGATTCCCACTAATATAAATCGCATACAAGATACTTGCATGAGATTATCAATGACAGTGACGATTTGTCACGAACACATAGACATTCGTTTAGTGTCGTATGCAGACTTCAACAAAAAATATTATTGAGAAATGTAAATGTTGGTAGAGGATGCGGAAGCGTCGGCATGTTGTGTAATCGCGTATCAAGTTTATACCATGACATGTTTTCTTCTACAGACATTTTCGTGGCTCAAGGTTCTAAACATCCTAATAGACATAGGGCGTGTTTATGCATCACTTTTTCTGGCCAGAATCAGGCATCTGTTACGCGGTTAGTTTAAAACACGGTTGCGTCCATGCTCACTTTTGTAGAATCACCGAAAAACGGCGATCACGATCGCCGATCGTAAAATCACAAAAAGATGCGTTTACAATTTGTAAACGCGTTTCAATGGGGTCAACGCACTGACCTCTAGTGGGTCTACGTAGCATGCACAGTGAAGGTTTGCGAATCCAGCTGGAAGACCAATTAAGGCCACACAGGGAGAATTGCCTGGAGGAGCCTGAGAAGTGAGCATAAACAGTACACAGTGCCTTCAAAAATAAAGCATAAACACGCCCAATGTTGAGTACACATAGGGCGCGTTCATGCTTGATTTTGACGGCCAGAATCAGGCATCTGTTACGCGTTTAGTTTAAAACACGGTTGCGTCTTAGCTCACTTTTGTAGAATCACCGAAAAACGGCGATCACGATCGCCGATCGTAAACTCACAAAAAGATGCGTTTACAATTTGTAAACGCGTTTAAATGGGGTCAACGCACTGACCTCTAGTGGGTCTACGTAGCATGCACAGTGAAGGTTTGCGAATCCAGCTGGAAGACCAATTAAGGCCACACACTGAGAATTGCCTGGGGGAGCCAGAGAAGTAAGCATGAACAGTGCATCGTGGAACTGCGATCACGATGAGCGTTTACGATGAGCGTTTCAGATCGCTCATTCTGCCTTCAAAATTTAAGCATGAACGCAGCCATAGTCCTCCCGGTAAGTTGTCTTGACACCAATGTAGATCTCTACCCATAAAACAAATGCAATGTGCAGTATATAGAAAAGGAAGAAGGAAGTCATGTCGTTACTAGCAAAGTGATTTTAAATTTGGCCGCCGCCTCCTACTCTTTTACGACCACGAGTGTTCCTTGTTAGTAATGTTTATCCACTAACGTGTGCAGCTTAAAACCTCGGTTTTGCTCTGACGAAAAAAACATCGCGCCAAAATAAATGAGGTGAAATGTTTGCCAAAATTTATTTTCCCCTTAAGAATTTGTAAAATTAGACTTCTTGCTTGTTAAGGCATTTCATCTTTCTTTGGTTAAGTTAACAAGAGAAACGTTTTCATTATGCTTATAGAACTTGTTTCCTTGTTCAAGATTTGAATTTCATCCTTGGTTTTGAAAATGGAACTGCAATTCGCGCGAAACAGGCTTCATAAAGAGATGGTTGAGTTTTTAATTAATGTATGGTCTACCTCACCGGACTTTGGATCACAATGGTTCGCGGTTCGAGTCCCACCGCGGCACTGATGTCATTCTGAATAATTATATCAGTTTGAAAGAATGTCCCATATGCTAAGAATTGATCTTCAAATACCCTCGTAATAATTCGAAATACAACGTGAAAAGCTGAAAAGTTTGGATCATTAACCTTTCAGGTTTCTGAATGCATAGATCGGCTATTCGGATCTGCAAAATGTGAACAATTATTTACCAAGACCTTGTTCGAAACTAGATGTTGTACTGACACCAACCGGCCGGGACAACTAGCTCGCTTTTCCTATCTTGTGCTCGTTACTCATCTATCATAAAAAGAAGATTGTTAATAATTTCGTTTGTCAGATGTAGTTCCATTGAAGTTCTGAACATTCGCTGTGAATTTCATTTGAAACCGTGACACTTATTACCAGCAACGACCATTACTCAAGAATGCCTTTAAACCAGTGATGATGTTCTTTGAGAGAAACCTCTTGACTCCTTACAGCTGGCGCCGGAGGCTAGTCTATAAAATAGGATAATTTCATCTACACGGATATCCCGAGATGATGCTATCGGGGTAAGGGGGGACATAGTCGTACCTCAGTCACACCGCCAACCGACTCTAAACCGACTCAAAACCGACCGATTCGTTTGCCATAAATGATAGTAAATATGCCATTCTTGTTCAGCGCATAATGTCTCTATGCGTTTCCAAACGACTTCGGAAAGTATTTCCCTGGCTTTAGCTCCAGCAATAAATCATACCAGGTACCCACAGACTACTACACCTGGATCGAGTAATTGTCAAGATATACAAAATAGCCACAACGACTCTCATAAATGAGTTTTACAGACTTTTATTTGACAACTACACCAACATCTAAATTCATAGACATCTGCTGTTACAGAAATATTACATATACGTACGGTCATTTAATTACTCCAATACCCAAAAGTGTAATTCGTACAAGTTAACTTCCCAGTTTTTAAAGTGTCCGAAATTAAGACAATTGTCCGAAATAAGGCGAAAGCCTTTTGCTTGGTATTTGCTATATCAAAAGATCAAATACCGACATGGTTCCTACGAAGATTCGATGCTTGAAGACTTGTGAAGGTTGCTGTCCCGTAATCGCTTGTTACGGCAATCGGTCACGTGCTTCAAGATCCCGGATATACTGACTCGGCGATTCTCGGATGCTAATTCGACGATTCGATGCTTGGATGCTAATTCGACGATTCGATGCTTGGATGCTATTTCGATGACGCTCAGCGTGCTACTAGTTAGTAGTGAAGAACGTTCTTGTCCGCTCTTACGGCTATAAATGAAATTATCAATATATCCTTCAAAATACATGATATTTAATTTCTACGGTTTCAACACTTATTTCTAATACTCATTTTCGAATAAAGCAAACGATGAAATAATAAAGGTTATTTCACCAGACTTTCTTTATCCGGTTATAACAAAACCAACATGGTTTCCTTCCACTACACTTTCATTTCATTATTAACTAGGGTCACCAATCTAACTGACCCGGGCAAAAATAGATTTAATTGCTATATCAGAAGATCCAAAACCGACATGGTTTCTACGAGGAATAGATCCCTGGAGACTTGTGTCGGAAGGATGATGACCCACAAACTTAATCAATCATTATAAGAATTTCGTTATGTCAATAAAAATTCGTTAGAGAAATTGAGTCATTTCTAGCACAATAATTTCAATAATAACTTGTTTCTCATCATTACTACTAGGTTGTACTGCGTTAATTCATTAACACAAAATAAAATGTTCTTTTACATATAATTTCAAAATGTATGCATGAAGCGTTAAAGCATTTATATCAATAAACGTATATAATTATCCCTATCGAACGACGCTCAGGAGAACGATAGTTCATGACCGGCTCTTTCGTCACGTGTTCGTGAATAATTACTTTTGATACACATACGAGCTAATTTGCTCTAACGTGGTGCTTCTTGCACACTGTAAATATGTAAATTATCTGAATCTCATTATCACACATACGTTATGTATAGAAAGCTACTTACAGTTATGTTGACAAAATTGTGCCAATGGCAGGAAAATCGAGGTTCTGGGCTACATGGAGGATACCTCTCGTACCGGTGTCGCCTGAGGAAAAGGACTGCTTGCGCCGAATACAAAATCAAGGCTCTGGTAGCAACTTCCACAACACACATAAGGGTACATGTTCAAGACCTCTCACACGTCCAGCTCCAACCTCGTCTTCTAGTCAACTGCACTGATTTAAGTCCACACGTACACACCTTTAAGCATTCTCGGCACCACACCCTAATTTGCATATATTCAGACAAGCGAAATATTTTCTATCACTAACGCCCTCTAATGTCTAGATGACCTTGAAAATAGGAAAACAAATAAAATAAGAACAAATTTCCCATTTTACTCTGACAATTTACCCCCCTTTTCAGAAAATATTTTGGGACTCTAACATTAACCAACTCAAAATGTGTACTTCTACATTCCCTTTATATTCAGCAAATACGACTCATATAATCTGCTCCTACGTTTTCTTTACCCTTTATCGCTTGTACGCGATATCTGTAAGACTGTAAGGCAAGCGCCCATCTGAGCACACGTCCGTTCGCGAGCTTCCCTCGACGAAGAGCGCGAAGAGGTTCGTGGTCAACCTCGAGTACGAATTCCCTACCGTAGAGATAGGCTTCGAATTTTTGTACTGCCCAGACTACAGCAAGACACTCTCGCTCGATAGTAGAGTATCTCGTTTCTCGATCCAACAACTTTCTACTTGCAAACGCCACCGGAAACTTTTCATCGTCGAACTCCTGTAATAAGACTGCACCTATACCAGTCTCGGAGGCGTCAGTTCGAAGTATGAATGGGCGGTCGACATCGGGCAGATGCAAGATTGGAGCATTTGAGATCTTGCTCTTGAGACATCGAAAAGCTCTCTCTTCAGTCTCTCCCCACTCTACGGTGTTTGATTTGCCTTTCTTTGTCAGATTCGTCAGGGGTACGGCTATTTCTGCGAAACAAGGTACGAACTTCCGATAGTAACTCGCTAGGCCGAGAAATGACCTCAGCTGTCGTTTCGTTTCGGGCCTTGGTGCTTCTTGTACCGCCTGAATCTTATTCGTCATCGGTTGGAGCTTTCCACCACCAACCCTATGTCCCAAGAAATCTAGAGACTCTTGAGCAAGACTACACTTACTCGGCTTTGCCTTCATATTGGCTGTGCGTAAGCGACTTAGGAGTTCTTTCAGAACCTCAAGATGTTTCTCCCAAGAAACTGTGTGTACCAAGATATCATCAATGAAGTTATGAACTCCATCCAGATCACGAAGTAGAGTTCGCATAACTCTACTAAAGGTGGCCGGGGCATTAATCAAACCAAATGGCATTGTCTTGAATTGGAAAAGGCCATTAGGGGTGATAAAGGCTGTACGGGGTTTGGCATTCTCAGTAAGGGGAATTTGCCAGTATCCTTTAGTGAGATCCAGTTTGCTGAAGTAGTGATCCTTCGCTAACGCAGTGAAGATTTCCTCTTGGTCAGGTATGGGCTCTGCGTCTGATACTGTGTTCATATTCAGCTTACGGTAATCACAGCAAAATCGGTTAGACCCGTCCGGCTTCTTGACTAAAACCACCGGAGAGGCATATGGGGATGATGATGGCTCAATCACCCCAAGCTCGAGCATCTCTTTGACTTCGTCACCAACCACCTGTCGGAGAGCGTGAGGAAGAGGATAGGGCTTGGACTTTACCGGTCGAGGATCTGTCAACTTGATGTCGTGGTGACCCAAACTGGTCACGCTAGGAACATCTGTAAAAACGTCCGAATAATTACCGATAAGTCGCCTCAGCTGATTATTCTGCTCCTCAGAAAGTGTGTCTCCAATGCAGACATCAGCAACTGTCTGAGTCTGTCTCAGGCTGGGAACTTCGATGAGTTGCTCGTTTACCCTCATCTTGGTTGTCGTCTGTGCATCTTCGTCATCATTGACCTCGTCAATTTCTTCAATGACAGATACACCTGCTACTGCTGGATATTGTATTCCAGCATCTGAATTATTATCGTCTCGACGATAATAAGTCTTGAGAAGATTCGCATGGAAAGTAGTTATCCTTGACCCAAGGTCAACTCTGTAGTCGAGTTTACCAACTCTACCTACTACCTTGAAAGGGCCTTTCCAGTGCATCAGTAACTTATTCCTGTCTGTAGGAAGTAGTAGTAACACCTCATCTCCAACCTTGAAAGACCTAGCCTTGGCTTTCTTGTTGTACTGCGCTCGATATGCAGACTGCGATTTCGTCAGTTGCTCTTTCACCAGCTGGACTGTATTTTCCAACTTCTCACGCAGGTCCATCACATACTGGTATGTGGTTTTTGTCTCAGCATCCGTGCTTTCATCATTTGCCCAAAGTTCCCGCAGGATCATCAAGGGGCCCCTCACCTCTCGTCCATAGAGAAGCTCGAATGGAGAGAATCCTGTGCTGTCGTGAGGTGCTTCGCGATATGCGAAGAGGAGTGCATCTATATATCGATCCCAGTCAGTGGGTCTCTCCTCCGCCATCTTCTTAAGCATCTGTTTAAGCGTCCCGTTAAACTTCTCAACGAGACCATTACAGGCCGGATGATAGGGAGTTGTAGTAAGGTGGCGTACTGACATTAACCTATTCACTTCTTGCATCACATCTGACACGAACTGTGTCCCACGGTCGGTTAACATCTCACGGGGAAATCCAACTCTAGTGAAGATGCTGAAAAGAGCTTCCGCTACGGACACTGTATCTATGTTCTTAAGTGGAACAGCTTCAGGATACCTTGTCGCGTAGTCCATGAGCGTCAGTATATACCGACAACCTCGTGACGTCATAGGAGCGATAGGGCCAACAATGTCAACAGCTACACGGTGAAATGGCTCATCAATTAAGGGAGTAACCCCCAATGGTACTTTCCTTACCGTACCCTTGTACACTGAGCGCTGGCACACATCACACGACCTACAAAATCGAGATGTGTCCGCTCTTACACCACCCCAGAAGAAATTCTGTAAGATTCTTTCTGCGGTTTTATGTGATCCTAGGTGCCCACCCAATAGACACTCATGTGCAAGCCGCAGAATCTGTCCTCTGAATTTACAAGGAACAACTAGCTGATGGGTGACATCACCTGATGCGGATTGGAACTCGCGATATAACAATCCTTGTTTTCTTCGAAAGAGTGACCGGTTCCCATTTCTAGTCGTCTTGACTACTCCCGATTCGGCTTGCTCTCGTATACGCCCCAACGTTGCGTCATTAGCTTGCTCTTTCCGGAATTCTTCAGCGGTAGCAACGTCAGTCTGCTTTGGTACCTTCAACTTTTGGATAGGTTTGCTTTCTTTCTTCCGCTGATTTCTTGTCTCTACAGCTAGACATGTATCACCATTCCAGTCTTCGTCCGGATCCTTCGGTTCTCGAACACCTGGAATATTCCCAAGCACTACATCATAGATAGGATTATCCACACACAATGCTTCCACCTCACCAATGAAGAAGGGTGAGTCAAGCGTTACCTTAGCAACGGGGAACGTCCTCATAGTACGATCTATCATGAGGCACCTCCTTTCTTCCCCAGCGAATTGGTCTGGCTTGATTAGTCCCATCTTCACAAATGTTGTGGAACATCCGCTATCCCTCAAGACTTTGACACGCGTGCCGTTGATGATCCCTTCTTTGACTGGCATAAGCTGGAGGGGTTTAGCTCCAGCAGCAACACTAACTATCGGCAATGCCAACTCCGATTGTATCTCAGTGACTTCTCCTTCTACATCTGTACATGAGAAACAAGACATTATTACCAAACATGCATTAACATCGTACATTTCCGACTCATGACGATTCACCCTTCTTTTATCCCGACCAGTCGACTCCGGGAGTGAATCTGTATCTCTGTCATGGACCTCTCTCTGAGGTTGCTTTGGCATGCTCGATGTCCTGTCCGATTCACTCTGAATCTCAGCTCCCGCAGCTGCAACCTCTTTCCTCTTCCGTTGCGTGCAATGCCTTGCCTGATGCCCTAGTTTCCCACAGATATAACAACCACCAGGACGGCTTTGCGACCTGTCTGATGGTTTCGAGCCTGCTGGTTTCGAACCTGCATGCAGAGGAGGAGAAGTGGGTTTATTGGTGTGTGACCTACCAGTCCCACCCTGCCATCCCGATCTTGCTTCTACAAAGCAGTCGGCAATCTCTATGACTTCCTTGAGTCCCTTCGGCTTTCGTTCCTTTATGAAAGTCTCCATATCTTTCGAGCAGGTAGTGTAAAACTGCTCTATAAGGAACAGCTCCACCACATCGGTGAACGTCTTCTGGCGTCCCGACATCTCAATCCATTTATCAACATAACTCCTGAGCCTGATGATGAATTGCTCGGCTGTCTCACCCGAATCAGGTTTCGAACTCCGAAATTTCTTTCTGAAACCGTCACTAGTAAGCGAGTACCGCTGCAATATCGCTGTCTTCACTACATTATAATCTTGAGCATCGTCTTCACTCAACCGGGAGTAAGTGTCCAAGGCTTTTCCCGTTAACAGAGCACTTAAATTTACAGCCCAAACATTTGACGGCCACTTTTGCGCAACCGCATAACGTTCAAATCTAAGTAAATAAACATCTAATTTGTCTTTACCACAAACAAATGAGGGAAGTTTAGGGGGACGAATATTATGAGTACTGTTACTACTATCCTGGTTACCTCGTTGCTCAAGCTTTACACTTTCTATTTTCAACCTAATTTCTGCCAATTCTTTTTCCTCCTTCAATCGCTCACGCTCTTCTGCTCTCTTATCCCTCTCTCTGTCCTGTTCTACCTTTAAGAAATCCCTTAATTCTAAACCTGTGAGACCCAAAGATTCCCCAATTGTTACTAACTTTTCGACATCCATGTCAAACACTCACAGTCATTCAAATGAGAACTTACCACCAGAGCCAGAAACAATTTAGCAGCGCGTGGAGAGCGACGATGTGGAAGGCGAACGTGCACCAGTCACCAGGTATCCTGCATGTACCTCCAGTTGATTAACTCTAACCTGTTTTATACAGTAGGTAACATACAAAGAAAATATTATACATAAACATATGCACACTATAAATATTAAATGCAAGTTCCAGAAATATCCTATAGTCGTTCAAATATTAGAAATCCCAGCTATAATAACAACCCTATTGTAATCCTAACAATTTTAATTTTTTTTCGCCAGTCCTGGCAAGGTCGCCAATTATTGTCAAGATATACAAAATAGCCACAACGACTCTCATAAATGAGTTTTACAGACTTTTATTTGACAACTACACCAACATCTAAATTCATAGACATCTGCTGTTACAGAAATATTACATATACGTACGGTCATTTAATTACTCCAATACCCAAAAGTGTAATTCGTACAAGTTAACTTCCCAGTTTTTAAAGTGTCCGAAATTAAGACAATTGTCCGAAATAAGGCGAAAGCCTTTTGCTTGGTATTTGCTATATCAAAAGATCAAATACCGACATGGTTCCTACGAAGATTCGATGCTTGAAGACTTGTGAAGGTTGCTGTCCCGTAATCGCTTGTTACGGCAATCGGTCACGTGCTTCAAGATCCCGGATATACTGACTCGGCGATTCTCGGATGCTAATTCGACGATTCGATGCTTGGATGCTAATTCGACGATTCGATGCTTGGATGCTATTTCGATGACGCTCAGCGTGCTACTAGTTAGTAGTGAAGAACGTTCTTGTCCGCTCTTACGGCTATAAATGAAATTATCAATATATCCTTCAAAATACATGATATTTAATTTCTACGGTTTCAACACTTATTTCTAATACTCATTTTCGAATAAAGCAAACGATGAAATAATAAAGGTTATTTCACCAGACTTTCTTTATCCGGTTATAACAAAACCAACATGGTTTCCTTCCACTACACTTTCATTTCATTATTAACTAGGGTCACCAATCTAACTGACCCGGGCAAAAATAGATTTAATTGCTATATCAGAAGATCCAAAACCGACATGGTTTCTACGAGGAATAGATCCCTGGAGACTTGTGTCGGAAGGATGATGACCCACAAACTTAATCAATCATTATAAGAATTTCGTTATGTCAATAAAAATTCGTTAGAGAAATTGAGTCATTTCTAGCACAATAATTTCAATAATAACTTGTTTCTCATCATTACTACTAGGTTGTACTGCGTTAATTCATTAACACAAAATAAAATGTTCTTTTACATATAATTTCAAAATGTATGCATGAAGCGTTAAAGCATTTATATCAATAAACGTATATAATTATCCCTATCGAACGACGCTCAGGAGAACGATAGTTCATGACCGGCTCTTTCGTCACGTGTTCGTGAATAATTACTTTTGATACACATACGAGCTAATTTGCTCTAACGTGGTGCTTCTTGCACACTGTAAATATGTAAATTATCTGAATCTCATTATCACACATACGTTATGTATAGAAAGCTACTTACAGTTATGTTGACAAAATTGTGCCAATGGCAGGAAAATCGAGGTTCTGGGCTACATGGAGGATACCTCTCGTACCGGTGTCGCCTGAGGAAAAGGACTGCTTGCGCCGAATACAAAATCAAGGCTCTGGTAGCAACTTCCACAACACACATAAGGGTACATGTTCAAGACCTCTCACACGTCCAGCTCCAACCTCGTCTTCTAGTCAACTGCACTGATTTAAGTCCACACGTACACACCTTTAAGCATTCTCGGCACCACACCCTAATTTGCATATATTCAGACAAGCGAAATATTTTCTATCACTAACGCCCTCTAATGTCTAGATGACCTTGAAAATAGGAAAACAAATAAAATAAGAACAAATTTCCCATTTTACTCTGACAGTAATCAAGGTCTTGTTGTTGCGGTAGGGATTCGAACCTCGTCCCTTGTAGTTCACAGTCCAGAGACGTAACCACTAGACCCCAACACCTCTACCTCTCCTAAACCCCATAGGCGATAATGTAATTTTCATTCGGGACGTTTCACAAAACTTGTCATCAGTGATAAATGACAATTTTTGTTATAAGCTACTAAAATCCTTGCTTCTGATTGGTTATCAGCAGATTTGTCAATGTTTTTGTCTTTTGTCACAGAAAAGGGGCTTTGTGAAACGGGTCCAACTGTCGGTCTCGTTGGTGTGGCTGGAGTATAAACGTCTTTTTCCTCTCGCAATCAACCGACAAAATATATTTTTGAAAATGTTCCTCTACCGTAATGACACCAGAAAGACGGTGATGAATGACATTAATGTAACCTGGGATCCGGCAGAGCAGACCGATGGGATAACAAAGAGGATGCTTCTTAATCAGATCGAATTTAGGAGAGGAGCAGAGGGACAGATACGTGCGTCGTTAAAACGAGTAATGCGACGAGTACACATGCACTTGACATAGATTTTTGCGCCTTTACTTCAGGGAAGTATGAATAACTTATGTGTAATGTCAAAGTAGTAGAATTTGAATTGCTCATTAACAACATTTGTTTATTCTGATTAATATAACGGAGATTCCTATATCTTTTTTGTGTTGCTTTGTGTCTTGTCCTTTGGGAGTTAAATTAGAATACCTTATAGATTTCACACAAATCTCCTCTGGAAATTACCACCGATCTGTTCTAACATAATGTTAAAAGTAGTAAATGTTCCAACATTACACCCTATAATCTCCTAAGATATCATGGTGAATGTAGTTTATCTCTCGTTCGCATTTCTCTCTCTATCTATCTACCTCTATCTCTTTTACTTTCTTTCATTCTATCAAATTTCCTCTGCAGAGTACGACAATGGTCCATTGTACGATCAATCTGTTCTTTTAAAATGTGAAAAAGTGTGGGCCTAGTGAATGGTAAAACGCTACACCCGAATTTCTTAGCAAGTATGATCACATTCGTTCTATATTTGGCAGTATTTATGATCATACCTCTTTTATATTTGGGAATGTTTCATGATAATACCTCTTCTATATTTGGCTTTTTTATGACCATACATAACGTCTTCTATATATATTTATACATTTATACATCTGACAATATTTCTATCCCTTGCCAATCTCTTATATTTTACATCTGGTGGACCCGATTCCATTTTGATGTAAATGATCCCCACAATGGACCAGTTGCTATTTATACCGCCTCTTGATTGAAATATTATTGCTTATACCCCCGTCACACATAACGAGAACAACGCCCGACCGATGAGAGACCGAATAAAAGGTTATGTCACCCTGATTGGCCTATATTTTATCGGTTATTGGTAGGTTGAGAGTTGGTGAAGCTGTGGGACTGGGGTCATTATCTGAACAAGAGTTCCTCTCGTTTTCTCCCATCGCGCTGAAGCGGGTATGAGATTGTTTCATTTGATTCTACTACAAGTACGCTTTGACGTGGGGGCCGGGAGATCGGCTGATAAAACATTACCCTTCATTTTTCATTTCCTCCCCTTTTGCGAATCTAATGCGTGTCTGAATCCAACCCAACGTGATTGTACAACGCCTACATGCTATTATTAATCAGATTTTTGTAAACTGATTTTAATATCCGCGAATCTGATGAAAACGGATGGGATATATGTACGATACAATTTACGAAACGTGTTTTGATACGGCCTACCGCTGTAAAAACAGAAATGTCACCTATTCTGGCAGAGCGGACAAAAGAATGAAAATTACAGATAATAGTTTAATAATAAAGTATCAAACAAACGTGTCGGTTGTAATTATGAATGCATTGCATCACGAAAAAATATCGTACATACTCAATAACAATAGTAAAGACACGATTTTGTTATATTATCTATTTCTGTCAAGTGCAATGACCGAAATAATTGCAAGTGCTCACGAATTTAATAATTATATTTAATATACACTAAAAAAGAGGTTATTTGTTTTTTGGTTGCCATCGCTGTCAATTACTGTGTTCTCCTACGCATATCTATTATATTATCATTGATATTTAAAACGTAGCAAAAATAATGCAGCTGTCGTATATCGTATCATCCGATGCAATTTTTTGTAGAATTAAACAAAAACACTCAAAACCGTTCTCTTCTCATGATAGTTAACACGGTCAATAAAAAGTCAGAATTTGATGTAATTACTCATCTATCTTGGGGCCGCCCTCGATACGTAAAAATATCGAGCGTCGATATCCTTTTGATTGCATGTGTATGCAGAAAGATTAACTTCCTATAAAGTCAAAATGTTTCTTGGACAATTTGGCTCTTATTGAGTGAAAAGTGTAGCATCCAATGATAACAATGCGTTTTTTTTTTAAGTACCAAGGTTTACATACTAGATTTTGAGGGGGAAAAGATGATCCCACGTATGGCATTCTTCAGAATGAGGAGCAGGACAGATAAATTAGAAAGAAGGAGCGATAAAGTCGAATAAAGGAAAACTGAAATGATAACCGAAGGAAACCAAGCTGCTCTGAAATCTCTTCCCCACCCTGCCCACGTTAAAAAAAATAAGAATAAACTTAATCATCAAAACATTCCTTCTAATCTCTGTTAACAACTACAAAGTGTCATGAATATCAAACGAAGTTCTTTTGTATCAAAGAAGAGATTGGAAGTGATAACGCCCGAATCTGATTGGCTGGTTAAGTAGAGAATCGGTCGGTCGTGAGTGTAAAAAATCTCCAAGCCTCCACTTTAACTTCGCATGGTGAAAGTACAGTCGAGTTCTCTTTCGATGACCGAAATAATCGTCCTTATGATTACTAACACAGATGTTTTCCTTTACTCTTTTACAAACTAGGGGATATATCTTTCTAGTCTACTTGGAAATAATAATTACCGTTTCGCGAGGGAGTGTTAGACTGGTGCTCTATTTGTTGATGAGCACGACATGATATGATCATAGTCATTAGAATCAAATAATCACTTCCAGTCTTCAGGGAATGTGGTAAAAACGTTGACTTTCTGTCCTCTCCTTTCCCACCGTCTTTTCATTTTTGTTTTGTTCACAGTCGCTGTTCAGTCTTGTCCTCGCTTGCGGTTGTATGCTGTTATTGGAAACATGATTTGACATTTAAACTAAATGAATGACGTTTCCCTTGCATCGATTTTTAATTCCCCTAACAATTCCCTTCCATAGGTCGTCCTTTCTTTTCTGGTTCTTGGCGAGATGTTTATTCACAACAACAAAACACAATTTGAAGGAACTGGAAGTTCCCGGCTGTCGCGACGGCTGTGGTTGAAGGTTTCTTTCGGCGCCACAAACAATGATTACAAGATTAAATTTCACTTATTTACCACTTCCAAAATATATATAAAAAATTGGAATAAAGCCAGGAGCCGGATATATCATACATAATGAAAAATATATTTAAATGGTGAATGCGGGCTTCACTACAGGTGTATTTCATACTTAAAGAGAAGGTTGAGTTCTGGGAAGAGGCGAACAATAATTTGTGAGCGTTATCATTGTGTTATGCAAGTGTGGAAAAACATTGGATAACAAATTTTCCCTGAAAAGCATGGCTCTTCAAATTCCTTAATATTCTAAATATGACATGTAACATCATAAAACATCGGGACAGATTTTTATGCCATATATTTATGTTTGTGTAGTCCCATATACAACTTTCTGTGTACAGTGCTTGTATCTTTACCAAGACTGGGCTAAATTTTTCATCATCTTGATGATTCCAGAACCTTGCAGTACACACCAATATGCTAGATGATCAACCTTTTCTGATAGATTCCACAACGTTTCTTGCACAATGCAATCGCATGACCAGAACTCAACTTTATCTTTTAAGAAGTCATCAAGGGGATTGTCGTCTGCCATGCCCGTTGTACACAAGGTGTCATTTCGATTGCGTCATTACGTGCCCTAATAAAGCCTACGGAGGCGATTAGCGCATACGCCAGTAGTTCAAGGTACTAAAGTTCATTTTCACATGTGTCAGAAGCTGCGCCAATCGCTGTCGCACTCCTGCGTTAGGCAAATGGTGCATTGTGGGCAACGGGCATAAGATAATTTCCAAACTACGAGTGCGTTTAACGTGTTTATCTGGAATGCACCATTTCCTTTTAGAGACCACTTTGTACATCTTGTATCTGCGTGTACGTTTTGTTGTTGTTGGAGAACATGCATTTAATAAATTCATTCCAATAACGAGCGGTTTCCAGGTAGGTCATTTAAGATTGATGGTTATATCCTAAACAGACTCTTAAGTGTCTTGTAAATGATCTTATTTTGACCCGGCAAGCGATCCCCGTGAAACCTCAGATGACGAAACGTTGAGAATTAAGGGAGCCATCTTGTCCCTTACTCATGTATAAATGTTTAATCGAGCAGTTTGAGGTGGGGAATATATTTAGCGTGGATTTCCAACTATTCGTGTGTGTGTTTTTTTCTCTACACCTCCCTCACTTTTCTTTTCGTTGTCGCTATCTGTTTTTCTTTCTGTATTCGGGTCTGACTGGCAGTCCCCCACCCCCCCCCCCTCTCCTCTCTCTCTCTCTCTCTCTTACACACTATCTTCTTCTTGTATTACTCTTTACCTCCTGTAATAGTTCCCTCTTCTTTCTCTCTCTCTCTCTCTCTCTCTTTCTTTCTCTCTCTCTCTCCCTCTCTCTCCCATCTCTGTTAATATCTTCAACACTTTATTACTAACGCCCAGTAGCCATTGGAGACTAAAATGTCATCCATATATGGTGTTTTTCTCTCCTTATTTTTTTTGTGTCATCGAGTCCACGTGGGTGTCTGATGACCTTCTATTTACTCGATCATGACGTGATTAGTTAACCAATTTGTGGCGAACTTGTAGTTGCAAAACGTCCGTACACTTCTACCAGGTCACTGGAAACAAACGGAGCGCGTAATTGATTCGGCGCTCGCAAAGAAAAAAAGGGCGGTATCACACACCATGGGCAAACTCAAGCGTCTCTTTTGTCTCACAAACCCATAACACTTCATCAATTTTACTCATGTGTTTGTCCTTTCGATTAATTATCATGGCCTCAAGCAAGTTAAGTTTGTCTTAGTAACAGATGCTACAAGCTCTTTCCCATCAAAGCGTAAAGATTCACAGTTCACCCACCCTCGCTATATTACGCGTCACGAAGCACCAAAGTACGTGTTGCCTTCCAACAAATATCCCCATTTTTTTGTTTCTATTTACTTAGAAATATATTGCTTCTCTTCCTCATAAATCAAATTTACCGTTTCCTTCCACGGTTATTTCGATCAGATCTCCATGTCTTGAGTAAGGAAGTTGGTTTGGTAAATTTCCAGCCATTAACGAGGAAATGAGAGTCTGGAAATTTGTCATAAAATCATGATAATATAATAATAATATATCGTCTCAAAATTGCAACGTACAAGTACTGTGCATGTCGTAGGCCATTAAACATTTTCTCCACTGTTAAGTATGATCGCCTTCTAACTACATTCCTGTGTCTCCAATTCGGAAAGGGTATAAAACTGTCGTTCATTTCGTTTTCATTAATGTATATGTATATATATATATATATATATATATGCGTTTTATAGATACTCTTTTATTTATGAGAGCGAATATGAGTTAAGAAGATGGTTTTGAAAAAAGAGACGCCTTCATATATTTTTGTTCGTCCAGTAAGTTTTATGGTCTCCTCTCAAATTGAATTCTCTTCCTTTTCTGTAAGCATTATTGAACATTCTATGTATTGGACAATATTATTCAATTTCCGACAGACCCATATACAATGACAAAAAGAAATTTGAAACTTGTTGTCCTTGTTTTGGGGTATTTTCAATGACGCCTTTTCTGAGAAATACATATTTTAATACTTTTCACGCATGCTTTTCTCATGTTTCTTTCATCATCTGAAGTCATGGCTGTCACGATGCTAATGATTAATATGTCAAGTCAATGAGCAAAAACCCCTATTCTTGGGTGAAATTCAGTAGAATTCCGATACAAAAATCTTGCTTGACGGCGTCGGGTTTGGCGCCTCAATCAGCCAGCTGGTCGAATGCACGGTTGCTGGGGTGAAAAGGGCGTGACAGGGCTTACCCCCCTGGGCAATGATTGTTGGTGTGCTTCTTGTCCGATTGTGACGCAATTAGCCCCCCACGATGCACACATGTACACGCCGGCTACTTCAATTTCATACGATTAACAGTCAACGCGGAAAATACTAAGGATGATTGCCATAAACTGTTAGGCGTTATTGATTTGTTTTGGTGAAAATATTTATACCAAATCATTGAGTTTTGTAGCAATGCCGATGAAAACATATCTGATTGCAATATGAAAATAATTTGTCACAATACTAAAATGGTTAACGGCCAAAATTCGTCATTTTTCGTCCCATATTTTGTTTGTTTTGTCAGTTTGTCTTTCCTAAGTGTTCCTTTTGGGGGTCGTTTTTAACGAAGTAATTTGTTTGAGAAGTTCGATTTCCCTTTGATTCTGAATAAAACTTTTTATCGCAACGAAATTGCATTCTCATTTTGTCGATGTATGGTTAAAAGCTATTTTACAAACCCAAAGTTCGTGACCTTATTTTGATTCTCTACTTTAATGTCATAAAGATATTGAGTTCAAATCCATAAATGTTGATATCATCAAAGGCGGTAGATACCGGGGAAGGCCTTGTTACAATTTGTTCCTGTCGTGTCAAAAGTCATAAACGTCTGATCTCAAAGATATGGTAGCTTTGAAGGTCTAAACAAGCGCGAAAGTTATCAAACCCATGAGTTCATCGAAGAGATCTAATCCAGAAACTTCCGCCGTCCCGGGAAAAGGAATCTATTCCTGGACCCGAAACACTGATTAAATATTTCCTGTGCTAGCCTAGGAGCGGGTAAGACCTGTATGAGTTCTCAATTTTGTATGTGTACACCTGTGTTATGTTTTCATCTTGGATATAAAAAGGTATGTGTGTTATTCACAATCATATGCAGTCATACAGGAATATGCAAACTACAAAAGTAAAGATAAAGATGAGTTCTGGTCATGTGATTGCATTATGAATGAAACGTTGTGGAATCGATCAGAAAAGATTGATCATCTAGCATATAAGTATTGGTGTGCATTGCAAGGTTATGGAATCCTCAAAATGATAAGAAATTTGAGTATTTATATTGTAGTACGTGAAATAACGGACTACATAATCGTTAAAAGCTCCATGTCTTGGATGCCCTTTTTGGACCAAAAGAAGATGGGCAATTTCTTCAACATTTGTTAACCATGTTAGCAATGATAAATATTTTGCTCTAAAGATAATTTAGAGAATGGTAAATGCATGTAAATAGACAGGAGGAAATACATAATTTACCAGTTGAAATTAAACTCGAATGGTCAGCAATAAAATAACTTTTTTTTTCAACCAGCAGGACTACAATGTATATTCTGTGATGTTTCATACATCGATTAGAGCACGTGTACGTCATATGATACCCTCGCCCTTGCTTATTTTGATTCTATTACGAATCTTCCAATTCGAATATATGCTAAATTAATACGCTTCATGATCCTCAATTATTGACCACAGCACGTTACCAAATGAATTAATCAACTGCAAGCAAGTATATCTTCTCTTTCTTATTTTACTTCATTTAATCACTTTTCTTATTTCTGTTTTTGTTGTTGTTGCTGTTGTTATTGTAAGAAGTTAGACTGGAATGAAAAATAATTTCCTTACTGGGGCAAGTGCTACTGGCATAATTACGTACACGATCTACTGGCATAATTACGTATAAGATCTACTGGCATAATTACGTCCAAGCTCTACTGGCATAATTACGTCCAAGATCTACTGGCATAATTACTATGGTCAATACATGGATAAATAACAATTGAGAATAGCTTTAAAATCTTTCACTCCCGAAATAAATTGCCCTCACCAGTATATTCCAACCCTGTATTCAACATTTCCGAATCGACATCCTTCCTAATTAAGATTACAACCGTGTTTATCAATCACCGAAAGAAACGTTGCATCTGAAATGTCATCGACTTCTCCCCCGATCTATCTCTCTTATCGGACACTGACACTAAATCAAAATTTGAGTTTCCTCCTATCAGCAAATTTCCCTTGAAATTAAAGGGAGTCAAGGATCCCTTTTAGCGTTCGACATGTGTGCAGGGTGTGCGGGCGTGTGTGCGACAGTGAGTGGGAGCGTGCGGGAGTGTGCGGGAGTGTGCATGAGTGTGATCGAGTGTGCGTGAGTGTGCGAAAGGGCGGGGGTGGTTAAAAATAATAATGTTTCAACTGCTACAAATTGGAATTAACGACACACATGCTCCGTCGACAATAATTGCTCTCCGGCCAATCCTCTACTCTAATGAAGTATTCATCTTAGAATATAATTCGCTATCTAGCCCTATCTAACACTAAAATTAATCTTAAACCTAACCTAAAGCCTAGTTACACTCCTAATTCTGTTTTTATATCTATGAATAAGCCCGGATCAATTGACGCCAAAGCAGAAGTCGAAGCACCATAATGCTGGTAGGTTTTTCAGTAGTGACACTCTTTATCTCTCTCTCTCTCTCTCTCTCTCTCTCTCTCTCTCTCTCTCTCTCTCTCTCATTCTCTCCGTGTCAGGTGCAATAGTTTATGATTAACCTATAGCCCACACGGTTCATTAGAGAAAAGAAACATATTCCGCCGAATATACCCTTCATATCATGCCTTTAGCTGGGTGGAATATTGTGTAAATTGAGCGGGAAACAAATACAGATGAAACGTGATAAAACACGCAAATAAAAATATTTGACATCTAGAAGGGGTACTTTAATAAGTACTGCGAAATTGCTATCGATACCCTTGGCGGTATACACTCGATCGTTCATTGACTTCTGATCGTCTGCTTGAGAAGGGGTGGTAATGTGCTCAAAATGTGCAAAATGAAGATACACCGGAAGGTTGTTATAGGGAAAATATTGTTACTCGTCTCTCCCCCTATCCATCGTTTTAAGTAAATTTAGGTGACTGAGAGGGCATATCGACTCTACGAATGCAAAACTCAGGTATTGGATAACTTTGGTAATCTCTCCGAAAAGTTGCGCCACTAGTTTCTCGGTATTGTGGCCCAATGTCCTTACAACTTCGTGACTCTTAATCTAAAATAGGATATTATACTCGAATAAGATGGTAACAACTAATATAATTTCAAAAGTAACTTTCATCAACAATCTGTAGGGTATTGAGTCGAACATTATATTCGACAATGATATCATGATAAACCGGCAGTACAAACTTGTACTGCGTGCTACATGCTATAGACAGGTAAATGAAAAGTGACACATATGAGGAAGAAAGGAGCGGTCCAAATTCTAATTAGTAATTGGCACCTTGTGGACGGCTATTATTTGTGACCAGGTATGTCGATTCAAGGCTGACGTACACCACACGGTTTTAAAATGATTTATTCACGATTACGGATGATTAATTCATAGAGCGATTGCCACTTCCACCTGAGACGACAAATATACGTAGAAACGATCGGCTCATTAATGGTTTGGTATATGAATATGAATTATAGATTAAGGAATTATACGCAAAGGAAACGGCTTTTCATTAAATCTTCTGTCCTCTCCTGAGGTGTTGATAACATTTATGAAAAAATTATGAACATTAATCGAAGACTGCATTCGTGGAAAGTCAAACAGGCGAAAGACTCATCTGTCGTTGATCTACCTTTGAATACCCTATTTTGTGTAAAATCATACATTCGGCATAATGGCAGTTTCCCTCGCAGTCCATTTTAAAGGCGAAATCTTAAACGAAATATTTTTCGCTCATATTAAAAGATGCTGGAATACATACTTAACGCACAGTGAGGAATCAGTTCCATGAGGCCCGGAAGTACTCTAAATATTGTTTACGAAGAAGAAAAAAACTGAGTCCCTAAATTTTTCTATTCGAAAATTGCATTTCTCTATTCGTTATAACCATCTCTCCAACCTGTTGAGCACTGAAATTATTCAATGACCTGACACAAATGGGTCAAATGAATATTAGCTTTCAGGATAACTAACCCCCCCCCCCCCCCCACCCACTCATTCATATACCCGTCCCTATCCGACCAATCCCTGTGTCACACATAATACACATGCAAAAGTAAAATCAATTTGCAATGGATTTCAAAACAACAATGTAGAGTTTGCATTTAATACGCGACAAAACGTGTATAATACAAAAGAAGATCTACAATATGAAGGGGGTCCATGGTGTCCTCTCTAACGAATATCAAAGACCAAGACCAGAACGACTTTACCCATATCTTCAAGCTGTGAGCCATTTGAGTTGTACGAGACACTCTTCCAAATTCATTGTCTGAAATTTGATATCTCAGGATGACTTAACAAAAACTACATGTTTTCATTCCATACTGATTTCACCTTCATCTGGATTTGTTGCGACAGTTTGGAAGACAAGAAATAATACAACAAAAAAAGGCGAACAGTCAAAGTGCGTCCTATTTTTTCTTCTTTATCCCGCCATTCCTCAGACGGCAGCATACCTGTCGTACACGCGTTTAATCTTGTCTGGTTCCCCGTGCCACGTGGCGAACTTGGCACGAATAATGGCAAAGTCTCGACATCGAAAATTTGTCCAAATTAAATCAGACGCGCCGGCCGATGAGATACATTGAGAGGTCTCCCCATTCCACAGCAGGTGGGGAAAAAAAATCGCCAAAATATTCAGAAAACTGATTTCTTTTACTGACAAAACTGGTAGACAGGTTCCCGTTGTGACCATAGGCCTAGTGCTTGGAAGATACGTACAACAGGAGATCGACCTCTTTTTCGTGAAAGTGTAACTTATGTATCGTTTTCCGACTGTTCCACCTTTCACCATGATCACTCACAATTTGCAATTTAGAGGCAGGTATACAATTATGAATGCTTGTTTCAGATATAAAGAGCCACGAGGGTTATTGTAGAGGGCTTGCATCGTAGGAAGGAGAGGGGTGTTGTGCTTTATGCTCATTGAATACTAGTAGTCCATTTTATAGGTCAAGACCAATCAGAAAAATCCAGGGGTATACTAAAAAGGAACCGGTCTTTACATGCCATATTGTGTCTTTCAAGTTATTATAGTATTAACATTATATAAGATTTCGACCAAGGTGTATACACATAATCCTGGAGAAGGTTAAAGACCTTTAAAAGTTGTAAGCAAGTTCTGTCCATCTATTTGGGGAGGTCTAAATATTACTAGACCATAAAGTCATAATTTCCTAAAGAAATCGAAACCAACTAATGGGCGTTATTTGTAACGAAGAAAAGAGGTCGAAGTGTAACCATATGTATGTAATTAGAGAATTTATAATACTTTGTATATACTTCAACATGAAATTATTGTTTTATTGTTTTATTTGCACGACTGCCCATTACTCAGAGTAGAACCAGATCAATGGAAACTCGCAGGGAGGAAGCTGTGAAATCCTCACCTACAAAAAGATCTCTTCGACAATCACGATTTACCAAGGCTGTTTGTGCACACCTTGAGTCGAGTACATGCAGAAGTATACCTGGAGTGAGTGCCTGGAGTGCCTCCCACTCCGGAAGTTCCAGATGCCTGTGTCTTCCTTGATCGAAAACACATGGCGAATGTTTGAAGGGAACATCTAATTCCATGACTTTCATGGTTGTCTTTGAGATGTTTCAGTTTGCCAAAGACTCTTTAGAAGTTGGCGGGAACGCCTTGCTAGATGGAAAGTGACATTTCGCTATACGCACATAGACTTGCTATGTCCCAGAACATAAGCCCTAATGCTGTTAATTGCCTGAGTGTTACAGTACTCATGTATTGAAGGTCACAAAGGGTAAAATCAAGACGCATGGGACAAGTACTGATTCAGGGAGTCGAAGCCACAACCTGGCATTTCATAGGAACCCCATTTACCCTTTATTTAATAAAGAGAGTAGATCTAATCGATCTGATCAAAAGTATGATCTAGTGAACATACTACCTCCTTGCAATCTTCTTTGTACAGAGTTGCGATTTTAGCCGGGGATTTTATAATTATACATATCTCAAGTTAAACGGCGATTAATTCCGACCAATTGGAGCTCTGTGTCCGACGGGGCCCTGGTTACTCAAATTGCATTCTACTTACGTTGGCAAATTCCACGTTCGTTCCTCTTCCATCCGTAGCAGCAGTCCCTCTTGAAGGCTCCATACGTGCAGATGCTGTTTCGTCCCCCCGATGGCCGCATGGCTGAAATGGCATTGTTCCGTGGTCTCGAGAAGAAAGCACCACCGTAACGAGGCGATGAGTGCACTGCGCTTCTGTGATGTCAGAAAGAGAAAAGATAAGGAAATGTTTGTCAAAATATAATGATAATCACAACGATAAAGATGGATTCGTAAACCTTATAAACATGGTAAACACAACAAAAACAATCTGTCGGAATCACACGACTTAATGTATCACACGACTTCATGTATAGCCAATACATTATTTGTGACAGTGACTCACAGTACAGGCTACAAGAAATACTTTTTATCATACAGAGGGTGAGATGGGCAATTCGGATCCAAGAGAACAAGGTTGTTGCTATTACACCCTTCAGAGGCCCTTATTTTATTATGAACCGTTTTTGTGTTTAGCGGCTAGAGGGGGTGCCCTACAACACGTTTGCTGAACGACGGAGATTGGTTGTGAGTGCGGGTCGTTAAGAAATCTGTTGCAGCCTCTAAGATGGCGTCACCATGGATAACCTCCATGTCAGGCAGCCGTTAGCGAGAGGGGGAAGCAGCTCGTTAGGCTTTAACGCAGGAGACCCCTCCCTACTCATTGATACCGATCGTACTCATTCACCATCCTCATCAGAGCCAAGATTTGTGGTATCAATCGAAATAGATGGCCAATCCGACCCAATTCACACACGAATCTGTCGTCATTCATCGTCATTATTTGGACCGTGTTTATACAGACAGGTTTTATGCCCCTTGGATGCTGTGCCTTTGCTACGAATATGTCGGATCCTAAGTCACTGGTCATAGGAATCCGAGATATCTTACATCGTATGGACAGCAAAGTGTCAGTTTAATTTTCTGTTAGTCACTGGTTTTAAACATCGGCGTAAACGCGGTATAAACCGTTTGGTCAGTGCATGGACCCTACTTCGTAGTAGGGTCCATGGTCAGTGAAAGGTAAATAAGATGAAGCTTGTTCCATTCTAGTTAAAGGTGTACATGTATGTACATTATTGGTTCTTACCATTCTCCTACCCCACCTCACCCTTCTCTTCCCTAATTCCTCTCCCATGTGTCCCTCACTCTTTAAAATGTCCATATTCCTATTTTTTTCTCTACAAAAATCATTCCAAATTCAAATCATCGGACTCTTCTCTCACACGATCAACTCAAAACCAGACGGCATTCCGCTGTCCATACGAACGACGTCCGTAATTCTGTTGGGGGGGGGGGCAATGGGGTCTTATAAAGTGACAAAAATATCTGTGTAGACACGACTACAGACTCGCAGGAATGTCTCCTCCGTGGCCCATTAGTCATGAGGCACGTAGCCTCTTGTCGATGCCCTCGCGCTGTTGGAGTCTCTAAATTCTGACGAG
This sequence comes from Strongylocentrotus purpuratus, assembly GCF_000002235.5. Lineage (NCBI taxonomy): Eukaryota > Metazoa > Echinodermata > Echinoidea > Camarodonta > Strongylocentrotidae > Strongylocentrotus > Strongylocentrotus purpuratus. The sequence continues at coordinate 21,327,834 of NW_022145596.1, forward strand.
CGAAGCGAGTCAGAGAAACCGAGGCGCTTGCGCGGAGGGCCTCTTGACAAGTGATCTGAATTATATATTCATGAGACCCGATTTCCTACTGAATTATGCATGTCTAGACCGCAGCGATTGTGTGTGTGTACGTGTGTGTTCGGGATTGCCCAACTAGGCTAGTCTGCAAGCACAGACCCTAATTTGACACTTTAACAAAAAATCATTGTGCCTTGAGAGAAGCCTAGCCCAGCTATCTACTGGTACCTACTGGTTGTACCAATATAGGTCAGGAGCAGCTATAGTACGTGGCATATGGTAGTCTTATAGTGCACACTCTCTTTTACGACTGACCAGGGTTTGTGCTTGCAGACTACAACTAGGCGGCCAGTCTCGCTCTCACGGAAGGAATTCGCACAGAGCGGTAGATATTACGTCATAGTAGCTCTCTCTGATTGGATGACTTTCACCGAACTCTGCTGGGTCGGAATATTCGCCAAACAAAGTAAAACATAAGAAATTCAGATCACTTGTCAAGAGGCCCTCCGCGCAAGCGCCTCGGTTTCTCTGACTCGCTTCGCTCGTCAGAATTTAGAGACTCCAACAGCGCGAGGGCATCGACAAGAGGCTATGAGGCACGGTAACTGCCTGCCCAGCCTGCCTGTCTTGATCTTAGGGTGAATTTAGTGGTGCGCCTCTTGGGTGCAGGGGTGTTCCTCAGGGGTGTAAGGGTCACCCGTATCTTTACAACGTTGTCACTCATCTTTCACCGTTGTTCACCGAGAGCACGATTAACCCTTGTTTAACCATCATTAGTCAATGTCATTTTTTGTTACCCCCGGAGGCATTGCTTCTACTGTGCGTATCAAGAAAAATATACCTCAATTGTGGCAGATTTCTTTTTAAAAGTAATAACCTTTGTGACATTGGATTATATTTAATGTTAAAAATTAACTAATATTCTGTCTAACGATACCTTTTGTTGGACTTACTGATTCTTTGAGGTTAGTAAAGATCAAGTGACGGTGTGCTGTTCGAAAAATATACCAATATGCACCTTACACACCTAAACACTTGTTATATTTTTTTAATGGAATTAGCCCTAAATAACAGAATGAAATCAACTTTGTAGTGTTACAGCATGAAGAATCGAAGTTAAAACATTTCATTGGATAAAGCTATCGTTGGCACATGCATTATGTTGTTACAACCATATCGAAGGCTACCATAATAAACACCAACATCGGGGGCTGTAACAACTGAGCATAACATTCGAGAATGAAGTAGAGAACGTCCAACCTTTAAAAAATCACAATGTCCTGCAAACACGAGACGAAACAGAACATGCGTCAGTCATTAAAACTCGAATTTTTATATTTGGCCTCAAAATCACTGATAATAGCCTTGAAATTGCCTGAATTCTCCTAAATTCGTTCAAAACAGGATTTCGATAAGACAATATGGAAACTGAAGTCTGCTGTTCACGCAAAACGATTGTGGGCGTGATACTACGGAAACCAATGTATTTTTATGATCATCACATGTCTTTTATTACAGTAATGTGGTTTTTAACCGACTGTTTTTGCTGAAACGCACAATTTCATACATGGTTAGACTCATTACTAATCAATGCCATATGGATAATTTGAAACCATACACAAACAAAAGTACAAAGTACAGTTATACTTTAAAAAGAAAATCTATATTAGTATTATTATCAGCAGCGGCAGCATCACCATCATTCTTATAATCATGCATGGAGCGCGAATTGAGTATATAATTTTTGGATCTTTTTCATTCTTGAGGCGATATATATTGCATTTGTATACTCTTAAAATGCAAGGTGTAGTTATTGTTTACGGTATACCCTAGATAAATAAAATATTAGTATTTTCTCCTCACTAACCCCTTCCTCTCTCTATCTCTCTCTCTCTCTCTCTCTATCTCTATCTTTCTAACTCTGGCCGACTCTCTGTCGCTCTCTGTCTCTCTTCCCCTCTCCCTCTTTATCTTTCTTTCTCTTTCATGTTCTTTCCTCCTACTATTAACCGGGAAATGAACCGTGTATCATTGTTTACAGTTGCATCTTGTGAAGAATGAGGATGGTGGCTATTAGTGCAAATATCAGCCCACGACCTTCCCGTTTGAAATCATAATCATAAATATGCTTTCATTTCACATTAAACTCTTAATCGCATTAGGAAACGTGGAAACCATGGTAATGATAATATTTTCAATCCCATAAAAGACGTCCTTGCCTCGTCTTGTAGCTAGTGTTTTTTTTTATCGCCAATATATAACATTTCTCAAATCAAGGAGTAGCCGCAGCATTGTAATACACTTTTTACATATTTAAAACGCACACATTAAATTCTAGTTGCAAGATGTATTACATAATAATACACCAGTCTATCAACATGCAAATCGCAATAGGTTACCCATTAACAATAATTATTACGTTGTTGAGATTACTTATCAGCTTCGATTGGAACCCCTAGTGAAGTACATCAGGGGAAAATATGCAATAGCGATGCCGAATGAAAGGTTTATTCGTTTAATATCTGGTTCAGCTTATCCAATACAGTGTATCTGTTGCACTCTCTTTCAGTGAGTATCTTCACGGATTGTAATGGATGTATATACATGAGTTAAAGCATCTTCATGCAATATGATTCTTGTCAGGAAAGCTTTATCAAAGTTTAGAAGTTCATCGCGATTTTATGAACAGACGAATTTAGACATTGATGGATTCGCCGGGTCATAAAAAACGTCGCACTGTAATTCAGCCTTTAAATACGTAATCATACTTATGAAATATTGAGGATTTTTTTGTTTTCGATTCAGAAACTTCCAATCTCGCTGTTCTTTTAGTGTGATTCACGAATTTTCATTCGTAGGAGTTTCTCGATTTCAGGATCACAATTCCACAATTAAATCAAGCTTAAATCTAAATTGTTACAATAATGCAATCCTTGTGGCACAAGTATTTCCCTTTGATGTATAAAACTGGTTTATTCTGATTTAAAATTCTTTTACAAAGCAGATTCATAACAAAAATACTTTAACTTCTCAACATGTTAACAGAAACTTACTAAACCCACTGGGTAATTGTAGTGCTCTATGAAACATGAAATGAATTCCATCTCAAAGGGTACTCTTAAACTCTGCTTGATGCTTCGCTTTAAGATTGAGACATATTAGCTACATAGCTATTCCATCCACGCGATTCAATTTTTCTATCAAGAATAACAGATCGTAAATCTGAGTCGACTGTGATAATATGTAATCTGCTCGTGAAACGATCGCCGATTCGTTGGCGAGGAAATCAGAGGGCATATAAAAACCGTGCCCTCACGCGAAAGATACGGTGAACCTGTCGAACTATATTTCGCCAGGCGCACTTCAACCTAAATTGGAAAGGACGCGTTCTAACGCGACGAGTTTATCAGTACTATAAATCATGGAGAGACCAACAAGTCACCACACCAGGAAATCATAGCAATGATGGGATTTAAAGGTTCTGTTCAATATTTTCGGGTGAAAGATTAAAGGTCGAAAGTGGCTTAGATATATTTTCAAGTATTTTAAGAAATGCATTTGAAGATTGAAGATAAGAATTTTGATTTATTCTGAAGAAGATGCACTCTCTCTTTTCTCTGTTGTGTACGTTCGTCTGGTTAACGATCGTAGCAAATGTGAACACTATTTTCTACAATTTTCATGGTTTTAACATTTTCCTCTCCATGACACTCTAGTGACTGGACTAGCTTTAATAATACCATTGACCCATATCCAAGTTCAGCTAACGTGGTAATAAGCAAGTAAAAATATTGCTTTATTTGGAGGTTTCTGAACTTTATTTTGATGTGAATAAGATCACGTATCGTCTTTTTGATCTTTAAAATGTATCAATCATCAAAAACGTTCTGTTTCATACCAAGAAAATCAACAAGATTACAGCTCGGTTATTTATCGTGTACGAGTAAATGGGTAAATGCATTTATATAGTTTTTTTTTAAAGGATTAACAAAGACATTTGCATCGAATATATCAGCTCAAGAAAAATACAATGCTTGAGTATCCATTATAATGGAACTGTCTCATTAAACATGTTAAAGAAAGACAATGATCTTAGGTAGATGTCGAAGATGTCAGCGGTAAAAAAAAAAGCGAGCGGTGCTGGTTGTTACATAACTACCGGAGCAATACAATTAAGAGGATTCAAGGTATACTTTAAAAGGAGCGATAACCATACAAGTACATGATTAAGAAGAATTATTACATATTAAGAGTTACATTATGTATTATCAACAAATATTCGATAAGATAGATATAAGAGAATACGTGTTTTACATAGCAACAGTTCTCTTACATTAGTTTATGTTGTCAGAGGGTAACAGATACTTGACCTAACTTCCAATCTTTAATCCGATAGCGATGTCTTATCTTTCCTTATCCCAAATTATTTCCCTCTCTCTCTCTCTCTCTCTCTCTCTCTTAGTCATTATCTGTCACGAATAGATATTCAATTAAATCTGATTTTTCAATTAGAATCGGACCTGTCTTCCACGAATATTTATTGCAATGTTACCGGGATCGGTATGTCGGGGGTGATTTGGCCGATGTAAGAACGAATATTTAATTTCACTTGCCGTTACCGAATCAGAAATTGAAACCTGAATGAGGTTTCTTCACACAAGGAACTGAAAGTCACATTAACAAAGGAAGAATACCGTCATGCGAAAAGAAAACGTTTTGGTATGGCGATGTGAACGCGCGTGTGGAGAGACATCGCTTGTCCAAAAGTAGGCTGAACATGGCACGCGATCCGCAAACCATAAATTTCTTGGCAACATACCGGATGCCGGCTAATTAACCAGGGTCGCTGTGTGTCATCTTCCATTGATGACGACTACAACGCTCCTCCTATGTATGGCTAGCAGTTGCTGTCATTAAGGCTCAAGAAAGATTGATCCTTTTCGGAGTTCCATAATAAAAAAAACATCTATCTTTTACATGCGTTTAGTGGCATTGAGTTTTGATGGAAGTACAGTTGCCCATGTTTTTGTTGACCAATTAGAACATGAAATTCGGCATTCAATGTATCCATCCATATTAAACGAGTATTTAAATGGACGATAATGTGAATATCGTGCTTTGATTAGTTAACGAACGTATCAATGGAAAAACAATCGGTGTTTTTACCATCAAACTTCAAAATGATCAATATTTCTTCATTTCATCGCACTTTTATGACATCATTTGCATGGAACAAGATCGATGTCAACACCATCGAACTTTAAAATGAATCATGGTTGCTTCCTTACGCCGAAACTGACAATGACACCGAACGCACCCCATACGCTTCAAGCGTTCTTCGAGGCTTCGCAACAAAAGCAGAAATGTCCTTTTAATGACTGCATGCGTATGAAGATGAGGAATTGAAAAATAACTTCTCTGATTAATAAACCTGGGGGAAAGATCAGTTGAAGAGGCAGGACTGATCTATATCTGTAATGAATGGAAACAAAGACTGCTAAAGGCCTGTTTAGCAATTAACTTTTTTCTCTCCATCTCACTCACGGTATGCATTCACATTTCTTAAATATTCACAGCGTCTTCATGCATTTTTGAATGAAGGCGATCAAATTAGTTCACCAGATACATATGCATGACGGAGGGGAATTTTTCTCCAAGCCGTCTACATTGTGGTGATTTCTACAGTTACAAATTTAACTTTCGCATTGGAGGGGCGAATATGATTTAATAAAAGAGCTCCTTTTGTCCAAATTAACTTCCTTTTGCAGCCTGGGTGTATTTTGTGTCATATTTTGTCCAGATCATTTCTATTTCATTCATACGTTAACACTGTGAATACAATGAACCTTGGCCCTGTTTCACGAAACATGTTATCAACAAAAAGTTACAATCACTGTTATAAGCTACTGAAATAGTGACATTTGATTGGCTGAGAGGATATTTGTCACAGTATTTTAGCAGTTGGTATTGATAACAAGTTTTATGAAACAGGGCCCTGAAGTAGAAAGCATGTACTTTGCTCTCTCAATAACAGCTCAAATCTTTACAAGACGGAGATTCTGTAACCTCTTCCTCAAACATGCCAATGATCAGATTGAAAGAATGTAAATCGAATCTTCTCTGGATGTGAATATCTTCAAAGTGTTTTACAGAATGATATGTCCACCATGAACTAGATACGAACTAAGTTCATCGGAACGGAGTGAGAGGAATCGGCAGAGGCGTATTCAGAAAGAAATAATAAAAAGAGGGGTACGTATCTGGGCTGCCTTCTTCGAAAGACAATACTGGAATATTGTTGTCATTTCTGCAAATCCAATGTAACTGTCCGACATAATATACTCCTACTAAACCTTTCTTGTTCTTAGTTATTAGTTTTTAGTTTGGAAGTATACATCTATAGGCTTAACTGTGAGTGTGGAACATCCGTGGAGTATAATGTCACGTCTATTAAGATGCCCACTCCTAGATGACCAATGCTGCCTGGAAGACCTAGTGGCAGCCAATGAGAAGGCTCTTCAGTGCGCAAGAGCCTGAAGGAATATTTGAGCTCAGATAAGGAACACGAACGAAGATGGACACGAAAGAAGATAGGCCTGACGCAACCGTAGGGGCGTACCCCCTGCAAATTCCTTTGCTGTATATGCCACCGATGGATTCTTCGGAAAATTGGCAATAGAGGTAAATCGGATTCAGTCAGGAACATTACGGACATACCAATCGTATGACAGTCAGTGTATTCTTTGCCTTGATATATAACACGAATCCACTCAATCGCGGTGTCTTGTGTTATCGTTTGAAATCCAATTGGATTTGAATTATCCAGTAATAGTTGGTGGACGTGCCTTCGTTTGGTTTGATTGAGACATTGTTGGCTGACAATCTGGCATGCTGGATCTGCCTTTTCTAAAGTTTGGGCCATTATGTTAGAATAAAGCCTCATTGTTCAACTTGAGGAAGGGTTCCTCTGAAGTTCAAAAAAGGCTTTGGGAACATTTCGTTTCAAAGCTTTAGGAAAGCTTTGCGAACATTTTGTTTAAAGCTTGAGGAAGGCTCTGAAGATCAAATGTTTCAAAGCTGAAGAAAAACTTTGAGGGAAAGTTTCGGATATTATGGAAGGCTCGGATTGATATGGCTTCAAATTCTGCACAAACAAAAACACTTAAATTTATTAGATCTTATAATCAACCTTTAAGGACATGGTGGATTATAAATTGAGAAGAAGGGAAACGACAAATCCTCTTTTGCGACTCAATCAAATTTTCTAATTTCCTTTTATTGTTTCGATTTATACAAATTGTTCAGGTTACATCATCAATGATGCAACGCTTTTCCCGTCGACTACCAGTGAAACCGATAAGAAATGTTCGATCAAAAGCGAATCAATCTCAAAATACAATGGTCACTCATTACAGCAACATACAATTTCCTTCTGACCTTTTGACGTGCTATAGTGTGATGGAAAGCTTTGCTTCCCTTTGTCTTCTTTCCATTCCTTATATTATTACAAATGTTTTAAAATCCATCAACATGATTAGGCTTTTGTAATTACTATGGCAGAGGCGCATGAACGCGTGTGTTGTTAATAGCACGTACATAAAACAGAGAAAAGGCACGATTTTCTATCCGCGGGGGATTAGCATTCCCTCAAGTAATGAAAACATTGTATTCGAAAATGAATACCGTTACACCGTGAACCTTGGTCTTGTCAAAGAAACAAAATGAGAACGATACAGGAGGGCTAACTTCAAAACTCAGCTGAATTACAAGAAACCTTTGGACTATGTTCCGTTTTTCAACGACTCGCTCTAAATGGTGAGCTTTTTAACCAATTAACGCTGCCGTGTCTCAGCCTATGACTATTACTTGTTTCTTTCTTGGTGTACCTCAGGGTTCAGGAAGGGCGTGTGCTCCCTAAGGGGGGTAGAAATAACCCCCACGCCCATATATTCTACGCATTGCCACTTTGAGCGCAAAGGGCCTAGATATGCAGTCATCCCAAAGCATACATGCAATAAGCGAGTAATCACTACTGGCGACCCAAATATAATCTGATGTTTTCACCTCGTCCTAATATAGCACGCACCTCAGACGAATAACAGTGATGTTGTTATTATTAAAGTGGGTCATGCCCTATTGAGGTGATGTATGTTATAGAACATGGTGCTTTATTAGACAACTGCGAAGGTCCAAACTCACTCCAAAGATGTTGTGAAGTGAAACCTTTCTCCTGTAACAGCAAATGTCTTGAGTACGTTTCTTTTCTTTTTAATACAAACATGAACAAATAATCTCACAATTCTGCTCTGTCAGTCTTTCGTCTCGTTTCTCCGGCCTCTCATCTATCTGTTCACTGTATTTGATATGATATGGTAAGATATTCTCTCTCTCGCACTCTCTCTCTCTCTTAGTCTCCTCCTTTTTTCATCTTTTTTTTTTTGGGGGGGGGGGGCTTTATTTATTACAGGAAGGAAGGAAATCAAAATGCAAATGTACACAGCAACATACAAAACTACGTAGCTTATCAAACACGACATGCAGTTATTCTTAAAAAGCACAACCGGTAGAGCTTTCAGGCCCTGCATGAACGGTTATCTTTAAATCATTAAACCTGAGAGAGAGTCAACCGAAACAACACTCAACCATTCTTCCTGACTTTAGGACGAGACAAGAGAGCAAATGCATTAACTTTCAAGCTTGACCATTAAGGTAGAAATAGTACTCCGACACAATAAAGATAACAAACAAGAGCTCAAACAAGAATCTCTATTATCTAAAGTCTCTGGGAAAAGTACAATCCTATCCAAATTAATTCAGCGAGGCTTTTTTTAATTCCGGTCAAGAAGGCATATGGAGCTCTCACGCCGTGGGTTTTGCCAATGAAGACAGAAAAGTATAACTCCCGGTTAATTAATATGTTCATTATTCATATGAGTCATATGAGTGACTTTATCGGACCAAAAGAACTGAAATATTAAGGCGGTAAAGAATTCTAACCAGTAAAAATAACATTAACAAAATAGTCTAATTCTATGATATTTTAATACGTGATTAAAACAAGTTCTGATGCACATCATTCTCTTCGATGGTAGTACTCACTAGAGTGGAGATGTGCATACATAACATTGAATGACAAAAGTATTGCGATTTTAATTCAGCTTTTTCATAGATATCGACCACGCTAAAGGATTACCTTTCTTGCTAATGAAACGGTCAAAACCCGCTTATTTTCCCCAGGGACTGTTTTGATAAGCCTGTCATTTGTAAGGGATGAACTTGAAAAATAAAGGACAAAGTTGATGTGCATCACCAGCTGTATTTTTTTCTTGTATAAACAAAAAGTAATGTAGGCCAACATTGGGACACGTGGTAGAGAAAGAGAGACTGTGCAGGCCTATGTGCTTGTGTATACGAGTGAGAGAGATTATTAGGACAGTGTAATTGTAAATGTAGATGTAGAATTAAAGGTGTGGATAATAACGTATTTTTGTGGGGGAATCGTCACACATATCAGCTGTCCATTCTTGTAAACATGACGATCATGCAGTTAATGTTCTTCCAAGTATTATCGCAAAAGCTTTCATAATCATTTCACCATTGCAAACTGTGTTGCTTTTGATAAAAACGAACACTGACTTTTAATTTCGCATGAGCTCAAAAAATCAGTTAAACTCATTTAACACTCACTGACGTGACACAAGTATTAGGCATGTTGAGCTACCAATTTCGGGCTACTCTACAAGATCATCCTGCGGTCCCATTTTCAAAGAAATAACAATCGTGTTAGAAATGGAATTCAGATCAACACTCTCTTCCTGATTTAGCTTCTAAATATTGGTAAGAGTACTAAGAACTGGATTCGAGTGCATTGAACTCTTCTAGTCGGAATAAATTCCGAGTCAGCTTCAAATCATCGACAATCGAATTCAAGTCAGACGGATCACTACTATCCTGAGCTGATTTGGCTTTTCTTCTTCCAAGGAAACATGAAATCCCTTGAAATTTGTATTTTGTTATTAATCATTTGACAATTCAGATCCTCGGTCATAAGGATTTTACATGGTTGAATTTTTGTATCAAATACTATTGCATTTTCTTTCAAAATCGGATCGTAGTCGGACCGCGTACAGTGCGGTATTATAGGCTTCAGGTTGCCATCCAGTCATGTTTGTGGTTTCATGTTTGCTATTCGAAAGAGAACGGGAAAGGGTGGACAGGGCTTCTGATTAAGTCAGGTCCTGTTGCCACACCCTACAGGATAGGGATTTCCAAGGGCTTCACTTAGGAAAACCTCTACAGATTTAAGCGGTTTCCTGGATACCGTTCTTGTTGCGCGAGTCAGCGAGAATTCACACTCCCTTTTGTACACATTTTGGGAACTATTTGTGATTTATGATACTAGCTAGAGTCAACACTTCATCCGTTTGGGCATGATAGCGTATTGTGCCTTTGCAAAATGTAGCCTATATGTGTAGGTGGACAGTATATGCAAACTAGTAGTAATCCATTGAGCTGCAGTTCTTCTGCCCCCCCCCCCCCCGATATTAATTAAATAGGAATACACATCATGAGTGGGTATCCAAGAATCGGAAGATACACGAATAATGAAGATATGTATATACGGGAAAATAGAGGGCAATGGACAGTTGCAGACAAGATTCGAGATGAGTCTCAAAGACTGCATTCTTTAGGTTTTTAGTTTACTCATGAAATGGAATGGAAGAACATGTATCACTAAAATATGATGACATGAATAATAAAAGGTAGGTCATGCCTATTTGACCGAACTATCGAATCCATCAAAATCGTCACCATGGATACAATGCAGTGATACGCTTTAACCAATAAATCTTAGCTTCTCACTATTTTATGTTGTGCTTTCAGATTTTAAGCTATCTAAAATGTTTAAACTATCTCCTCGTAAATGCCAGATTTTATCTGACATGTGTCACCTCAACCCAAATATACATTTGAAATACTATTCCATCAGATGCAAAGATGTCCAAATTTTTTACGACACTGACGAATAGTCAAAACTATTTTTATTTTGTGGCACCTGATTCATGCTGTTCTGTTTCTTTACTCTGTGAACGATCCTCGGGATCGTTTGTTCATTGTTATTGCGAGAGTCACCCTGAAAATAGCAAGGTGGTTACGTATCAATCTCTGAAGTTCAAAGTAGGACCCGGAGTTCTCTTCGGGAAAGTTCCTTGAGGTGGTTGCCCTTCATCCAATTGGCCGGTACTAGAGGGTTATGATACGTCTTTTAGGTTTGTCTTTGCCTTAAAAACTACCCATGGCAAAATGAATGGAAATGGGAGCCATGTTGAAGGGCAAGGGCACTACACAATTGAAACGTAATAGTTTCACTGCAAGACTAAACAAAACTGTTTCCAAGACAAGTTCATGGAGTCCCGAGCACGCACATGGCCCAGTCGCACCGGTAGGACCGACACCAGGTCGACAGTAGACAGAACAGAAAAAGAGAATTATCCCGAATAGCCAAGGTTTTGTCTGTAATCGGCTGTGTCGGATACTTTTCCAGATGTGACTGGGGTTTTCAGAATTGATGTAGAGTCAAACTGAGCCACACATGTGTTAGCCCCGATAACACGTCACGAAGCTTTCGTGAGTTCAACCAGATCTCTACTTGTCACTGGTGGTGAACATGTGTGTCATGTGGGAGGTTGTTCCGACCCTCAAGAGGAAGCTTCACGCCAATCAAGCGTTCAAGTTGAACTTGAGAGACAAGGATCACCGAACAGTCAAGATAAGGGTCGCTACTGATTAATGGTAGCAGCGTGCGTGTGTGTGTGTATGTGTGCGTGCGCTGGTGCGTGTGTATGTGGGAGAGTTGGAAGGACAACACTCCCTTCCTTTGGCAGGTTAATGGACCGTTTAAAGTCATCTCTTGTCCTTGAATATTTGGTATATTATCTTAATCAGATCATTTCCGTCGTACTCATCAGAGTGGATCTACGGCTAAAGATCTGTATAAGCGTTTTGGCGGCTTCTTCAAATGCACCCCTTGCATTTAAATGGCATAAAATAAGCCAATTTTGAGCTCTGGTGTGGGAATCGAATTTTTAGAGAAATTGCTATGATTTATTCTGAATTTGTTTATCCAAAAGTAGTGTAGATTGATTGGGTGAACCAGTAAAATGAAGAAAAAAAACTCACAAAAACTTGCTGAAAATCATTGTCAATACAAACCAAAACTTTCATTTGCACATAGTTACATGTGTTAAGCACAGGTTGTCGGGCCTACTTACATTGGTTTCCTTATCTTGCTATGATCATTACTCAGCCCTTATATATATATTCTACCGAAATCGCTTGGCAAATGTCATTTATTTGTGAACCTGACCATTCAGTGTACGTTTTATTGGATTCTGTGAGAATTTATTTTCTATCATTACCAGAACACAGGCTTATCTTTAACCATGGACCTAGGTCCATGCTTTAACCTACATTTGTATTTAGGGAGTGGTCAAGTAAAGTTAGTTAAACCTTCTTTATATCAAAGATGGCAAATGACCACGTTCCACAACAGGTGTGATCACGTTTGGTCAAAGATGTTGCCTCATCTATTATTCTGTTCGGTGTTATCTACATCATTAAATGATCGTCCAAATGGGTTTAGACCTCATGATTATATGGCGTCGCAGTTTTTCCGTATCTCTTGGCCCGTTTCATAAAACTTGTTATCAATATTAACATTTAACAACATTTAACAAAATTAAATCTAATTTTCTATGCCATATTTGCTCTCAGCCAATCGAATGCCGCGATTTCAGTAGCGTATAACACTGTTATTGTAACTTGTTATTGATAACAAGTTGTATGAAACGGGGCCCTGACTTGCAATATCTTCTTTTTACAAGCCTACCGCAGCACCGAGATGTATAACCTGAAGAAAAAGGCCAAGCTTAAGACGGGGGCGACATACATGTAGATTAATTCAAAATAATCTGACTACTTGCCAAATATTAACAAGAAACAGCAACACCAAGAGAAAATTGTTTTCCTTATTTGTATTAGACGGAAGGAGACTAATTAGCGGCGTTTTGGTGGGAAGATTGCCAAATGGGGTGCTTCCATATTCCAAAAATGCATCTCCAAGTAAGATATCTATATCGAGAATACTGAGTTCTAATAACGCGCGATGAGGTATCGCAATGTTACAAACCGATTTATGTAGCTTTTGTTGTTGCCTATATGTAGCCCACACAGTCTTTCCTCAAACTTAGGAACTTCTCACAGCCAATCAGCATTTAGGATTAGGCATTAATGACTTCAATGTAAGGGGGAAAACGAGGTGATCTATCGAGGTTCCTTTGCATCTTGGCTCTGAATCCATTACGTGAGCAATTAGAGGCATCAGAAGTATAGTGTCCTTAAAACGACAAGGTCAAAGAGGGAACATGATTATCATGAGGAAGAGATAGAATAAATAATCACCATGCTTCCCTCGTCTTCCCGCACAATGATTCTGGCTCGTATTCAGAAATATCTCTTACCGATTTTAATCAAATTACTACTCGTAATTCAATTAATACATTTAGAACACATTTGGTCGTCGGGAGGCACATAGTCTCGATTTATGTGAATCATTTCGTTCATGCCTAAACTCACTATCCTTCGCAACTACTTCCTTCACAGCCGACCATTTTAAAAGTCATTAAACAATGAATCATTGAAAACAAGTTACAACTAAATAATTGATCACGAGACGTGCTTGTACAATAACAGAATTATATTTAGAATTCCTGAACGTTGGCTAAAGTCCTTTCAAAACAACACGCATACGATCGCTCAAAATAAAAGCTCTTTCGACGAAAAATAAAAATGCCATCTAGCATCAGTAGGCCTACGTTTTGTACATTAATATTTCAAATGAAAATGGATACCGGTGGAAAAGAGACAAAAGGTTTCGCCGGCCCAGTACAGTTCCCCGTGATCCTGTTAATGTCATTGGCAAAAATATGTTTTCCTCTTCCTTTTAGATTGTTGCATAAATGTATAAATGTATAAACATGTTGTGTCTTTAATTTCATGTGATTGTTAAACTTTCTTTTTAACAATCACTGGTTTCATAATAACGAAAAAAGTACAATGTAGGTTCATATCCCTAATTTTTAATTAGCCGAATATGATAAAACAGTTTTCAATTGAAAACCATATGTTTGTACCTATTTGTCTATTTATCTCAAAGTATTTTACATTATCATGGTCATTATCGGAAAATATCAGGCAAATTTATAATTGGACAGCAGAATGTTTTAACAATAACATTAACATTTGTATCAAAATAACCTTAATATTTGTAACGAAAAGGGAAATAACAGAAAAGAGCGCTTCTTCTCATCGTCAAATTCTGACTCGAATCGAACATAATTTCGGTGATGGGAGAGACATCTTCACCAATAAACACAATTTTCGTGTTGGCTAGATACCTGCCGACGCTGCCGAAGTTGAAGGACACACTGCTAAGTCACATCACATACAAATACAACAAATTACGCTCATAAAATATACGTACTTGCTGATAAAATGCACTTTCGTAAGCTGCATAGGGTAAAAAAGATACGATGTTGTTGGCGTACCCTTTCCCTCGTCCCATCCCCTCCACTCCACCCCTCTGCCATCATTCAACTACACTATAGAGGTGGATATAGCCGCTTTGAAACACACACACACACACACACACCGTCGCACAAAATTACTCCATCTTGTACGCATTTCAATAATTATGCCTCCCATATTTTGTAGAAAACTTGTGTAAGGCTCCATTTTACCCTTATTTGTTTCTTCATTATCCCCCCTTCTTTCTCTCTCTCTCTCTCTCTCTCTCTCTCTTTCTCTCTCTCTCTCTCTCTCTATCCCTCCCCCTTTCTCTCTTCCTCTATCTCGCTCTCTCGTTTATCAATATCGTTATACATGCATGGTTGCGCAAAGGAACAAGCACAAACTGTCATATCAATCAAATCCCATTTCCCATATAAACAAAACAGTGTCCTTAGTGGTGCAAAGAGGAAAAAGAACACATCATCTTCATGATTAGTTCCCGTATGACGTCACAATGCCCTTTTACCATATTACTTCCAGTCAGTGGGTACGTTAGAGAAATGCCAATAATCAATTTCATGAGATCTTTGTCGTTTCGAAGACACCGTCTGCATGCCATTCGATTGAGCTTCAATGATTTATTGTAGAAATAGATTTATAATGGAAAATTTAGAGCCGGTTCATTAGAATCTACTGATGTTTAAATATTTCATTACCACAAAATAATGCACAAGGCTTGATAATAAAAACACAGAACAAATATATTTATGGTCTAGGCATGTAACAATTTTTCTCAATTAAAGAAAAATGATTCTACCACACATCAATGTGTTGAAACACACGTTTGAAAATAAATTTACAATCAAACAAAATAAATGGCTAAAGCCATTCTGCATAATAAGAGTAAATTAAGTTTACCTTAACACGTACCTTGTCCAAGGAAAAATCAAAAGAATTACCACACGCCCCTAAACGCTATATTCAAAGAAACCCTTTCATATTTTTGGAGTGAAAGTAATGTGTTAAGAATTGTGAATATATAAAATGCATCTAATCTTGAGGCAAATGTAACCATCGGTTAGCGTACGGAAGGACATTTCAAATACTATTGTTTCTTATAAAACATAATTATAGAACATAAACCGGAAGGCAGAAATGAGCCCCTACTCATTCGTAAGTTGTATCTTCAAAATAGTTCAGAATTTTTCACACTTTAAAAGTGTATTAAAACAATACCTAAAGCATGAATCCCTTCAAGAACAGTAATATCAGTTATCTTAAATCACAGTTCATTATGTGTAGCGCATGTTTTTAAGTTTAATCTTGCATAATATACCGTAGATCATTGTTTGCTATAAGTTCTAGAAATTTTTGTTGTTGTTTATGTTATATTATTTATTCGTAATATTCGTAGTAGTTATTAGTTGTGATATTTTATTCTCATGCCGTACTGTACACGTACTTTTTAGGACCCCGTTGGAAATAAGCCTTTTCCGGCTTTCATGGGTCATCCTGTCAATGTATCTTCTCGTTTCATTTTGCTGTATGTAAGCATTCAATGTACTATACTTGACGAATAAAATCAATCAATCAATCATATCTTAACATCCGTAACTTTTTCATTGACACTGCGTCACTGGCACTAAAATTACACATAGCGTCAATCTCATTGCGTTATTATGCACGCCAATCGAGCATAATGAAGGTAGAGTTGTATATTGACATCCGTAAATCTTTCATTGACACTGCGTCACTGTTTACACTATTCATTTTGCATTCCCTTCGAGTGTCACTCTGGCATGGTGCGTCAAACGCTGTGTCAGTCGTTGACGCAGAACTACGTCAGCACAATGACACTTCATGGGTAATGGGCAGAATACCATACCCCGATCTTGTGCAATAAGTCATGTACATGTATGATCATTGAAAGTTAGATACAGACGGTTCACATCAGGGCCAGTATCGGGAAGGCAACGCCTGGATGAGCTGATAAGTTCACATCCGGCCCTGATTATCATTATTTCCAACGACTAGGTCACTGGTCTTTACAGAAAGCGATTGTGAATGGTTAAGGCTTCCCAGATTGCATTTGATATTCAAGCATGCATTTCTCATAATAACCTGTTGCTGAATTTTGATAAACAAACTCTTTAAGAATGAGTAAGAAAAATTGTTCTAGGATGAAGACCATTTACAAACCAAACTCCTCTACGATAATTTGAGGCCGCCGCACTTTCTACGGCTTCATTCTATTTCTTCCTCCCCTACAACGAGACATTCCTCCTACACTCGCCATTCATCAGTCTGTAATCTGCTCTTGGCATGGCCAGAAATTGCCCTATAATTCATGGAAAAAAAACATTAAATGCCATAATCTCCTTACTCTTCTCGTCCGGTAACAAGAAATGACGGCAGATCTGATCATTTAGTCAACGTAACGTCCACGGTAAGGGAGATAGGCTACGAGGAAAAATTGAATGGACAGTACAAAATTACAAACAAAACATCATTTCTGTTTATAAGTCAATTCTATCTACTGACAAGATTTTTTTTGACGTGAATCCTTGCCATATCAGAAGGTTGGGTTCAAGGAACGTGTCCACTTCGATTCAGCTCTTACTCTCTCTCGTTCTCTCTCTCTCTCTCTATTGAATATCTAAATGAGTGGATGATGAAGAAAAGATCATTTTGATGACGTTGGGTCTTCCCCGATATTCCCTGTGGGCATCCGTGGTTAATTTGGTTTTTTATCATCCTCAATACATTGTGTTTTGAGGAAACATATCAAAAATCTACTTATAGACTGTACTTCTCAGTGGTTGTTATTTTCGGTCATCTTGCTACTCATATTTGTCATTGATATATTTGTTTATAGACAAAATTTAAACAAAAGTACTCCATTCCAAGTTCAGTCGAGTTTACATTTGATTCGTGTTACCCTGTATCATTCATAGTTTAAAAGCAAATAGAAAATCTACATTATCATGGATTAGAGATGATAACAAGAAAATGTTTTCAGTACTGTATCTCGTCGAACTCTTATTACAAGTCCATTTAAATATTTAAATGCAAGGCACCAATTTAAAATCAGTAAATTCCCCAAAATACACTTTAGGCACCTTACTTCACCTTGAGTAATAATTATTAGCGCTTGCAAGATACCGTAAGTACCCATTCCAAATTGCAGTTAATGTCTATTAGCTATGCTCAATCATCCCCAAGACGTTTAACACAATCCAAATCAAAATTCAGCCGTTTGCTTCAAATGTCAATTTCTGTATCAAGTCTACAAAACTCACTCTTGACTGCTCATCCATGCTTTTATTTACTCTCGTGGATTTCTTCTCGTTTCTTTCCTCTTCGATGGATCTTTCATGTGAAGGAAAATTGTTGCATTTCTCCGCAATCTTTTGCTGTGTAGCTGAGGTTTGTATGACCTTTATTCAGAATGCCTTTAATTTGTTCTCGTAATGCCCCCCCCCCCCATACATTCTATTCCAGTGGATTTAGTGACTGTTGTTGTTTAATATTGCTTAAAAATTAAAAGAGGTACAGTATACATTCACGTCTACCCCTCCCCCTCCCTCCCCGACCTCCCCGACCTCACCATTTGTCATCATCATTTCCAAAGAATTGGAAAGTTCATCTATTCTTCTCATCAATAAATAATACTTCGATACCGAGCCAGATCATCTTCTTTCCCCGAATCTTCTATTGCTGTCCAATTTACATTTCTCTCGTTTTGTAATAAGACGATAGCTGTGACGCAACGTTCTCAGTGAATACGTAACAATGGTAGAGATCGTTGGGTTCATCACACTATGACGTCATTTCTGATATCCCTTTCATTGAATCATGCTTAAAATTCCATATCAAAGCCATTCATATCATTCAAGATATAAACAAAAATTGATGAAATAATACCACCACACATAATGACTTGAAGACATTGGATCAAGTGCAATCTTCTTCGAAATTGGTACTTTAACCGGTCTCAAATGAGATACTATCAATTTTAGTTTGCATGCTTTTGAGCTCATGGAAAAAACTTAATATGCATGACTCATACAAACTCTTGGGGAATAGAACTGGATAGGTATATCCACACATCATTTAAAGCTCATGGCTATTACCGTGCTTATTAATCGGATCTTTACCAAATATGAATATTATTTCATCCTGTTTCAGAGATACGGTGTAATTTACAGTTTTACACCCCCTGATCTTTCTTTCTTTCCCTCTCTCTCTCTCTCTCTCTCTCTCTCTCTCTCAGTCTGCATAAATATTTTCTATATTTCTCTATGAAGAATTTGAGATCACTCAAAGCAATAAAATGAACTGGCCTTTCCACATTATCATGAACACAGTCTACAGTTGTAACCCATATAAAATACTAAGTTGGTAGTTTTTATACTGCCCTATATCAGACTAATGCAAGTTCGGAAGAATCTATTTAAATTTAATAACGGATGTGCTGGAGATGCTTCTTGGTATCTGTAGTGCATTGCATAAAGCATAATATGGACCTTTGGATTTTTTTTTCTGATATTAGACATATCGCATTATGGCCATGTAGGGCCTGTCATGATATATCACTCACCAAGACTCCTCGCTTCGGGGTGTTTACAGGTCACAGCTATCACCTAAATAATGATAGACTGTGATATCATATCGCACCATGATAACATATTTCTCCTTATCATCCCTCTCCTCAACCCAACCCCCCCCCCCCTGTCGTCTCTCTCTCTCTCTCTCTCTCTCTCTCTCTCTCTCTCTCATATATCACTGTTTTCTGTATTTTTGTCTCTCTCTCTATCTCTCTGTTTCTTCCTGTAACCCAATTTTTTCACTCTCCCAAGATCTCTGTCAACCTTTCTCTTTTTCTCTCTCGTTTGATGTCTGGCTCTTCTCATCCACCCCCCCCCCCCAATCCCCTCTCCCTCCGCATCACCTAAACCCAGACAAAACGATGACATACCCCATCAGTCATCCCTCTGACTCTCGCTCTTCTCCCAGCCTGGCAGTCGCGCAAGAAATATCAGGAATGGGATGTGCCGCTACTATTTACGGTTTTTGCTAACATCATTACAACCTCTCACGGCAGGATGAGTAAATTTACACACCAAAGACAGATATCTATGGGGGCGCGTGCTGTCTCAAGATACCCCGCCATTTTGTTCATGTTTCCGCGCCAAAATGGATAGGAGGAAGCTTAAAAGTGTACATAAATTTGCACCAAGAATTAGACGTCGAACGCTCTATTAACATTGAAAGGGCCCTCAGTTTATGTAGCCCCAATGACTTCGTCAAATCGATCGCGTATAATTATTGGGCAAATACACCGCCTGCCAAGTGGGCAAGTTTTTCGGTCAAAATGTATGCTTTGATCAATTTTATGTCTCTTAATTTTGCTTCTTCTTCCGTGACATGGCCGGATAATTTGGATCATGTCGGCAATTTCATGATCTCATGATACTTGAAAGAACAGAGCAGAGCATGATTTTTTCGCGAAATTTGTGTTTGTTATCAAACGGGCTAGGCTCCCATATAAAAGCAAACATGGTTTCTCGGTCCTGTCGATCAACAGAAAAAGCAAAGCAGGAAACACCGAACAGAATGTTTTTAGTTATTTTCCTGCCGTTTCAATTCTATTCCTGAACTCTTACTTGACTGATAGAGTACTTCATGTAAACAGTTTCAAATCCGAAGGGCTTTTTGTTGAAAATCTACTGTTTTTAAATCATTTCCATTGATTGCGCTTCTGTGAATGAGTAAGATCTATTCTCTTGTCCGATCGGAGTGCGTTTAATTTGTTCATTGCTTTCACTAAAAACAATCCTTGTCTTGCTTCTTCCCGAATCGTAACAGTTCCTAATTGTAACCAGGAGTCACGAGGTTGATTACGTCATCATCCGTGAATTGATGCTCGATCAAGTTCAGACGTTGATGTTCCTTTAAAAACGAAAATACCAATACATTCCTAGCAGTGTTCGGTATAACATTATTGGAAAGTGTCCTGTTGTAAACAAAATATATTTGACATTTTGTGTCCAATTCTTATTTCAATAAGTATTCCCAAAACATGGACAATTCACCAAGTATTAGCCAGTTGGGCAATAGATAGCCAAATTTGATAGAACTACATTACCTTCCTTCCTGGCCACCATTTGTTACCATTTTAACCTTTTTAAAGACAATTTTTTTTTTAGTGATGACCATCAACAAAGACAGTACTAATTATCTACCATGGAAGAAAGTTTTCATTTCCTTTCTTTCTGATAGAAATGCACCTGTTTTCCAAAGTACTCTCAACTTGGCTGACCGGCAGCTGACCGAGCATTATTCAGTCCTTTCCCATTCCGATAAGGTTCTCAACCGAAACGTAATTATGACGTGCATTAATTTTGATTTCCGTTTCAAAGTCATTTGCCTATGTAATATTTTGAAAAACATTGAAGTATATATTGATTGGAACGTGGTAGGCTGAATCAGTTGCATGTATGTCCGTCCACGCAGAAGAAATACATATTTAGGAGGCTATGGTGGGCTTTCGGTGGATGAAGTCCGCTAAAAGGTTCCTGGGCAGCGATGGGGCAATGATTTTTTGTTTTGCTCCATCGTGCTTTAACCGAAGAACAGCTATCATCGGGTTGGCTTTATCCAAATATTTGAAAAGATTATTGGAATGCTTTGTGACGGTCTAGGCGCACTTCCCTCGGAGAGTGTGCGCGTGTGCGTGTGCATGTACGCGTGTGCGTATGGGTGTGTGTGATGTCTAGAAGTTCTTTGCCGAGTCAGTTCAAGCAGAAAAGTTAACGAAAAAACAACGGTACCCTCCTGAAATTACAGAAAAACAGAATTTTCAACAAAATGCTTTGTGCTTTAATTAAATTTGGACCATAAGGGAAGTTTGTCAAAAGCAAGAAGCAGAAATATAATCAAATATTAAGAAAAACAGATCAATCTTTCATTATCTTTTACTTTACTATCTGTCATTGAAATGAACCTGATGGAAAATAAATCATTGTAATTGCATCTAGACCCAGAGATAAACCTCTTCTTCAACCCGATGATGCAGCTATCGATTCTAATTTATATCCAATTTGCACTTTAAATGTGTTCTGCTTGATCTCACGAATAAATGGAGCAAATCGTGTCGGTAAAGATGTTTCAAGGTTACACGAAAATAGATTTGGAACACGTCTGCTAAGGACAATGGGCAAATTTGGGTCACGTTAGTCAGAGATATGATTCGATTAATATAGGTGGGCAATGCTGTTGTGAATATCTATTATCTATATAATTACTGATTGCAAAGACCTTCGGCTCCGCGACGTAAAATAAATTTCAATTTTTTTCTGAAGCCTGTTGCACACGAGACGTTAATTCGATTGCGTCAGTACCGATGCTAATCTTGTCTATGGAAGCAATTAGTTCATGTTGCATTCACTTTGTGTAAGATATCTTTCTCACTTCTCATATTGCGCGTCAAATCACTATTTTTATTGACGCACGCATACGTCCGTAAAATAACGCCACGGGTGCAAAATGACGCGTCGAAGACAATGATTATTATTGACGTAGCCATACGTCAGGAAAAGGACGCATCGTGTGCAGCAGCCTTGTAATTATCTCATCACAACCAAAGCAACACGATTAACGATGTCAGGCAAAAATACTTAGGTAATGCTCTGACGCTGGCAGGTAAGCTATCAATCTGCTATGGTATTTCAGCAGATATATGCATGGCTGATGGGGAAAGGTCGATGATAAGAGCAAATATTACTTTATCCCAAGGCAACGTTGATTGTAATTGACTTCTTAAAGCTCTTCTTGAAATCGACATTAGAATAAGTAGACCAACGATAATGAATCGAACAGAAAACTAGATCTAGTAAATGTGACATTGAGAGAAAAGGTGAAGGCAGGTATACATTTCAAGCGGAACGGTGAAGTAGGCAAAGAGCGATAAAAAGTTATGAATGAGTGGATGAGAGAGGAAAACAATGAGAGACAGTATCTTCTCCCTATACATACCCGGAAAGCGGGAGGATACGAAACAAAGGTAGAGCAGTGTAAAGGGGAAGGACGAAGGATCGGGAGAGGGAGAGAGCAAAATAGAGACGTATATATTAAAGTTGAAAATAGAAATAAACGAAACCCAGGATGAAAAAAAAGGGGAGAAGAAAAGTGCAAGTAAGCTCTATGCTCTACTGGCGCGAGAACTGCCAAACCAATTTTATGAATGGATCAAAAGACAATACTAGAAACTGGACGGAGAAAGTGCGGGTCAAGGGTATGACAAAAATTGTTAGACATGGCTGAAATTTTCTAAAGATATCATGACATGGAGAAAGAAAAAAAGGCCGGGAAAGAAACTAGGGTGGTAAAAATATTTATTTATAAGAGGATGGCAAAAAAGGAAAAGAAATGAAACGGTAAAATTAGAAAATGTTAGTCATTCTTTCCGTCGAAGGTGAACTATCCAAACCCCCCCCCCCCCCCTCCCTTCCCTCCTCGGCTAACACTCTGTCTCCGAGAAGAAAAACAGACATAGATACATGTATCAAGAAAAAAGAAGACGTTTTATTCTAGACTGACATACAGATAAGACAAGCAACTGTCAAAAAGAGAGCATTTTCCCCCGTTTCGAATTCCAAGACGCTTGAAAGGCGGAAAGGAACACGCTGGGAGCCACTTAGTCTATCCAGGTACGCTCTTACTATACCCTCAGACAACAATGGATGGTGAGACAGTGAGTATTCTAATGTTCCTCATGGAGTGAGTGACAAGCCAGACATGTCACGATGTCAGGTAGAAATATTAGAGGCGATTTCTCGCGTCGTCTAGCTCGTCCGCTTCGCACGCTTAGCGGGCGATCGTCAGCGACGGAGCGCGTGGGTGACGATAATAGACATCGCCGGGTCCCTTCTCCCAGCCATTAGACGTGAAATTTGCCTTTTAGATATTATTACTCCTTTTTGTTTAAATTTACATTAACTTCCAATGATAGGAGGAATGCATTCGATTCCAAGATGATCATACATTCCTCGATTCCAATTGAAAGTTAAACTTTATTAGATGTATGGGGGTGCGGCAAGTGACACCCCTCACCCAACCGATATAGAAATTGAAAAGAACAGTTATGTAGAATAATTACTCCTAGCACCAATGTTTGTTACAAAAGTTCGAACAATATGCATCATGTGCATGCTCAGTATATGAACCACTTTATGGGAAGCTTTTAAAAACACCTCAACGTCAAAATGCCGGGTATAATGCTAAATGGAATGAGACAAATGTATCGGGGAGAGTACAACTTCTATTGTATAGTGTCAGTGCGAAGGTCGCGACTTCGAATACCTATCTGATCCCTGGTAATGCAAAGTGCCACATCACTCTATCCCACCCCCGAAAAGGACCGTCACGGAAAATAACGGAGAAGGAAAACTTGATCAATCTGATTCTGACAAGAAAGATTTGAAGATAGAGTCGTAGGAAGAGAATTCATGTTTTGTTTCAGGAAACCCCGCCAGATTTGATTAGCATGATTCATACATGTTTCCTCGGATGCTGTGCCCTCACAGACTAAAAACTGCACAAAAATGGATACATACATGTACTTGAAAATCAGATGTGACATTTTCATCATGTCCTAAATTCACGGTAACGGAGTCCTTCCACAGCACTATGTGTCAGATTCCCTTAGGATAATATTTATGAAGAATTCAGGCAAGAGAACCTGTTGTTATATTTTCAATTCCAGTATTCAAATGTAGAATAAGGTGGAACACAGTTTAACCCTATGAAAGAAGTCATTTCCCTCAAATCACTAAAAAGCCGCCGTCTGTCACAATCTTCGCCAATGTCTATCGAAATTGTATCATGTTACCTTTTCTTTGAAAGTCTCTTCTCTCAGGATGGTGCGACGTGCTTTAGAAAAAAGGAAGATGACAAGTATAACATTTTACCATCAAAGTTCAATGGCGACGATACAGGCCATAGGGGCACCCCCCCCCCCCCCCCCACCCTCCATCGAATGGGGAAATATCATGAGTGAAAGAGAGAACGATAAAGAGGGAAGAGGCAACAAGGAAAGATGTAGGCCTAATAATAATCGTGTATCCTTATCAACAGTCAACCCTTTTCCCTCACTCGATTCTCTCGCATGACATCCATCAAGTAGGACCGGTGCCCCCCTTCCCCTTCACACCAGGGTCCTTTTTACGCTACGCCACAGTACATGACCATCATCAGAGCTGATTTTTCGTACTGTCTGGATATTAATATGCCACCCCGTATCAACTTGTCCAAACTTCGTGATTGTTTGATTGACAAAACGCATCCCAATTTAAACAGGTTTCTTGATGTATATGCGTATCAAAGAATGGAAAAAGAAAAACATTTTCCTGACTACACCCTGATCGTATTAATGTTTGTGTAGGTGTCACATGGGTGTTAACCCTGCCCCCGCACGATCAAAAGCAGGTGTTGCAGTTCAGAAGTGTAGCTTAATATATTGTTATTACTATACTAGTTTACTTCCAAATACAACGCGAAGATGGTACAAGTCCCTCTGGAAGAAATTAAATTCTTAGATCCCCTGAATTTATACCTCGAGAAAGTGTATACCTAACTTAAAAGGTCATCCGTCTGTCTATCATCAAGGAAAATGTGTCTGGAACCTATCTGGAAATCCCAACTATCTACAGTGGCAAATGTTGCTGTTTCATTTGGCTAACCTTTATAGAAAGGTTTTACATAAATCGGGCAAGACGCGCACTCGAACCGACAGACTATTGTAAAAACTCAAAAAATTATATCAAAACATTTTACGATGAGCAATAAAAATCCATCAACATCTGTTCTTGCAACCTTCAAGCCGACAATGTCACTGACCAAGGCGGTTTTCCAGACAGTTTTACCTTGCGACGTCAGTAGACAACAAGAATATTTTTTAAAAAAACGCCAGAGACCAGACGGCCCAAATTAGGAGAGGGTTAAAACCCGTAACTTACCGGCAAAAAATAAATTGATAAACTTTGTAATGCCAGCAGGAAATCATCACCTTGAAGATACAGAGACGGAGAGTTGTACATCTAAGAATAACCGTGTCATAAAATATCAAAATGCAAGGTTGGATTAAAATAGGCTCCTTGTATTCATGTAACCATCTTGGTTTTTTTATAGAAACAAGAAACCAAAATGTCAAAATCATTTTGTTTTTCACATTTACACGATGAGAACATGTGCTGAGAATGTATCAGGTGCTGAAGACATATCCGGATATGAGGATTAACATTAATGAGACCGTTAAAGGGCAATCGATGTTTTCTATGCTTCTGAATGACTGAAAACAATTACCCAATCAATAACAAGAGTGACATTGACACTTTTTCGATTACATCGTCTTCAATATTTTCAAAAAGGTCTTTCATGTCAACTTTGTACGCTAGAACTAAGGTTAACCGATTCGATATGAGTGATGGAACTGCCAAACCTGCCATGATGGCCACCTGTCTATAAAGACCAACCTCTCTTGAAAGACAATTTGTCTACATTGACCATTGTTTCTGTTTCCCTTGGATGACTTTTAAAGTTAGGTCTGATTGTAATTTCATTTGCACTATACTTTAATGCATGTTTGTATTATTAAGACCAGTATTCAAACAAAGTCCCCTTAAGGAACTTGACCGTTCAGGTATACCTCACCTCATCATGGTCAAAGACCACATTCGCCAATATGAGGCTAAGATTCAGAGATATCTATGAAGGATTTATCTTAAGTATCTAAGTTCGAACCTACAATCCCAAGCTTACAGAATACCCTAAACTTGCCTCACCTGTCACGAATCAGGTCCGAGATTCATGTCAAATATCCATTTTCAGGACTGCTCACGTAGGTACATCTGTTTATGCACGGAACATAATGACTGAACCTTGACTTTTATGACAAATCTTCCCCAAGGCTTCCCCCAAGGCTCCATTTGCCCCCATTTTTTCTTGAATCAAATTTATAATATTTTCTTTCAAAAGAACTTGCTTTAAAATGATTTGTACTGTGTTGGATGCCAAAGAATTTGATGGCATACTCATTTCCTAAAATCCTATAGAGAAATTGCTTGCCTAGTATATTCTTTTTATTATTTGCTTCATGTCGTTTAGTGTATTTTCATCCGCGCGTCTATTAAAATACGATGCTATTCGAGAAAGTATAGAAAGTTAGTAATTATCTGGGAAGAAGGAGTCCGTGTTTTCCACACGTTGTTGTCCATGAGTACTTTTCATTTTGGCCGGGACATATAGTTTGTTGTCTGGGATTTTAAAAAAATTCTCTTCAGATAACTGTCCAAGGGTAAATTTCCAAAGTCTAGGTGCCCGCCCAGGAGTAACAAGAGTCTTCAGGATTTGTTTGTTTGGGCATCTGTCCGGCATTGAATTTTGTGAGTAACTTAATTGTCAGAGAGACAACCAGTTCCCGGTGTAGGGGCCTCTATAGACATTTCCTAGGGGGTGATATCAATGAAGACTTCTCTGGGGTGAGTGGTTTCATACTGCCAACGGACAGCCCCTGATATCTGGAAGCACAGATCTAGGAGTGTCCATGGTGAAGAGGAAATCCACCTGTACAGAAACGTATTTTGGTATCACACTTGGATGGTAAAAGTAAACTAGCTTTGTTTGCATTATCTAAAAGATGTTAAAAAAGCGTGATAATTAGGAAACAAGAAACACTCTCTGTTTAATAAGACCGGACCTTGGGATGACCTTTGTAATGATTCAAACAACAATAGGAAGTCCTTCATTTCCGCTCTATTCTGTTTGTTGGCTGAGGAGATGCGACGTCCTATCTTTTGCCAGACAATGTTGACAGGTTGCTCGTCAATATTTGGTTTTCCTGCCATTGGACTCACTGGGGTGCCCCAATTTCTTATGTCATACTAAAAGTCCCCTGCAGTGTCCTTTGTTTCAACCTATGCAATGGTGACTTTTTCAACAGACACCAAACTTCGGCATGTTGATGACGAAATATGAACTGATACAGTTATGACTGTTCGAAGTCATCAGATTATTGTTCACCTACGTGCTACGATAAAAACACGAATCCATCAAGAACTTAAAAAAGACCAGGGGGTGTTTCACTAAGATCCTAAGTTGAACTTAACACTAAGTTGGACTTAAAAAATATGGAAAGCCATTAGCATCTTTGAAAATATTTTGTAAAAGTTATTTTGAAAGGCATTCATTGTTTATTGAAATCATTCATATTTTCTATCATCAAGGAGATTTCATGTTCTGGATGTGGAATTAATAAAAAGTCTAAAATACTTGAATTTCTGCTTTTGAATATATTTCATTTAAAGACTCCAATGGCTGTCCATAATTTTTAAGTCCAACTTAGAGTTAAGTTCTACTTAGGATCTTTGTGAAACACCCCCCAGGAGACGGTGTTAACTTCAAACAAAGATTGGAATGTACTCTTGGTAAAGTCGTGTTTATACGCAGAAAGGAGCCTGATGTACAATATTTCTCTTTTACCGTGATCAACCAAAGCACGTACATAATGGCTTCTTGCACATGTCGGCGTCTGTCACTGATTTGAAATTCATGACTTTCTCGTAAACATATGAAATTTGTTTGGGCAATAGATACATCTCTACAGAGTCAACCCCGACTCAGATTCCGTTCATACCTCACTGCATATTCTTGATTATATTCATGCGTGTCTTTTCGTTTGCCCGCTTCTGCATAGATTACTTTCTCGGTACTTTCGTACTTAGTTCTAACCATGCTGATTAATGATACGTCGATTAGACGTGAAACTTTCAGTTTTATCGATAATTTGTGAAACTTTCAGTTTTATCGATAATTTGTTTGTCTCTCAAAAATGCTTCTCATATTAAGTGAAGTAGAGTACTTTAATTGCAATAACCTTCACACTTAAGTGCGGAATCTGTCTGACATC
Source organism: Strongylocentrotus purpuratus (assembly GCF_000002235.5). Lineage (NCBI taxonomy): Eukaryota > Metazoa > Echinodermata > Echinoidea > Camarodonta > Strongylocentrotidae > Strongylocentrotus > Strongylocentrotus purpuratus. The sequence continues at coordinate 21,356,386 of NW_022145596.1, forward strand.
ACCCTTAGCCCATTTATCGACTCATGGTAACAAGCACTTGTAAAAACAAACACCCGGTGTCAGACATTACAAGACAGGATCATGATGCAAAAGGAGGAAGACCAAATTTCCGATTCTATTTTAACGGATCGGTGGTCAAGACACCCTAATCCTAAAATACCTAAATTCCAGACTGCCAGTATGAGACAAGATGAAATATCTGCAACATCACTGACAATTTTAAAAACCATGGCAAAGCTTTCGGAGAACAGGGTCTTCCAATGTAAAAGAAAATTAACCCTACACACCAATTACATATTAAATTAGAAAATTTAAATCCCTTGAATGCACTATTCCTGACACAGATCATTTCATTACTTGTCATTTAATAGTTGTTTTCACAAATTATCCGTTTTTTCACATAAGATGTGGAGATTGCTTTGGTCTGTGTTTTATCCAAGAAAAGATGTTTCTTAAGTCACATGCTCCCACAGAGAGGTATAAATTGTTTTGATTGGTGCTGACTACGATAAATGTGTTCATGGAAGTTACCTGTCATTAAAGAGAGACGGGTACTTTGATTTTTAATCTGTATGTAATCCAAGAAAAGGCTGTTCGTTTCAACTGCCCTATCAAAAAGAAAGAAAAGGGACATTGTTTTGGGGTTTTAGTTTGTTTTTTTTACTCCAAGAAAATAATGTTCTTGAAGTCACCTGTCCTCAAAGAAGATGAGTTCTTGGCCTCTGACTGACCAGAAACCTCAAGGACAAGTGTCGAGTTATAAAGGACATTGACATTTGGGGAACTTTTTAACAGTATGAAAATCGTCCTGAATTGTAAAATACAAGGAGTTAAATATAAATTCCGTTGAACACTCTGAGAAATCTTGTGGGTGCGTATTTGTGTGCGTGTCAGCGCGCTTGCGTGTGTGGGTTTATTTTGTGTGTGTGACATTGACAAAACTATTAGATCATCATTGTTAGACTCCTGGCAGCCCGCAAGATCTTTCTCTGGGTTTGGAACTGCTAGTGCTAAAAATCCAATTTAAAAAAACCATTTGCAAACTCAAAGCAGTAAAGATGATCATTGACATTCCATGTCGAAAAAGGACATTCCCTACTTCTGTTACACTTTACTTGCTTCTTTGCATCACCAAACGCACGTAGCAAACACCTGTTTTGGCGTGGTTATGATCTCAAATGTCATATCTTGGCGAAACACTTCACTCCGTTTTTGTTTTCTTTCAATATGTCCATGCTTGACGTTCTGGACTCGCGTCGTGTCATTTCAAACGATAAATAGTAACTGTAATAACATTCCAGTGTAGAGAAGATGTATTCCCCGGTCTTCATCTGTTCGTACCCAAGCAACACAAACTCATTAAATGTGATGACGTCACATTTAGCAGGTTAAAGGATGTGTGAAGGACTGGCGATATAATTTATCTTTGAAATAACTTATCTCATGCTTATCTCACGAACAAACTGTATCCAATAATATTTTTTTTTGTATAATTGAGACATTTCCGAATTATCACAAATTAATGTTTTTTATTTAAATATCAACTAAATAAAGAGATTTTTTAAATGCTGATAGGTAACTGATCACAGATATGAACCAATGGGACTTCACTAATTATCTTGAACAAAAGAAATTACACATTTCTATATTATGGCAGCATTTTGACAGCAATCCCTTTAATGTTTCATTTCTACAATTATAATGGTGTCCTTCCATATTTAAACAAAAATATAGCTGCCAAAACTGGCAAATTATGTTCTCAACTCTCTTTTTAAAAAGACAAAACCCGAATGCTCGCATGATTTCTTTCTAGACAGGTAAGCATATTCAATCCAACATTTTTGACAACGTAAAAATAGGGCAGCGTGGACAGTAAGGAGATTAAATCTAATTAAAGTAAGATTTATAACTACAAGTACTAATCCGGACATGGGAACATAGACGGGAAGTGGGAAACGTTTCCGCTGGCTAACTGAAATGTTAAAAGAGGCAGATGCCCCCTTTTCATCCTACATTATATAATCGTACATTTCTGCTAACGCTACACTTTTTAGTACATTTTGGTAAAAAGGAATATATGATTAAAAACTCATTATTTGTTAAAGATTAGTAGGATTGTATATTAAAGAAAGCTCAATATATGTATGAAACTATGAAAATCTAGTATACAGTCACAGACGATGGCGTTTGAAAGCGATCGAATATCGCAGAGAACTAGTTGGTAAAAATAATGACTACTGAATACCACATTTCAAATTACACTGTAGTAAGAATTAAAACACATTTTAAGAACAAAATAGGTCAAATTATTTTTTTTCCTCCTCTCCTGCCCATAAGGTGTTTATATAATGATACAGGCCGGACATACATGTTGTAAGATTTTGAATGGCCCTAAACGTACAGCACATGGCCTATAGCACTTTACGTGGTAACATTAAGTAGGACACGACCGTATACAAACCTTCACTTATAAGGGTATAAGGAATTCGCCTAATTCATAGATTTTTCTTTTTTTTCATACAAAGGAAACCTGGTTCCGCCATTTACTTTCGCACGTCATGAATGGACAGTTATGTTAGCGTGTTTTGCGTGTTCACAGACGAAGAAATGACCTTGAACATGCACGCAATATGTCTCCGGCCCGCCACAGATAGAGAAAACCACAATTGGTATCCACACAACCAAAGGAGTGTTCAGCCACACTTTAGGGTTACTTAAGTTTGGGGTAACCAAATTTAAGCACAAAATTGGCCATTGCGCCACTCTTTGTTAAGAGTGCGCACGACATGGACATTTGGGGCTCACAATGTGGGACAGTCGTTGCAGCAGTGGGGAAGTTCTTGACAGCAAAATGACAACCGGTGACAAAACTACACGTCCAAATCGATGTTCTTGGGAGTGAACGAAAACAAACGCCTCGATAAAAGTGTGATGTTTTAACGATCTTATTTTTGAAACTTCTGAGAAACTTGTGAAGTTTCAACGGTGCGGTTGTGAAGAGTAAACGAAGAGTACCAAATACAATGTATAGTTTGGATACACAAGTTTCATGTGTGTGGCATATCTTGACTGCATGGATTGAGGTGTCGACATAGGCGCATATAGATGAGACAAAACTAACTTTTCTTCATGGCGTTATTTCCAGTGTGTATTAGTGTCACAGGGGTATGATGCATCAGCCACCAGTATTTATAAAATCAAAAATATTCTTGTTTCAAGGACGCGTCAAATAAAATAAAATATTTAACAATGATTTCGCTTTTCTTTCACACAATTGTTTTTGTTTTCTCATACCGGTGAGAAAAAAACTGATACTATATTTGCTACACGTTGCAACCCTGTGTCTCTCATTCGTGTTAATTCTGGTAAATCTATAAAATTCCATAATGAGTATGGTTGAAGAGTTTCCTCGAAAGAGACAAATTACGATTTAACGATGACTTATTTAGGAAATTGGATTTCCGTCTGCTTCTATACTTATGTCTGCCATTTTTACCGGATGAGACAGTTTTCATCTCGAATAATAGTGCGTGTCTCATACTGACGCCTATTTTCGTGCACATCAAATTTGTGATACTTTTGTGACAGCGAAGCACGCGGGCATGCATTTTCTTTTTTCTGAAAAACTACTTTAGCAGATTGAAGGAGCTTGAGGAAATACAATTATTTTTGCAGTCAAGTTAAGCAATCGCACGTATTTATATTTTCATTATGTTTTCGTAAATCATTTTCGACGATTCTTTGTCGGAAAAGGATAAGGTGACAAACTATGAAACTAAAGGGAAGCACATTGTAAATACTAATGGTTAAGAAAGTTTTGTCATATTCCCTTTTCAATATAATGCAAAATTGCCCACGATTACATGTATTCCTATTAAATATTTATAGAAATATAAGATCGCCAAAGCAACTTCGTTTTCAGATCCCTCTCTCTTTCCCCCTCTTTCTCTTTCTCCTCTTCTTCACACAATCATCTTCATCAGCAGCCGCATCATCGTCATAAACATTTTCATCATCTTATCTCCAGCTTCATCTTATTTGTAAGCTGAGGGGCAGAAGGGCATTACATTGTATAGATTCATTAACACACTTTCTGGAGCTCATTATATCGTCGCTTTGTTCATCTACCCATCCACATCCCTCCCCTGTCTCTCCGCCTCTTTTCCGTCTTGGGCTTAACCGATCTGCGAAGGTGATCAGATGAGTAACTGAGGGTGAAACATCAAGAAGGTAACGATGGAATCGACAGATCTTTCTCCCTCCCACCCTCTCTGTTTCTATCTACAACTCTTTGTTACAAAACTCATTCTCTCTCTCTCTCTCTCTCTCTCTCTTTCTTCGTTCTCTCTCTATCCCGTCTCGTCTTCACTCCTGCCTCCGTATCTCAAGAAAGAGTTTTCCTTCTAGGAAAGAGTAATCATGGAATCGACAGATCTTTCTCTCTCCCTCTCTCTATCTGTGTCTGTCTCCGTCTGTCTACATCTCTGTTTCGTTTTTTCTTTCTTCAAAGCCTACCGCTCCATCCCTCCTGTTACTCTGCCATGTATCATTGTTGGCTCTTCTTCACTGCTGGCAATGTATCTCAAGAAAGGTTGTCTCCTTTCGAGCGGAAGTCCCCGAATCCGGTATTGGTGGATTACTCACACACTTCGAAACATGAAGGTATACCAGGGGGAGTAGGGGAATCATGAGACAAACATTGAAGCTAGCGATATTACAGCCCCTAAAAAAATTGAGTTCGTTCTGGTAGAGGGGAAAAAATTATTTGTAAGCTTTCGCGTTCTGTATATAGCATTTTGATAGGATATCAAAGTGGAAGAGGATTTCTCATCAAGTTCCCATAGTTTCGAAATAAAATGATGAAAAATAGCCGAAGTGTTTGCACCAAATATCGTAAAAAGATCGTAAAAATCCTGACACAAATTTGACATACAAGGCTTGAGATGCAGCCACAGGAAACACAGTGAATGAACTTGTACTTTCTTATTCAATATCATTATGCCCTTGTGTTTGACGTTGTCACTGGACTTCAAGTCTGTGCAGTCAGGCAAGTAGTACTAGTAGCTCTTTATAATACCTCAATCACAGGCAAAACTGACTTCACACCGACTCCAAACCGACCGATCATTGGCAATTCGGGGTAATACAATATTGTTTGTTCGGGTTGATGTCGGTCTCATCGGTGTAACTGAGGTTTCAATGACAAAGGCAAAACGGACTCCAGACCGACTCCTAACCGATAGATATTTAGCTAGTGTGGACTATGTACTTGATTATTCGGTTTGTAATCGTTCCGGTGTCGGTCTCAGCGGTGTGCCTGAGGTTTCATCATCAACCCCACACCGACTGCAAACCGACCTATCTATAACCATTTGGGTTTAAAGGTAATACAAAGTTTTGGTATGGGGTAATGAATTTGGTTCAAATGAACATATTGGAAGCATATGCAATCCTACAATATTTAGTGATCGTTGTCGCGGTTGAAATCGAGTCTAAAGTGATGAAATTGTAAATAATATACTCTTTATATTGTAAAGCGCCCTCTCAAGGTCAAGATATTAATTTAGCTATAAAACAATGTTATTTGACTAAAATCGACCGATTTGCTATTAACGTTTGGAATATCTAATCAGATCTGCATATTTTGATATTTGTATGGTCGCAGCTACCATCGTCTGGCCGTAGGCCCTATTTCAAATTTATCAAAATTTACCGGGAGCACCGGTAAATTTTTATATTCAATTTTTCTCGAAAGCAGAAGAGTTTTAGGGGCTAAATTTTTTAGTGCTTATAATACATCCATAGAGGCATCCAAATATATCAAAATTGTAAAGAATCACTATCCAGCCAATTTTCAAAATTTACCAAAACTTTGTAATACCTTTAATGTACAAGTAGTTTGTTTCTGTTATGGTTGTTATTGTTGTCGTTGTTGTTGTTCGATCTTTATACGGTCTGGCGTCCGTCATGTTGGTGTGACTGCACATTAACTCCAACAAGGTTCGTGCTTGTCATTGCACTTTGCGTCGCCCAATAGCTGTCGTATTTCAATAAGATGTGCGTTAGCTGAATATACATGTATATGCCTAGGGCAGCACTATCTATACCTGTCCATTTGTGAGTCGTGGATTGTAGCTGAGCACACTGCGCTTTGTATCTCATAAAAAGTCACTTTATAAAATGTATATGCCTATATTACTACGTCCCTCTTATTTGCATGGTGCGATGTGGCATATCATACATGTATCAGGGAGGACATGCCCTGCATGTATAATGCTATTGTTTCGTAACTGTTGCACGTTATATCCTGATTTGTCAGAGATGCAGGACTAGAGCACCTGGCCGACTGGAGCGCCTTGAGCACCATGCATGGTGGATATGTTCGCTATATAAATATCCAATATCCAAGATAATATTATTATTATTATTATATATTAGATAGTTGTCGACGGATTCAATTGAAACTACTGCTCACATCGGTCATTGCCCCTTGCTTATACATTATAATTGAACAGATTTGAGATACATGAGTCTGTGAACCTATAAAAGTACTATTTAATATTCTCGATTGAAACAAAAATAAGGTTGAAGTGTGCGTCGATCTCATATCCAACGACGGTTTACATCTTAACATTCATTTGCAGAAAAACGTCAATCTTATGGTTAAGTCTTTTAAACGGTTTTGAATTTCTCTCCTTTATATCAACATTAACATATTCGTCTATACACGAATATGTCTCTGCACTATACGATGGATACACTATGCCTTTGTATATATTCCATCTTTTCAAATAGTCCTGTATATTTTCATTTCAATTTAACTGCACATATGGCTCGCCTTAACGAGCTCAATAGAGATCCCATTGTTCCATTTCGTCGGACCAACCATTTTCCGCGAGACGTCTGAACCTTCTCAGCAAGACACGTCTGAGCAAAATTGCGCCACTTACAATCAGAGATTGTCTCGCGCTCTCAAATTTCGCCGAAGTTTTCTGTTGGACTTGACCAAGGCACAATTTTACGATGACACAGACCATGACCCAGGGGTCAGTGGGCAGTGGTTGTTATACTCCCACCCTGCACCTGTTATGCTGCCAAGGTGGACTTCATCAGTACCCCCAGGGAGCTGATAGATATCTCAGGAAATGAATCTTTTTGTATTTACGTTTAAGAGGTTTAATTATTGACTATAATCCAAGTTGTGTGTTGATGACTAAAGGTGGAGAAGATTAACCTATTTCCTGACAGGTATATGTAACCTGTCATAATCCATTCTGTTCTTGCGATTACTTTTAGTCTTTAAAATATCTTAATCAGTGATACTATTTAGATGGCACAAACTATAGTGTTTCAAAAGCTAGTAGATTAGAATCATAAAATAATATACAAGGTAGATTTCCGTAGACTGATGAGCTATGCCAACATTAAGGAAGGGTATTTCCCATTAGTAATCTATAATTATAACGTGTAATAAAACGACACCCAAGAATACATAACGAATAGGCATATTAAGCATAGGCCTATATGATTTACATTGAAGGGTCTTTCTTTTTCAAATTTGGCTTACGCCCTATTTCTATCCGTTCTACGAAACCTTTAAATTTATGGTGGAAAAAATACTCGAGAATGTTAGTTTAAAGTCTCGAAATCCTTCAATTTACAGTTTCAAAACAGATCCACAGGCATGTGGATGCGCGCGCAGCCATCATCACGTGACACAATCTGAAGCCACCCGAGAGGATGTACGTCAATTAGTTTTCTCAGGGAACAGTCAAGGAACTAGAGATAAATCTGGATCCCGGCGAAAAATCCCTAGAACTTGGACTTGCGGCTAGGAGAAACACACTTAAGACTCACTTAAACCCTGGTAAGCTCCCGGTTCCCATTTTTATCCCCAAATATGAATACGCACTTTCAGAAAAGTTAGAGAGAGGGAGAGGGGAAGAGAGAGAAACTCAGTTTCCCATCAAATAATCAGCAATTTCTCTTACCCGGAGAGTAGCTTACTTGAAAACAAAATGTCAGCGCTACCACAAAAATAGATTTAGTCCCAATCCTGAGTTTCAGGAACTGCAGGAAATAAAGATTTATCTCAAAACCCCTTTTTTCGTATAACATTTAGGTATTTGTCCCGAAGCAAAAGGCTTGATGTGAGAAAACGGTGTCAAATGAATAGTAATGAATGTTTTCCCACTCACTACAGAGTTTGAGTTAAATGAAAATCGGGAGTATTTATAGTTTTGCAGTTGTGTATTATTAGACGAAAGAAGGAACAGGAAACTGATAATCCAATCACCACTGTCTACTATTTAAGACAGATTTGCTCATTATTACAAGAATCTAGTTTCCCAGTTTCAAAGACGTTTACTCACTGAGAAATTACCATGATGTGATGAATAAGGAAAAAGGAAATAAAAATGCCAACATATCAATTTTTCGATACACATTAAATTGGCATCGCTCCATGAGATCAAATTTGGCACACAAAAAAATTTGTGGTTGGAATTCTTTAAGTACCTATGTTTAATATTATAAATTGTTGCCGAATGAATAGTACATTAATAAACAAGTAAATACATAAATAAATAAATAAATAAATACAATGGCAAAATGTCCATCTTGAAATGCGTCTTCAAGACTTTGGTTTCGAAGAGATATTCAAATTGGAATATAAACGTCCGGATCTTCTTCTTTGTTTTTAAGCACGAACGAATTTCAATTTCTGCCTTTTAAATAATTTGCTATGGATTTAATGAGGATCCATGGATTGCATCTCATTTATAGTGAGAAAAACACCTCCTTTTTGCCCTTTTTAAAAATCAAAAGTTCTTCTCTTCCAACGCCCTACTACTCTGTCAAGGCCAATATAATTTCCGATTGTGTTTAGCCATTCTTGATCTTGGTTTACAGACTCGGGGGACTCCATACTCACTTCCAAACACGTGTCTTCAATTGAATCAAACGAGCGGTTAACTCGAAACGATTTTGGGCGATTGAATCCAATCGATTCGATCCCAATCCTAGCAAACATGAGTGGAAACGATCTGTTCAGATTTGAAATTTAAACGTTAACAAAAGGGAGAGAGGGGATTAAAGAGAAGATAGAATGAGTGGAGAGAGGGGGAAAGAACAAGTAGTGAGATAGGTGGATAGAAAGGGAGCAAAGGAGGAGATTGAGATGGAGAGAGAGGAGAGAGAATGCACATAGAGTAATACAGAGCAAGATAGTGAGAGAGAGGGGGTGAAAGAGAAAGAGAGAGAGAGATGATTGGGAGGGGTTACTATGAGAGGCCAAACAATCGATGAAGAGGACAGCTACATGTTGTATATGGCTAAACGTATCAATTTCTACAAATAATGAGACTTTAGCATCAAATAATATGCCCAAAGGTAGATGCTTAATGGCTTTCATTGGATTGATTTTCGAATAAGTTGACATACCACAAACAAAACCCACGCTGATTGTTGTAATTACTTTCATCAGTTTCGACTTTCGACACACCTATCTCCGACCTACATGTATCTTTCTTGATGATATGATTCTTTTTATTCGTGATCAGATCGACGATAATTGTCTGTTGTGGGGAATGCATCGAAACCCACCTCCGCGCACATCATTTCCTTCCCCCACCCATACACGATTAGTCCCAGCAATTTCCCTGAACTTCAAAGTATCATGAATGAGGGGGCCCGCGACTAAATGCACAAGAGTTTTTGAAAAGCTCTGCCAGCGCTATCTCAAAGAAAGTTCATTCCTTCAACACAGTTTTATATTTCTGATTTGAAGGAGGTGGTCGGTCGCTGACGAGGGTACTAAGTAGTGCTGTCATTTTTCTATTAAAAGCACATCTTCACCCCCGCAGACACCCCAAATTTGATAGGGGAACCAATTCGGCATGTCAGCGCGAGGGGAAAAAGGACATGATTATTTACTTCTTGGCTCCATCAACTACTCTTCTTGCCCTCTCTAACATATCTTGTGAATGGGGGCTTCTCAAACATTTGGCATTCTCTCTTTTCATATACAAGATGTAAAAAATCTCGCCTAAAACATGATGCTCGGACTTGGAATGAACTTTTGCAGAGTTTTGGTTGGCGTGATTGCTTGCCATTATTTTCCCTTTTCTTCTTCTCTCATTTCTCGCCTTCGACTTCAATTCGTCTTATCCCATTCCCTTTAGCTTGTCAATGGGGTTTATATAATCAGCATTCTCGTCTGTGAGAGAGAAAAGTCAAAATCGCGCCTGAAATACGTTTTTAGACGTTGAAATGCCCAGAATGTACTTCGAATGCACATTCGGCGAATGTTGATTATCCCTTATTAGTCTATGCCGGCTGAATTTCATGTGAATGGTGACTCTCATCTGTGACAATACTCAATTAGTGGCTACATCCTTGGCGCGGTGCACTTCGTGTAAATGAATTAAACTGATCACATGGTTGTGACTAACGAGCTCATCATGAAACAAAAGATAACATCGGGCACAACAAAGAGACAACTCCTTTTTGTTGTGTTCGATGACTGGTAACCGTAGCCACCCTGCATGCCAACCAAACTCATGACGTCAATACCTTTTATTTAGACACTGGAACAATGAATCTACTCTGGATATCAACATAGTGAAATAATCAAACATATAAATCATTGAGCATGTTCAATTATACGCCTCTCTCTCCAGCGCATCGCACATTCTTTGTCACACACGCACTCTCTCAATCTTTTCACATACACGCACACACGCAAACGCACGCACCCATGAGCGCCCACACAAAACGTGTCTGTTAAAAGGTGACAGTTAAAAGAGAATGAACATATGTCATGGCTGACACATGTTTTACTATAGTAAACTACATGTATCTTAACATGAACTTGCTATGGACCTAAACTCATCTTTAATTCACGAGCGAACGTGTATGCCATTGGACGTCGTTTATTGATAATTTGATATTTGTCACGTCTCCTTTATTCTGTTTGTGAATTGGATTTTAATGTCCACAATGAGCCAACAAAATTATTTTATAAGAAGAATCTTTAACGGATGCAAAGAATACCTGGCAAAAGCATCCGCAAGAAGGGGGCGGTATTTATCAGTTTCCTACTACATGTAATTCCAAGGTAACTAGATGACACCCAAGGTGGATTGCCTTGATAGCTCGCTGGGTTCTGTTTTGATGCTTTATTAGTGGTTTATCAAGAAAATCTAAAGGGAAGTTTATTTTGGCTATATCATTAATAAGAACAAACCTGGACCAGTGTTACATGTTTGTCTGGTGGGATTATAACGGTTGGCACGGTTGAGATCTTTCTATATCCTGCCTCAACTTATTTGCTCACGTTTTGTTTGCGGGAGGTATTTTTCCCCGGTAATTAGACGTCTCCTGCCTAGATTGTAGCTCAGGATTAGTTATGTGTCATTACGTGGCTGCCCTTTACCTTGTAGCGTTTAAAGAAAAAAAAAATGAATTCTCACAGAATCTAACAAAACTTACACTGAATGTTCAAGATTACAAATAAATGTCATGTGCCAAACAATTTTGGAAGAAAATGTATACTGGCTGAGTAATGAGCATAGAAAAATAAGGAAATCAGGGTAGTACTAGCCCCGACATCATGTGTGTTGTCCCATATACATCTTTCCGTGTAAGTGATTGTTACTTTACCAAGACTCTGCCAAATTTATGATGATTTTGATGACTCCAGAACCTTGCATTACACACCATTACTTACATGCTATATGATCAACTTTTCTGACCCATTCCACACCTTTTCTTTCACAATGCAATCGCATTATCAGAACTCAAGTTTATCTTTAACATCTTAAAATGACATTCGTCGTCTCTCACTCAGAAAAGTCCATGGACGCCATCTCTATCAAGAGCCCTCTACCACCAACCAATGAGGTGTAGGAAGTTCAAGAGATGGCCACTGGTGAAAGCAGCCTCATTCTGTTCGAAAATCACTCTATTCCTCCGGAAAATACATACGCCGTGGTCATAGAGACGGTATTTGAAGATGACAAAATATGAACTTCAAAGAAATGATCTCAATGTCGTGTTTGTTTGTATAATTCGACTGCTCAAAATCAAAGTCTTACATAAATGAGCTCGCATTGCATAAGGGGATTCAAGTAAATTTCAACCGGTTATTCGAGGTATTAAACATCACTAATTTCAACACAAAAAGTGAAGGTCAGAAATCTGTGCCTCCAAATTATGACAGATAATAATCGTTTTTCGCACGATCATGGTGGTTTTAATTTGCAGATAATCTGGGATGATTGCTGCATATAGATAAAAAGTTGGGTTCGGGTCAAATTGAAAAAACAATTTGTAAGGTTTCTTATTCTATCTACGTCAGTTTGAAAGAACATCATGGTATCAATAAAGGAATCTCATTTCTCTCCAAAGACCCTCACCCTCTCCCCATTGCATCAAGACAATTTATTTCACAATGTAATCACATGACCGGAATCCAATCAGTATCTGTAACAATTTTTTGCAAAACAATTCTAACAAAAAGTGATAGATAAATTAAGTGTTTTTTCAGTTGTCATTGATTATGTTAATCTCATTTAGCTGTAAGCTCAAACTTAGAATGTTGTATTTTAGACAATCGTGGCATGTGGGTGCAGTTATAAAGTAATCGAAGCGCATAATGCACTCGCTTTGGTAGTCTGTCCTATAACTTCACATATTATTTCGTCTGTCATCCCTCTTGACTCCCAATACAAACAAATAACACAATAATACATTTCAATTATTGTGGGATATAGATATCCTTTGTCTCTTGAAAGTCAGACTGAATGTTCACTGAAATAGAAGAAATATTTTGAAATGCCAAACACTTTTCTTGTATCAGTGTAAATCAAGAGCAAAGTGTAATGTATTGCCATTATTAGCCGCAACATCAAGTCACCAGAACGTTCAAATTATATACCTCAGATTAATAATCGTTGGTCCTAAATATTAACGTTAAGCCTTTGATTTAGATTTTACCCCTTTAATTAATATTGGTTATATTATATACCTCGGATTAATGATATTTGGTCCTAAATATTAACGTTAAGCCTTTGATTTAAATTTTACCCTTTAATTAATATTAATTATATTATATATCTCAGATTAATGGTATTTGGTCATACATATTAACGGTAAACCTGATTGCCATTAAATTAGAACAATACCTCTTAAATTAATATTGATTATATTCCACCCGTTCGCAGGTATGTGAACTTGAGTTGCACTTTGGTAAGACTTCTTTTTTTAACAGCGCAACATTGTGTCTGCGGTCGAGACCTCTTTTAATTTCATGACAATGCATCAGAGAAAATGTTGTTAATCTCATTACTGATTCATCTGCGTGAAGTATGCATGAGACTTGATCATGGGGATGGGTGCTAAGACACGCTTACTCATCATAATCTCTTTGTTCTGGTATCTAAAGGGGGTGAACTTCTTCTAATTGAGAACAGACAGCCCTGGCAACAGGTGCTTTGTTCAAGAAATGGTAGCTCACCGTTTTCTAAAAAAGTAAAATTGAGATTTAGAACGCTTTTGGAGTGCAGAGGTGAAAGATCATGGAATAATAATATCCTCAACTTACCACTGATACTGATGAATTCCATTTCAAGACAAAGCTACCGAATAACAGTAGTATATGATTTGCTTTAAATTTGTTTTTCGGCTCTGAATTGAAATTTGAAAAAAAATTACATAGAGGTATTGAGACACGATAATATTCCCTAGATGGATTGGTTGATTGATTTTATTCTATTTTATACATTATTGTTTGCACAATAAAGCCCTGAATAACACAATACAAACGTTGTCAACGGAGTTTTTTTATTCAGTGTTGAGTCTCTTTTTTAACAAAGGCCTAGAGGAATTCCGATGTGAATTATAAAATGTTTACTAATTTGTACCTTTACTTGTATTGGTGTTTAATATAACCTTTACCACACCCCGTTTTCCCAAATCTATATTTTCATGATGGTGCTGCATAGGCATGTGTCATAGACATAATGATAGTCGACATATAATTGGGACAGCCTGCTATAGCGAATAATTGTATTCCTAATTACCTGATTCAAGGATGATGGACAAAATAATATGAAAATTATGCCTCCTCCACTGTATTTTTCTTTTTCTTCTTCCTATATGGCTAAAAATAAACCATAGCCGCCCCTTCAATAACCGAATTGTCAATTTTTAAGACATGATGAGTTTTTGTTCATTTTCATTTTCTTGACATTCAAACTAAAATAAATTTAACAAAGATAGAAATTATGACACACTAATTGTAAGGAATTCATACATTGCTTATTCCATTTCCTTTTCCTTGATAAAAACATCGATATATTAATAGTGACAAACATAAAAATAACGACATTTTATTTCATAAAAATGCAAATGCAAATAAGGATTAGTTTGGGAGTTCTAGATTGAGAGCCAGGCTTAGAGTTTGTGGGGCAATGTCTGGCATCCGCAAACACAGACTAAGTGAGTGTGGAACCTAGACGAAGCTAAGCTCTGGAATCAGGAACCAGACAGAAGTCTCAGGCAGGAAAGAGACGAAAAATGAGTTCAAGCAGCAGTTCGTTATAATCCGAGAAGGAACACGCCAGATTATTGAAGAAAAACAAATATGATTTCTAATTCCGGACGGGTCTATGAAGAGTTCCCACTGCCGATTTGTAGTTACGGTTAAAATAAAAGACATGTGACATATACAAATATATAAAGGAAGGTAAATCGAAAACGCGTGTGTATTCCAAGGTGTTTGTTCTTCCTTGATTAAGAAGAATTTCTTTGGTTTCAAAGGAAAACGAAGCTCAGAATCAGATCACTGAGTAGACTCAACTCACTGCATAATTGTCAAGATTCCAAAATTTGCTGTGCAGTGGGAACGTTACCAAAAGGACAGGACATGGTGGTTTACGCTTTTAGTATGCAGAAAATCAGTTGAGCCTTATTCATGTTTCGAATAACAGATCGTTCGGGTAAAAGTAGTAGTAGTAGCGATACCAGGCGTATGTGGGTTAGTGCCCTCCAACGCACTTCAGGATTAAGTTTGAGTACTGGTAAAAAAAGAACAATTATGTTTGCGCTTTCTCATTCTGAGTAGGAACAATATATTAGCAATGTCATATGAGAGGGATTCGTGTTTGAATGCCCCAATATTCAATGTATACCAATGTATTAGGCCTAATAAGTATATGTAGTCATCCATACAGATGAGCGACGAGAGGCCAGAAAGTGGCTTATTCCTTGACTTCAGTTCTCCTCCGACACCTGATTCAAAACAACAACATATCTCATTCTAATGGAATTTTTTGAATCTTTTGGAATTGAGCATCTTGTAGCTTCACCATGGAAACCAAAATTGTATTGCTCTACATGGTTGTTGATTCTAAGCAGGTTTTAATAAATTTGTCATTATTTTGATGTTTCAAAAACTTCAAAAATCTCACAAAACAAAAACATCCCTATATTTACTGATCAATTAAGCATTCAGAACAACTTGTAGATGGTTTCTTTCACAATACAATTCCAAGGTCAGTACTCATTGTTTTCCTGAAGTCCTATTTAGCCTTCAAAGTCAAGGAAAGAGCGTTCGGTTGAGGAAACAACAAGGAACAGTCATGGCTCTGTATCCAGCCTCTATGGGTTAATGCCCTTTTTCACAAGGATATGTCAGATTATTTCAGGTGGATAACACATGTCGTTTGCTTCGTTACGAGAAGTCTCTACTGGGATGGAGTAAGGTCGAATGGAAATTGTGTTATTTCAAGATGACTCCTGGCTTAATAGAAACGGGTTGGGGTAGGTTGAGGTATAGAAACGTGCTGCATGGTGATTATTCCATATTATGAACTGTTATTACCGTTTCCCATCTTCACTGTACTCGTGTCGCTCTGAATAGACAATAGAGTCGACTGCCAGCAAGAAGGTCATAATAGCTATATGAAGTGTCAATGGGAGGAAAAGCCTTCTTGCAGGCAGCCGACGATTTGAAGGTACAAATTAACATGATTATTTAGTTAATCAATGTTCTCAATTATTATGTTATTTCTAATCTCTTCCTCGAGATTACCATACTTGTGTCTCTATATCATTGTATCACGTTCTCTCATGGTCTCATCTCTCAATTCCTCTCTTTTTTTTTATCTCTCTCTCTCTCTCCCTCTCTCTATTTCTCTACTTCATGTAATCATGTTATTGTAATACTTTGGTATATATGTATACATTTGTAAAACATGTTGTCTTTTGTCACTTTACCTTAAGTGACAAGAAATGTTTGACAAATGTAGGCTTGTAAAATACATGTAATGCAGCCCCTAGGCTGCCATGTGAAATTCCTTGAATAAATACCAATACAATTCAATTCAAATAAGTAACTGACCAAACGAAAGACATGCATATTTTATGACTAGCGATGTTTCTTCGTGACTAACGTCATGTTTTCAATATAGATGTGTTTTTTTCTCGAAGTGGTGGGAGAATGAATTTCATCTTTTATGATTTTGAGTTGCGTGTGTATTCCTTGTTTTACCCCTTCTTCCGCGCGCAATTAGATTATTCCCAACAGGTGAACGTATCATTCTTCGTCATGCACGCACATTGTCATAAATGACCATGGCCCATGTGTTGCCAACTAATATTGGATGATGTATGATAATGTTACTCCCCCCCCCCCCCCCCCCTTCTCTTGTTCTTTCCCGAGTTAAGTTTTTAGCACGGAAGTTGAGACTTTAACACGGAACAGTTGCTAAGGGCCACTCCTTAATCCTATCTGTCTCCGGGGACGTATTAAGGGTGCTAATAGCGACGGGAAGTCCCCAAGCAATACTTAAGACAGGGCCGATGGGGTCTCGCCTGTCAGATTTGGCACGGTGAAAAGCTCAGCAAGGGTCCGTTAATAAAACTATCATGGACCCGTAAGCACCCTTATACCCATGCTCCATTGGTAAAACCATGGCAAAAGAAACGGAACTGTTTTAGAATCATTTGGAAGACGATTTTCTGTAATTACAGGTCGTATTTCTAAATATGTTCAGCAAAACAGCATCTCGAATAGAGGTAAATTACTGACATTTCATCCAATTAAAAAAGAAACAAAATTAAGGACCACAATAATTGCATGAGCTTATAACTCTCACTTCAACGTAGGGTCATGGTCAACCTACTTTAGGAGAAAGTGAAAACACATTTTGTGTTCATAACTAGTTATTACTTGAGCACGGTACAGGTGTATTTGGTGTGTTCTATTGTTCTGTCACTATATTCACTGTAACAATCTACTTTTGATCGTTTGGGTGCATTTCATTTCATCATGTTCTAGTTCGAGATCAATTACCAATTTTCCAGTATTATCAGTTCTTTGACATCTAAGCTAGAATCAAATTGATCTCAAAGAAAAGAATATGTTAGCTATAATTAGCTATTTTGTAATTTAGATGTGTGAAAGAGACGGAGAGTATACAGTCCTCAATTGATGGCAGAGAATTACCTTTTAATACGTATATTATATTTCCAAGTCATATCGTTTCACCCCGCGTCTCTAATGAAAATGAATATTTCAAGATTCAGGATATAAAATGTGATAAGTAAGAGTTTGGTTCTCATGACTGACTTTCAGGAGTCTAAATGGTGACTGACAGCACGTGTAAAGGTACTTCATACTCAAACCAAACATTCGTGCAAACAATATGATCCCTATAGTATATCATGTGTGTGAATCTATCCCGTGCCACCATAGTTACGGCACTCTTTCATACAATAATCATATGAGACAATTCGAGATTCCGTGGCGTTAGCAGTTTTTCTTCCTTTACTTCAGCCCCACTTTCGGAGGTCACCCCCACACATTTCCCATGAACCAGTCACATCCTTTTGCTGTAATTCTTGAAAATGCCCCCTCGCTGGTTCCGTAAATTGCCCTCCCCCTGCAGTCCACTTTACTCCTGTGCCTCTCCCTCGAACTTAAAGGGAAACAACAAGCACACAAGTTTAGTAGCAACCTAACTGTAATTTCATTATCCTATTGTGTTGTATCTATATGAATTAGGGCCAGATTATGTAATATGCCATTGTCACGTTCCTACATCCCCAAGGGAGACGCAAAAGGCTACTGAGAACAACCCTAGATTCACTTTTCGAAAGTCTTTGCCACAGCGTTGCTTGGGAATAGCCATTCGTCTACGTCCCTTGATAGCGTCCGTTGTTTGTAAGGCATCTTCAGGATACATGCTATAGGTTTAATCGTAATCAGATGGGTTTACTTCCGGAGTATTACAGGTGGAATACCGGTGTGTGGTGTGTAATCTAGACACTGGCATAACTGATATAACCAGTGTCTGAAAACTGAAACCAATGAAAACAGGTCAGTATCTACATCTTTATTCAGTTGACCTGTGAAGTAAGTAACTGCTAATAGATACGCAACAAAGAATATTTATTTATGTCCTACTCTAGGGGCTCAGTAATTGAGTATTAATGCCATGCCAAAGGACATTGGCGAAACAACTTTGTTTCGAACCTAGAACCTGCCGGTCACGAGACCACTGAACTATCAGGCATCTTATAGCTGTGTTGGAGGTCATGTACCATCTTACTGATGATCTTAAATAGAAACAAACCCTTTGTTTAACTATAAACATTGGGGTGACTGTGGTGAGTCCAATGTTTGTACAGAAAAGATCACAGCTTTAACCTTCAGTAGACACATCCTTTCAATTTAAGGGGAAAATGGGTTTGACTACACTGATGTACTTTTGTGGGGTTTGTGATGTTTGTGCAACCGCGATTGCCATTAATATTCAGTAGACGTATTCCTTAAATTATTACAATTCGCGAAAACGTTCGATTCGAGATTTTAACATTGGTTTATTTATGTGTAACCGGTGTTTATACAGCAGCGCCTCAGCATTTCAATCTTACGTAGATGTATCCCTTTAGCACGTGTGTAAATGTGGTGTACGGACACGGTATATACCGGTGGTGTTTTTCTTTTTCCTTTTTGAGTATAATAGAGCGGTCCCCATCTTCATCTTCAGTAGACATACTCCCTTTAATCTCAGAGAATAGGGTCGCCGCCTGCAGCGAGTCAACCCTTGGGCTGACATGACCCCGTAAGACAAGGCGCGGTTTGTCGCGAGGGAAGTCCACGAATAGCCACATATTTCATTCATCATCATCATCATCATCACCATCACACCGTACCCACAATTCTGGAGACCTCTCAAATGATTGATAACGTAAGCCAAGCTCGGTTCACGAATCGACCGGTGTTTCGATACAGTGCAAAGCTGGGAGACTGGTAATAGATGGTAGAAACTTCCAAAAATGTCCCGTAAAGCTCAAATCATATTCCCATATATTCCCTTGAAACTGCGTGCATACATGACAGAAAGAATTTTAACACAATTGTTGAAAAGCTTAATGCAACCATTCCAAATGTAACAAAGAACAACCAGGGAGATGTCAAAAACCTAGCTCCCTAGAAGTGTATACCTTAAACGAGTGGGTCAAATGCCATAACCCCTTTGCCTCTCCATCTTAAAAACTGAAAATCCACATGACTTACCATTTAACCGCCCCCCCCCCCCCCCCCTCCTCCTTCATATACATTTTTGTATTTCATTTTGCATAGCTAACGTCACCCATATGACGTGTTATGAAAGCATGTCCTTTTCCATAATCCTTTCAATCCTTCAACATCTTCTGAAGATCTAGCCTAGGTCTATTGTTTCGTTTTGCGTCCTACATCACAATAGGCCCTATTCGTTTGCCCCCTTCAAAACAACATACCGTCCCATCTCTTTAAACTTTGTATAAAATCAAGCTCACTTGATCCAATGCCCTTTTTAAATCCTCTAGCGTCTCCTCCTTAGAAACACCCATCCACAGACATGCTGGAGAGCAACCTTCTGCGTTTAAGGACCGCCTGAACCAAGTGGTTTTATTCCTCTTGAGACGTAAGACAATCGTTCCCTTTGGGACGCGGATTTACCTCATGTTTACGGTGCATGACATTGCGCGACATTATCAATAGGTGAGACTAATGTGGCTCATAACGCAGTATGGATTGGCTCTCTCTCACTCTACTGAGGTTTGCCCGTCAACTCTTGTTACTGTGTCCTCGAAAAAAAGAAGTTGTCTGAATCTAGATCATGGTAATAAACGCGTGTTAACTCGTTTGATTCGCGGTGTGACTCAGTCGCCCACAACACGTCTCCTCCATGAATTTCATGAAGAATTAACAAAAGGATTTGTTGCTACATTCGGTTACTCCCGTACCTCGATCTTCACGATGAGATCAGCATATCATTACTCATTTGAAGCTGATACGCGGAGCTCCGTTTGGGCTTTTCAGCACAATTAGTTCTCTCCTAACACTGCCTGTTGTTCTGTAACACTGGGAACAGGTGCAGAGTAATAAACATTTTAAGGTGGTAAAAATGTAACGTTCTTTTTGCATCTTTGTACCTTTGGGTTATTTGACCAATTGAACTCGGTTACTAGTTGATGATAATCACGATTTAAATGTGTACTTGCCTTAATCCCCCGACCCCCCCCCCTCCCATAATTATTTAGTCTACACACACACACACACACACGCACACGCAAATACACACATACACCACACCCACTTAATTCAAATTCGGCATCGCCAAATTGAAAAGTCTGATAGCCCTTTTCCCTTTTGAAAGAGTAAATGACGCTCCTTACCCAATTACAAAAGTTTTCCCCGATTATTATTAAGTTCCCGTCTTTTCCGTCAAGAAAAAAGCACACCTTTGATGATGGTGGTTTACAAGATAACAAGATGTCAAGAAAGGCACGTACATATGTACGAAAAACACGACACGCAGCTTGCAGCTGTATAATACGCCGTGAGACGGAGGAGTTAATAACTACTTGGTAAAACTGCCCTCGGTCTCTAAACAAGTTTTCCTACGACGATGACCATATTACGACGGTTATGCGTCTATTTGAGCGTGTGATATTTCATTAGCAAAGCTGCATACACGATTGATGTTTGAACAAGTCCCTTGTAGTACAAAATTAACCTGATGAAAATCTGCCAGTTACCTTTTTCCCTCTCCTTATCTTACTTTAATGGAAAGCTGAAAAACAAGGAAGCTGGACATTAATATTTCAACGACTGTATTTTTCAGGGAATCGAATTTGAAAAAGCACTCAGGTCGCCAAAGTCTAGTTGCACTTTTTTTGTGAATGACCTTCCGCGATTCCCTGGGTCTTTATTTAGAGACGGAGAGAGATATCTTACAAACCTTTTCGCCCTCTAAATCTCACGGGGTCTTTGTAATTATGTTGGTGAACGATTTATTGTTGCTTAATTTAAGCATTTAAAGTGGGCATTCTTAAAAAGTTCATAATCATTGAAATGTTTTCAAATCAATGTCTTGTTTGGTGCAACATTCAAAGTGAAATAACAGATCACTGCATAATTATATGGGAGCAGTAAGCCTACTTATGTAGACTGGAAGACTCGACCGATGGAATATCGATTGTTACATAAACGATTTCAAGCGGTTTGTGTCTTTAATCACTTATCAAGTGGAAAACGAATGCCACCAGATAGGTCCCTATATTCTCCTTTGTTATAAACCATTGCATCGCCCAAAATCAAAAGATAAATATACTTTCGGATCTCGTAAAAATCATCGGCCTATACAGAGCGAATACAGAGCGAATTTATTTTCCATTTCTTTTTCACATACTCGTTCAGGTACAGGGTGAATGCTTCGTAATAAATCCGAACTTGACGCGATCAGACAAACGCGTCGTATTACATTACTTGTATCAAACGAAAAAATATATCTATCATTTCCAAAATGTGAAGCAAAATTGAACGTGTCTTACCTGCTCGCCACGGTAGAGATGACGGCGACAAACACGGCGATACATAGTATAATCTGCATGTTGACTTGCATAGGCTTCTCAGCTCAGCTCCTGAAGTGAAAAAAACTCCCTAAAATTTACTCTGACTTCTGATTTGCTGTTGTCCAAACGAAGACAAGACAAAAAGTTTTTGAGTTATCCAGTAAAGAAAGCCGACAAGTTGATCGGACAGTGACAAATGAGCGAATACTGTGTGTCAGCGTAGCCCGGCGTGTTGCACCTGTTTCAAGTTGATTTCACAGCGAAGAAAATTTATTTTACTTGGCCAAGTTCGAGTTCGAACGATTTCGCAGCGCGCTGCAAGAGACAAACTCCAATCTTAGATTGTCCTTAGCAACTATGTAGGTGACATAAAAAGAGGTCCGTTGCGAGATAAATATTTTGAGGGAAATGAATGATTTCTTTTCACACTCTAAAGAGAGGTGATATAATGATGGGCTGGAAGTTGCGGTGAAAATGGTGACAGTTGTGCGTCCTTGCGCTCTGGACACTTCGAAAACAAAGCGAGGGAAATGCGGTACAAATTCCTGTCTGACTTCTCTCGTTGCCGCACGCCTTCGGTCTGCGAGTGAGTTGCGGTGCGTGCATGCGATGCCAAACGTCCGTTCGCCCGTCTGGTTCTGTGTATAACCAAGAACTCCTTGATATATTTTTAACTGAGCTTTGGTGTATAAAGCCTAAGTAAAACCCTCACAGACAGTTTCTAAGCATATGCCTTCTAGAATAAGTCGTTACGTCAAATACATTTAATATTATATATTTAAATATAAATAGATTTAAATTTGATGGAGAGGGACAAGGGTGGACAAAATATAGAAGGGTGGGTTTTCAATGTAGTGCGTGATTTGACGTGAGTTGCGCATGCGCTGAAAAGTTGCGTCGACTCTTCCATTTTTTATAAGGTGTGCGTGCCGTTGTTTAGCTGAAAGATATTATGTTGCTAAATTCAAAGCAAGATGAATATGACGCACGTAGAAACGTCACGAAAGGCCTATACTATCTATAACAACAGAAATCTGGACATAATTAATTGACCTTTAGAAATTATTGTATTCATTCTCTCGCCCCCTCTTAATTTATTATTCCAAAGGTCTTGTCTTTGGCAAGCACCAAGTCTGAGTTTAATACAAGCCGTAGGTCCCCTGGTTGCTCTCCTATAAGCATTAACATTTCTTATTTGCATTCCGGTTAACATGAATCAATGATGATCATGAATATAATATACGTGCTATCTTTACAATTTATTTCGTTATGAATTGCATTTCACTGCATCATGTCGTTTGTAACCATATTTTGGTGTAATATACACTCTGGCCCGAATTCACAAAGCAAGGTTTGAGCTCAGACCAAGGTTTGAGCTCAAACCTCCTTTTGTTTGGAGGTACTAAGACCGTACTAAGACCTCAAATAGCCCGGCCTTTTTAGGGTTAAAGCGGGGGGATGCTGGAGAGGAGGACCACTAATTTCTTCTTCTTTTTTTTCGAGGGGGTGGGGGGAGGTGAGCGCCGTTTTAGCATGACTTTCTTTTTAACTCTCACTTTCACCTATCCCAGATAACCCTAAATATTTTGTTGCTGCTTGATATGTAGTTGATAATACAGAGGGAGAGAGAGAGAGAGAGAGAGAACCATCATCATTATGCAATGGTTCAGGGTTTGTGTAATTTGAAACCATTTCTTAGCGTCTCAACCCTAAAAGAATAGCGAAACTATTTTTGAGGAAAAGCATTATATATACTGAACTGAATAAAGAATAATAACTTTATATTGGCTCAGACTAATACTGATACGGGCTAAAGACAATGTGGTATCGGCACAGTAAGATCGGGTATTTGTATAGAGGTATTCCAAAATGACATTCTGATAATCAACATTTTGTTCTGTTATTATATGTATATACGCATAATACAACTGATCTTTATGATTTCTTAACGTGGCATAGCTTCTTCTCCCCCTGCAAATAAAAAAGAAAACAAGGTTATTTAATAAAAGGATCATGAGACAAAATGATCATTGTGATTCAAATTGATGTAAGGATTTTTTTGAATAAGCAATGCTTTTCACCAGAATCTTCTTTGTAAAAACGGCTTTTACAAATCTCAGCCATGCAATTCTGCCACTGTGTTGTAAGATCATTTTCAGATTAGGAGAAGTGTATTCTTTAATGAGTATTTTAAATTGAATGGAACGTCTCAACTCAGTAAGCATGGCTGAGATTTGTAAAAGTTGTTTTTTCCAAAGAAGATTCTGGTGAATAGCAGTGCTTATCCAAACAAATATTCACATCAATTATTATTTGTCGCTTAGTCCCTTTTAATGACCTTGTTTTCTTTCTCGTTTGCAAGGGAGTCACGTTAAAGACATCATAAAGATCAGTGTTGTATGCGAATATATTATATACACAGGCCCCGCGGAACGTTTATCCAAGTGGGGGGGGGGGTTTCAGGGGGCGGAGCCCCAGCAAGCTCAGGGGTTTTAGGCATTTAATTACGGTCAGAGAAGCACAAATATTTTGATGCTGCATTTATGTCACTGGCAGGTCAGGGGGGGGGGGGGTTGGTTGTTTTTTTTAAGGTAAAATTTACGTTACTATCTATTTTTTTACCGGTTTGGGAGGCTAGGGGGGCCGGGCCGGTAGAATCGGCCCGTGGATCCGCGCCTGCGCTCTAAGTAGGCCTATACACAAATATTATATCACACGATATTGAAGTAAACTTTAAACAAGTAAAACTAAAAGGAATCAAATGAAAAAGGGTTTATGATCATTTTCTACTGTTCTCGCCACATTTGATAAGCAGAAACCACAAACACCTTTAAAGTTTGTCCGTCTTTCTAAAAATATGATGATGATATACCGCAGAGACGAGTAGAATAGCGGTAAAACAAATCACCGTCTTTCAACGCAGTGAATGTACAAAGCATGATAAATTCACAGTGTATTTATATTCATATTGTAGTAGGGATGTCTAATCCATATGATGATGGACAATGCATTAAGTTAATAAAACACCCTCTACTAAGGATACACAGCTAATTAACACATTTTAGGGCGACTACCCCCTCCTCGCCCCACGGTAGATGCGCTTATGAATTTTCACCCCCCCCCCCCCCCCCATAATATAACTTTTGTTTTTTGTCTTATGACAATATGTGACAGGTATGACCCCCAGAAAGGCGTTGATAATGATGATGATGACACTATTCGAACTAATCGAATCCTGCGAAGTTGTAATATTCAACTCAATTTTGTATAGTGGTATTGTCTACGATGTCTCTCTCTCTCTCTCTTTATCTCTCTCTCTCTCTCTCTCTCTCTCTCTCTATCTCTCTCTCTATCTATCTCTCTAACAAACAAAGCGATCACCGGATACGTATTCAAACTCAATTATTGCCAATGTCAAAAGAAATCATGAATTACGTAACGAATCGGGAAACGACATTAATGAGTCGTGATTAACGCTTCCAGGCAGTCCAAATTATAATGTGTTGATAACATTAATGGGCGTATACTGTTGATTAATGTCCGCTATTATTAGACATGTATACCTGTCATCTTTATCTTTATCAGTCCATATCCATAGGGAAGGTCTAACCTGATATATTTTATTTAATCTATAGATCAGTTTGCTCAAACTCATTTATCATTTAAAACCCGTTGGCTTCCCAAATTGACCTCGGCTTATAACACAGGTACCACCCACTTCCAATAGGTAGAGGATTTTGACGTTTACAGTAGTTAAAACAAACAGGGAATAATGTGACATACCATCATGAACATGTATATGTAGGTATTTTTTATCTACACACCTTCAACTTTCCATCCTATCCGAAGAGCTAATCAGATTGTGCATTGGTTTCGGAGCTGCAGGACTCTCGATTTGAAGACTTTTGGTATACTGCTGAGTCATTGCGCCTTAATTTTGTTGAAGAGCATTTTAACTCAACAGTTCAATTATACTTGTATCTTTAGAAGCCAATTTTATTTATGTTATACACATGTATATAACCTTGAATAGATATTTGTCAATTTGTTTCAAATGAAAATCAATAAAATCCCTGTGGGGGAAAAAATAGGAAGATTTTTTTTTATTACATTGAATTGAATTTAAAATAACAAAATGTGTTCTTTTTTAACGTACCTGCCGTTCGTATTTACGACTCTCGTTCCATCGATTCAATCAAGGCTCCCGATACAAACATCACGGAATCCCGAAGAAGAAAAAATGAACTAATGCTAAATAAGTGAAATAGCTGTGAAATTTGTGTTGAATCTGCACGTGAAACGGCGAAGTATCAGTGAGCATAGAAGGATTAGGAAAATAATAGCTGTGGTCCTTGTCCATACAAAAATAACATAACTCTGCATTATATGTGACTGTACAATAAATATATGTGTTGGTAGTAGTACTGTCAAGGTGTCGTAAGTCTACTGGTTCAAACTTATGCAAGCAATGATAAACAATTTGAAAATGACTTTCAACTACTTTTCTTTGATGCAACTATTAAAAGAACTCAAAATTCTGTATCGAAAATATAGTGTGGGCTATATACGCCAACACACAAAAAATATGATTTAAGTTTGTTTAGTGAAAATAATTTTATCGAAGATGTCATTCTCATTCACGTTAATCCTTCAATGAATATGCCCTATGCGTCACAAAAAACATAACAGATAAAGTGAAAATAATTTGTGTAGTTTTCGGAAAATTTGTCAGCTTCAAATTTGCATACTTGCCCGACAAAAACATTAAAAAAACGATATTTGTAATTACCCAGTGTAAGCTATATACCGCGTGAGCATTATTGTGTTTTCTGTTTCATTCATAATTTTCTCAGAATAAAAAAAAGATAATTGTTCGCAGAATACACGTATATTTCCCTGTACTGCCCACCCACGTATTTCACATGCAAAGCCTGGTTGATCCATTCTGTATTCGTAATCGCATCTAAACGCGGAGTATGATGTGATTTTTCATTCCCCTAAATGTTAAAAGTACCTCGTATAAATAGCATGTGATGGAATGAGCTGAGATAGGTGGAGAGACGGGAAAGGGAGAAAAAGAAGAAACAAAAGGATATTCAATAGGTCTAGGATAGAAAGAGAGATAGAAGGATAAAGAGGGAAAGAGAGAGTAGGAGTAGGATTGCGAATATATTATAGGAGATAGGGAAAGAGAGAGAGAAAGAGAGAGAGAGAGAGAGAGAGAGAGAGAGAGAGAGAGAGAGGAAACAGACAGGCTTAGATGTGAGAAAAATATCTTAGAAGATTGAGTTGAAAAGAATAGATAAAATGGCGAAAGAAAGAGGGAACAAAATAAGTCTCATGAAGGTAAAGGGGAGAAAGGCAAAATACCATGGGAACAAGAGAAATAGCGAGAGAAAGGTAGATGGAGAGAGGAGGAGAGAGGGAGACGGAGAGAGAGGGGGATTGGAAAGACCAGGATGGTTTTTATCAATGATTTTAGATAGAAGGGTCAAAGAAAAAGGAAAGGGAAAATCCGAGTATAGCATAATTATGAGCATGAACGGAACAGATAAGGTGTGCATGGTTGTAGGTGAAAGAGGGGGATCCGGAGGAAGAGATAGGTTAAAGATAAAGGTGAATTCTGGTCATCCGATTGCATTGTGAAAGAAACGTTGTGGAATGGATCAGAAAAAGTTGATCATGTAGCATGTAAGTATTGGTGTGTACTGCAAAGTTCTTGAGTCATCAACATCATATTAAATTCGGTTCAGTCTTGGTAAAGTAACAAGCACTGTACATAGAAAGATGTATATGGGACTACACAAATGGTGTCGGGGCTACTAACCTTGATTTCCTAATCTTTCTATGCCCATTACTCAGCCAGTTTACATTTTCTACCAAAATTGTTTGGCAAATTACATTTATTTGTAATCTTGAATATTCAGTGTAAATTTCGTTTGATTCTGTGAGAATTCGTTTTCTTTCTTTTTTAACCAGAACTCATACTTATCTTTAAAGGGATAGAATATAGCCCTAATCTTTAATAATAGCTATAGCCCTAGAAGGTAGGCTAAGAGAGATTGACATTAAGAGGTGCATATTCAATTATTAACATGACTAATTCCTTGCACGGACTATAATGAGTAAACTGTTAACACTGCATACATTTCAACAGCTCATTAAAAATACGGCTTATATATTTTGATACTATTTTCAGTTTCTTGGGCATGCATCAATAATTGCACTTTAATAAATATATTGCTAACCAAGCAACATTGAAAAACAGCTGATTATCAACAAAACATGAGTTATCCTGCATGTTAAAGTATTCCATGATGTTGTAAATGTAATCATACAAGTCAAACCTCCCCCCCCCCCCCACCCCCACCACCGCAATATTAAATCAGAATCTTGATTTATGACGTCAAATTCATAACTGATGCCTTGCAAACAGATTCGACATGACATCTTACACGAAAAACGGTACCGAGAATCTTCCATTATTAGCATGTACCGCTCCAGTTTCACGCATGCTCGTTCTGATTTCAAGGCTAATTAACCAAAATTTCACGGAGATTTAATCAATTTGCTCACTTGGATCACAGAAAGAAGCAAATTTGCGACACGAAGGTATCCTCGAAGCGATAATTAATACTATTATCACAGAATTATGAATGTAACATTGATACCTGCATGCAATCGGATATAATAACGATATAGATGTACGTCTATGGCGAATCATGTGAAAAATGTATGCATCTGCATTTTTCATTAATTATAACAAGAAATTGATATTTTATTCAAAACAATGAGGAAGAGAGAGCAAAAAATTGCGGAATGATGGCCGGAAGGAGGAAGAAAGGAGAAAAATGTCGCGCATGTTCCATCATGTCTACTGAATTTCCTCATGTATTTCAAATTGTCAAAGTGCGTGTGACTTAGATTTTTGCTGTGCATGATGTTTGAATACCAGTCGTTGTGGTGATGACGGACAAAGAAATATTGAAATATTGATTCGAGTTTTACGGAACATACAATTGACAGATGTATCTAATTGTTCGATTTTTATTTTTATTATCGAACACCCGTTGCCTGTAAGTTCACAATTTCATGATAATTTTAGAGTCCTGAAGAAAAAAAATGAAAAGCAAATGTTCGTGTTGCTTCTTTTTTTGACCTATCATCATTGATTTATTCATTAATTATTGATTATTTGACATTCACAAGGCGAGAGCATATTGAAAATGCATTACACATGTGAATGTATGAAAGTACAGGTAAAATTGTTATTATTTTGCCAGATGTGTCATTCAAATAATTTATGAGGTGTATACATTTCAATTGGCTGCCAAATTATTTATCTTATTCCAAAAGAAATGTATTACACAGACCGAGAAGTTACTTCTTGCACAGACATAGGCTCTTTACTTGTACGTGTTTTGTAAGCCTTTAATTGTGTTTCCGCATTCTGTAGATAATATTTCTTGGGATACGATTTGGACACACAGAACTGTGAACTGTTTATAGAGGACTTTAAAAACGACATGGGTCTTCGCTATTACCATGGACCCTACTACAGAATGGACTAATAATAAGAGTCTTACTTTGATCACATCATGACCACCGCCACCTGAAAATGTGTATGTTGATTAGGACATTCATTTGACGCGACTATGTTGATTATGTAATCACGCATCATCACAGACAAAGGGACCTTTTACATTTCTTCAGATTATTTTCGCTGGGCCAGGGCCCAGAGGGTAGTTTTCAGGAAAAGTATCGTAATTTAAGACCAGTTAGGGGAGCAGTGAACCCCAAAATATGACAATTTGTGTGATTTTAGATTGATTATTAAAGAAGAGGACACTGGTGGACATACATCTGGACCTGCCAAACTTTGAAACAAACATATTCTGTACTGTCCTATCACCTTCTATTCCTTGGAAACTGATAGGATTAGTTTTAAAAAGAAGTTTAAAATCATTGTGTTATAGCCAAATTTACAGGTTTCACTTGTAAACTACTTCTAATTTTCTGTTAAAAACTTCATATACGTTAATATTCATATTTATGCCACAACTGCACATGCATTTCCTTGATTTTAAGCGATTCAGTTTCTTTTGCGCAGGGGTTTTGTAGATTCTTCAAGTCACAGTTCTGTCTTTTTTATGGCTGACTGGCGGCGGTCGTGATGAGATCAAAGCTTGGAAGTATGTTCGGGATGTCATTATGATACTTTTGACAGAGTCAGGTGCATGAATATATTATGGTACCGTTCAGTGTCCATTTGTAGTAGGTCCATGCTATTACTGTATAAACAAAATAAATAGAGGGCGTGCGTTCACAAACAAGATTGGTGATTTGCGTGATATACAAAGACATAATTTGGAACATTTACATGTGAAGGGAGGAAACCGAAGAAAAAAATGATAATAACAATAATAAAAATAGACTATTGGATGATATTTGACAATACACGGTGCGCTAATCATTCAATCTACTTATGCAGAAATGTTTAGGCTAGCCTCTTTTTTGAGCAAAATAAATCATAAGAAATAGAAACATGTGAATATATATATATTTTTTTAAAGTGTATGCAGACAAAATAATTCAATTTATGTTTTGTGGTGTCAATATATTCTGCTGTATGGGATAAAGAAAAGAGAAGGGGGAAGAAGGGCAGAAAGAGGGATATCAATACAACAACATGCCTGTATTTTCAAGCAGAACATGGCACAAGTTTTTGAATTCCTTAAATTCAAACCTTTTAATGATCATCATCCCCATAAAATATATACTTTCATTGACACACGTTTTCTTGTCCAATTTTCATATTTTTTTTCGGGGTTGACCTGTCCGAATTACTTGTAGTATGACCGATCGTGTATCAGATTTCCCTGCATAAATACCTTGGAGGTATTTGGAGGGTGGGGCGCGTGTTGGTGACAAGATGACTCGTTTTTCGCTCCCCACGGGCAGGGTACAATCTGCCCCCATTCATGTATGACAGTGATAGGTGACTGCGTAAAGAGATTCGGCCCGATTTTTGTTTCTTTCAATATAGATTTTAGGTTGTTGCAGCATGCGTTTAGGTCAATTTTATAAATAATCTTTTAGTTCTTCATCCCGTTTTGTATAAAATGAAACCATTATTACTGAATACCGAGCTATTTTTTCAGCTTCGACTTAAAGGCACACTGTCCTACTTGTAGCTACTTGCTCCCTCTATATAGAAAACTTCCCAAATCGGTGCCTGTTGGTCCCCCATGATCCTCTTTTTCTTATGTTAAATGAGAGCTGAGTTAATGAGATAGCCACCTGTCACAGTGACCTCGATGGCTCACTGGGTGGTCTAATCCCTTCTTGCTGAAGTAGTAAAGCCTCACTTTAAACCCCCTCACATCCACGGTCACCTACTGGCTGCCCCTTCTCCCCCTCCCGCACTCCCCCTTTCCCTTTCCCTTTCTGTTTTACCTGTCGTCTCAATGTTCTCTCCCCCCCCCCCAACCCCTTCTCTCCCCACTCTTCATTTTATTTCAGTCATTCTGTCTGCGTCTATGTCTCCCTTGTCTCTTCTCCGAAATCTCTTTCTTCATCCACCCCACCCCATTTATTCCCTCTTTCTCTCATTCTGTCTCTCTGCTCATCCCAAATAATAAGTGAACGTAAAATAATTTAGATGTATTCCTGCCCTTTGATATCTGTACGAAATTGTACAAAATCTATATAAATGAAGATATTCTTGGCATGACGTGATGCCTTTTTATATAGCATGACATGAGCGCAGCCATTTTCTTGAAAATGTGACGTACCAGTTGAAGTTGTGCATGTGCCATGCACCAAGCTTTAATTGAAAAGACTTTTTAAATCAATTAATGGGGAACAACTGTAACTAATTCATTTAAAAATACTAAAATATATCAGAATAAATAAATTTATTTTTTGGGGTGAGGTTTCCTTTAATTTCTGTTTCTCTATACGTTCCCACCCCCCCTCTCTCTCTCTCTCTCTCTCTCTCTCTCTTTTTGCTCACTATTTTATTTTTTAGTTTCTCTATACGTCTCCCCCACCCCCTCTCTCGCTCTCTCTCTCTCTCTCTCTCTCTCTCTCTCTCTCTCTCTCTCTTTCTCTCTCTCTTTGCTCACTATTTTATTTTAGTTTCTCTATACTTCTCCCCCACCCCCTCTCTCTCTCTCTCTCTCTCTCTCTCTTTGCTCACTATTTTATTTTTTAGTTTCTCTATACGTCTCCCCCACCCCTCTCTCTCTCTCTCTCTCTCTCTCTTTCTCTCTATCTCTTTGCTCACTATTTTATTTTAGTTTCTCTATACTTCTCCCCCACCCCCCCCCTCTCTCTCTCTCTCTCTCTCTCTCTCTCTCTCTCTCTCTCTCTCATCTCCCTCGACCTATTCCTCTTCACTTCCCCCTTCTTATTCTCTTTTTGTTTCTTTATTATTATATTATTCCCAAGGGTTCGACTGCACTTTTTCAAAACAATTATTGCATTACTGTTTGTCGTATACCGCAGTCTAATGACAATAATTGATTGACATCAACAAGCATCGTCTCCCACTCATTATAATTTCGAGCTTGGTCATCTTCAAATGCCGTTACCATAGTGATAATATAATAATCGATCAAAAAACTGGAATACAACACTATTTTTATCAGATATAATAAGGAAATAAACGGATAAGAGACTGCTTCGAGAATGTAGGGACAGGGCGGAGAAGAGGAATAAAAGTAAGAGAGAGATGATACATAAAATAGGAGAGATCAATTAAGGCCGGGGGTGTTTCATAAAGAGTTCGTAAAGTTACGCATGACTTTATGAACGACTTGTATATGATAGGATGCCCAAAGTTTTTTTCTGAAATTTTCAATAACCTCAATTAAATTATGGCAAAAAATATACTTTGCATTAAAAATGTTTGTTATAATAAGAATGCTAATCTACATCTGCACAGTTCAACTTAATAAATAATAATCAATAATGATTGAGCATCCCATTTGGCTTTTCATATACAAGTCGTTCGTAAAGTCATGCGTAACTTTACGAACAGCTTTATGAAACCCGTATGAAACATCCCCTGGCTAGAAAGGTATAGATAGAGAGAATCGCGTACAAATAATTATGTTGTCCAATATTCTTCTAACATTCCCTTTAATGTTGATTTTTCATGAATGCGGTACATACCCCCTTCGAATGTATTAATGATATATCCATCATGTTCACAGGTTCACAACACGTTGTCTTTCAACTCTTTGAAAATCCTTATGAAAATAAAAATTATTGTTAAACTTTAGTTTTCGTTTTGTATCATCATAACATTTTATAATTATGTCGAATTCATTGTTTGTATGACGATTTTAAAACAAAAATCTTTCAAAAAAACAACAACAAATAAATTAAATTAGAAAATTCTAATGAGGCATTGGAGTTCATGATTTTATCTCTTCAAATAACTTATTTTGATTTATTTCATCATGCTAGGTACATCTAGATAAAATAATATTAGCCATGTCCATCGACAAACTTCCATTTTGTTACCAAGAGAAAAGTATTGAAAGCAAAACATGTAGATAGGACATGTGTGATATTCAAAGGATTTTTATTATTCGAATGCTCGCAGGAGTCGCAGCCTTCTGTCAAATCCAACCATGTCACGGAGACGATTTATAGAGAGAGGCAGTATGTTCTGAAAATCATGTCTTCTTTTTCCTCGCTCCGACCAGATATGACAAGAAGCCCGTTGTTTCTTAATCACCTCACCTGCACTTGTCATCATCGCCTGTAATTGTTCCAATTTCTGATATCGTCCGGGGATGGAAGGGGGACATCGAGGTGACCCCGAACGTGACCTCAACAGTTATCGTCACTTGTCTGGGACTGGGATTTTTAAAGGTCATATACAGACATTCTAAAGTATAAATGATAAGAATATCACTTTTGCTTTTGTATATAACAGGGTCCAAAATAATGATCACATGTAGAAATATTTGAAATCCATTGAATAAAAGAAATTACAGAAGTGATTTTTTTTTTTTTATTCAAAATCAAAAATTAAAAGGTACACCCTAAAAACTGAAATGTTAAATCACCATTTAAAAGGGCCGATGAGTGACCACTCTTTCAAAATGTCAGATTGATACTTTTAACATGGTGGATTCAACCTTTATAATGTTGGATCCAGCATGTTCAAAGTGTTAATCTACCATTTTGAAAGAGTGGTCACTCCTCGGCCCTTTTAAATGGTGATTTAACATTTCAGTTTTTAGAGTGTAATACTTAAATCCCGAGTCTTGTTTACTTGATAATCCATTTTTGTAATAATTTTTCCTCTTTGATTTATTTATTATTCATTTTTTTATTAGGAATAAAGTTTTGCCTGCAGCTTAGAATTTAGAAGAAATTGCTAATTCATCAAGTGATATTAATCATGTTTAAAGGTAAAGACCAGTATTGGAAACGCCCCAATTTCAAAAAATGAAATGGAAGCTCTCATTACCAATCATGTGAAAGAATATGTTTTGACTAATACATGATGATAAAAAATTTGCCGGGAAACCGCCTACTAATTCATATATTTGGTAAACTTGTTTCTCTCATGGTCTGTGAGAGATATAGGGTAGTCCCATATACATCTTTCTGTGTATAGTGCTTGTAACTTTACGAAGAATGGGCCAAATTTCTTATCATTTTGATGATTCCAGAACCTTGCAGATGCTAGATGCTAGATGATCAACCTTTTCTGATCGATTCCACAACGTTTCTTTCACAATGCAATCGCATGACCATAACTGGTCTTTACCTTTAAAGATATAAAGCGTATTTACCACATAATCGAGAATTCACAGTGACTCTACCCCCCCCCCCCCCCAATCTCTCCCCCTCTCTCTCTCTCTCTCTCTCTCTCTCTCTCTCTCCCTTTTCTCGACTAAGGAAGGATTGGGACGAGTATATAATTCTAGGCCATGAACATTTTTAAATTGAGGTTTTTTTTTTAATCATCACCTTTCATGTCTGTACCTTTCCTATTGCACTTTGTATATATGTATCATGTATTCCATCTTTTGCACAAGCTGCGCCTTAAAGGTATTACAAAGTTTTGGTATGAAGTCATGAATTTGGTTCAAATGAACATATTGGAAGCATATGCGATCCTACAATATTCAGTGATCGTTGTCGCGGTTGAAATCGAGTCTAAAGTTATGAAAATAATATAATAAACTCTTTATGTTGTATAGATCCCTCTCAAGGTCAAGATATTAATAAAACAATGTTTCTCGATTAAAATCGACCGATTAGCTTATTCCCGTTTGGTAATTATATAACACAACTACATATTCTGAGATTTTCATGGTCGTAGCTACCATTTTGTACGGCTGTAGGCGCTTTTTGAAATTCTTCAAAATTTACTGGGAGCACCGGTAAATTTTTATATTCAATTTATCTCGAAAGCAGAAGTGTTTTAGGGGCTAAATTTTCTAGTGCTTATAATACATCCCAAAACTTTGTATTACCTTTAAGCATTTGACTGTCAAGTGGATTTGGCGCCTTATAAATCTTATGTATTATTATTATTTAGTAACATGTGACAGGGATTCTTCGCGATATAAAATAATGTTTGTCTTTATTTTTTGCAATTTTTCACAAACTTTTAGAGGAACGCCCTAGCCAGAGAGTCCTCGCCCTGCTTGTGCA
Source organism: Strongylocentrotus purpuratus (assembly GCF_000002235.5). Lineage (NCBI taxonomy): Eukaryota > Metazoa > Echinodermata > Echinoidea > Camarodonta > Strongylocentrotidae > Strongylocentrotus > Strongylocentrotus purpuratus. Next base: position 21,391,981 of record NW_022145596.1, read on the forward strand.
AATATATATATATATATATATATATATCTTTGTGAAGGGCCTTTTATTTGTTGTCTGATTTCAAATGTTTCGAGAATATGAAGATGCTAAAGATTATTTTTGATCATCGCACGAAAAGATAACAAACAGTGGCAGTCGGATGAGACGAAATGGGGTCAACATGTGGGGGAGACGAGGGGTTGGGGGTGATAATAAATACCAAGGTCAAAGGTCACCTTGTGTGGGCACGATAAGTGTCAAACATACTAACGATCCTCTACCGAAACGTACCTCTGTATCATCCGTTGCCATGGTTACTTGACTCCTTGATGTATTTTGATGAGGTCGGTGAGCATTTGAAGATTCATCGAGTAAAAGATTGAATGTTTCTAGTTGCAAGGTGGGTGTTCAGGTGCCCATGTTAGCGGTGGGTCTAAAATGAGAAAAGAGGCATCGTCATCTATATTGTTCTATTTATTTACTTCAACATTTATGTTTGAGGGGCGACTAAACTATTCGACAAAGAAGCATCACTGACATCAGTGTACAGAATTTACTCGCCCATCTATAATTATATCCTTCTTTCCATTCTGTGGCAAATCAGCGACTTATAGGTCTATATATATATTTTTTTTTTTTTTAAGTGAAAAAAAAATACGTTAGGCCTATTTCACATTTCTTGTAGGCATACTTACAATATTAAAGGCCTCTCATTTTTTATTTTATTTGAAGCGACCTGTTCTATGGATATACAGTAAGATGGAATATTGAGCCTTCTGTGAAAACTTGAAACGTATTCTTTTTGTATCTTCTATTCATATGTGTGTGTCTGATCTGATAATCTAAATCTGATAAGAGCATTGCTCGTTCAATGATATACTTATCAGGGCACGCGCTACGGCAGGGCTCGCCCCCCCCCCTCCCACATTTTTGAAAAAGTTAGTTATAAAGAAATAGAAAGAAACCAACCAAGGCCCCGGCAAAAATAAATGGTAAATGCAGGACAATATTAAATTCTGAAAGCGCGATTTAGCAAACCTAATTCAGCAAAAAAAAAAGCGTAAAAATAGGAAATGCGTAAAAACAAGAAGACATCGTCAAGCATGTCGGCAGTTTGTGATTTCATGAAATCATTTCCGTAAGAGCCTAATTTTATTTAAAAAATCACACACTTTTATCGCTATAATCTGGCTAAAAAAACTCCATTCAGTCAGGGCGGCGATTTCTTTTCATGACCGGGGGGACGAAATGTGAGGGACGAGGGAGCATAGTGAACGAGAGGGGCGAATGTGACGGAAGTGACCCCCCTTACAGGTTTTTAAAGTTTTGTTGGATTAAACCATTACACTCCTTAGCAAAACTATAGTATATATAAAAACAAGCAATAAACTTGTTCAAACTTTTTTTTTTTACTTCGCCGGTAATTAGTATGACTTCATGTTTTTTTTTAAATGGGAACCATTTCACCTTCAACCCAGCGACACTATTTTTCAAACCAGGCAGGATGGGACTGCCTATATATATTAAAAGCGCAAGCGGAATATTTATCATTGTAATAGCACTGATCTATTTCTATAAACATACAGAGTAAACTAATAACAACGGAGGGGTATATAGGCATATCAATGTCTAAAAATTGTATATTTTCGGTATGAGGTTTCCCTTTGAAGGTGCCCCTTTTTGTTTTGTTCGTGCCCCCCCCCCCCCCACACACGCACTTTGAATGACGCTCCGCTGCCCCTGGCCTGCTAAAAAAAACTGAGCTTTCGGAGGCTTCACCCCTAGACCCCCACACCAATTTGAGCTCCGCTCGCTACGCTCTGCACTTTAAACCCCCCCCCCCCCCTAATAAAAAATAAAATGTCTTCTACAATGGCCACGCTCCCGCTACGCCACTCTCTACAACGCACACGTTTTCCGTGTTGCATGCATTAACATCTATGGAGTAAAATTTCAAACAGCGCGTACATGCATTATTAGGCGCACGCACGTAACACGCCAACTACGTTGAGTTTACGTATTCACTGCATGGGACTTGCTTCATTTACCCTAAAACGCACCAATTGAGTCAAAGATGGCCGTCAAATATTAAGTTAAGGTTGTAATTTGGCTCAAAATATTGTGAAGATGATTCTGGTCAGTTATGTTTTTGTGAAGGAAACCTAATATCAGCGTTCTGCTACCTTCAATTTCGTGCTGAGTTGTGATTGTGTGAGAAACATACGGACATTCACAATCACGTTACATTTACACGCAAGCCGAACTGAGGAGATCGAGACTGATGAGTGCATGCATGCACTGTTGCAGGTGATACAGAAATCGCTTTCGAACAGAGAAAGAAAACAATGCCTGTTATTGATAATGTGGAAGACTTGATGGCATGGCTGGCAAAGAAATTGGAACCAATGTGAGTATTGATTTATTTTATTCTCTTGAGACTTGAATGGATTGAATAAAATAATGACAAGTTATTGTCATTGTCATTATTGTCGATGTCACTCACTCGTGATCATGTCTTCATGACAATTGACATTTGAATGTTGATTTAATCATGATGATAAATATCAATGCCTGATGAAAAATGGCTGTGAATTTTTCATTTTTTAAGAAGATGCTAGACTCGGTTACATGATGTTGATCAATAAAATGAAAAATGACCAGACAATGTGACCAGACAATGTGACAAATGACCAGACAATGACCAAAAATGACCAGACAATAAATAGCAGTAATCACGGAAGAATCCTGGATCGATGAACAGGCTTAGACCTACAACATCGTGTATTAAAGTAAAGTAAAGTAAAGTAATGTGCGATTGATTCTGAATATTCTTGTCTATCATAGAAAACATCTTTCTTTGTCTTGCATTGAATGTTTTAAGCGATGTTGCAACTTGCATTTTTCTTTGAATAATTATGTTTTAAAGCATTTGTCTCTTGCACACGGACACTGTCACTCTGCAGAATCGGATCTATCACTGATTTATATACGCAAAGCGTGTGTAGGCCTACTAGTACTGGTAGGGTGTCTGATCGCGCACCACGTTTTGTGTGCTAAAACCCTTCCCATTGACATTGCACACATCCCTATAGAGTCTATGTGCATTGCAAAATTGGTCAAGTTTTTAAAAATAAATTTAGATACAAACCTTAATCTGTTGTGATCCTGAAGGTGGTACTCAATAAATGAGGTGTCATATGAAAGGGCAGATTAATTCCCATATTTCCAAAGGGGGGTCATTTCAAATTTCTAAAAATATCTTGGTCAAAACAGCGATTTAAATGCGTTTCCATGGCAACTCGGGAGATTTCCAACTTTTGAGAATCGAACCCCCGAGGGGTAATTAGTTAAGTCGTAAGGAATACGTTGGTGTTCTTTTTTTTTGGATAGCCCCAAGGGATCACGTAGGATTTAAGTTTGAAAATACCCTTCCCCCACTTTTTGCATATAGCCTATTGCATAAGAATGCAGCTGTTGAGCAAAAAATGATAACTCGAAGTGAACCACTTTTTTGTCCATTCTGACCAAAATGCTATGAATATTGCAGAGTTTTTGAGGGGCTGTATCTTTTGATGGAAACATTGGTGAGTCTTGAAATTTGAAATGTATTATTCTGATTACATTTTTTATTCAAATATCCAACAAAAATGGTGAAAAACGATCCCAAATTGAAAATTGAAAAATCGTTCAGACACCCTACTACTGGGTGTCAGATAGGCCTTGAAACCTAGCTGCAGACCTGTGCCCTCTAGTACACATGGAATTAGAGTTAACAATTGTAAATTTGTAATGAAAGAAATATCCTTACAATTTTCCTCTCCAACAGTTGTGATGCCGACCCTAATGCCTTGGCCAAGTATGTGGTGGCCCTAACCAAAAAGGATAAAACTAACGAGGAGCTCAGGGCTACATGCATCGATCAACTTGGAGTCTTTCTTGTAAATGGTAAGTTTGTCGTCTGTCTAAGAGTAAATACCTGTAGTGTTATTTGTTCTCTTTGAAAGAAAAGACATGTGAAATCATAATAACTGGTAACTGTGCTCAAGGGCTTGTTACATGTAAGTTTACGATATAGATGTGGTGAGAAGATGGTCCTTGCTTCGTTTGAGAGTGGCTGTGGAAAAGTCTCTCAAAATAATATACACTGTAAGATTAATACAGGCCTCAAATCTTCAATGAACTTCTCAAAATAACTGCAAACCTGACAGCCTTTTTTACCATGCCTTTATGCTAGAATATTGGTAGCCAGTGGAGGTAAGCTAAACCTTTGTATCACTAATGTTGGAGCACCAATAGTGTCACTTAATCATACCATTTGATTACGGTATGATGTCTTGAAATTCATCTACTCTGATGGTCATCTTTACCTCTCTGAAAAAAGGATCATTGATTTATGTGAGCAGTTATCAAATAAGATGTTATTTCATGCCTTCCACTTTTTGTTTCACCTCTTTTATTTGCAGAAACGCAGTCCTTTGTCGACAACCTTTTTGTCGCTCTTGCCACAAAGTCTTACATTCCAGGGGGAAGTGCCAATATTACAGCAGTAGAGGGCGGCAAGCAAGATCCGCCGCCACCACAGCCCGCAGCGTTGGCTCCTGGTGGTGCCGATTTACCGACCAGTGCTGAAACATCAACCAAAGAAGAGGTCAGGTCGAGGAGCTCAAATAGAGATGTGGTGAGAAATTTAATATGCTGCAGACCTTTAACTCCTTAGATGCCACACAAATAATCTCCCTGTGCCACATTTTAGTTGTCATGGCGTATATATATATATAAACCAAAGCCCTCGACATTACTTAAACTGTTTCCTGTGCACAATGAATCTTGCTAGTATTGCAAGGGTTGTCATGGAGCTAATCAAGGCTGGAAGTGGGTAATTTTGCAAATATAGTGTGTTGCACAAAGCATTATTTTTGCCTGTTATTTTATGCAGAATTGCATGTGTGGCAAACGAACGACGGTGGAGAGAGGCAAAAATGTCAACCAAAATGTTCAAAATTAACTTACATGTATTCCGGGATGCCAATTTTCAGGCAATTGCCTGAGTTCAGGCAATTATGTGTACAAAATAGCTCTTTCTAGGTAATTTCAGGCCCTCTGATCAATTCGTACTGGCATTCCTGCTTATTATTACATCTATAGAAGGATGCTTATAAATCCGGGGGAATATTCTGTAACCTCAAGAGTCGCAACAAACAAAAGGTCCCTTAATCTCGAGAAGGCATACAAACACAAAAATTATCAGTATCACTTGAAGAAATGCGTAGATAATGTAGTTTCCATGAAAAGATGCATTACATGCATAGATAATGTAGTTTCCATGGAGTATGTAAGATTGAAAAGCTTTGGGATGCGATTTGTGCATTACATCAACAATTTTGTATGCCATCTTTCATCATCTTTAGACTGGAGAGAATGATGAGCAGCGGGATCATCGGCGGAGCGGCCGGAGACACTCCAGGTCACATTCCAGGAGCAAGTCAAAGAGCCATTCACCCAGGAACAGGAGCAGGAGCAGGAGCTTCAGTCCAAGGTACTTGTATGATCAAATCTACCCTTAATGGTACTGCCAGGTATAGCAACATTACCTGCTCCAGCCACATATGCTACTCTCTCAATTGTTTACGCTAGAATTTGTATCTTAAGCCAAATATTTTGGGAGTATTGATTGACAGGCGTAATGGTTTTCATACGCAGTTATCATAATCTGCGCACAATTATATTAGCGCACATTTAATGATTAACAGTGTGATGTCACAATGCTTATCAGCAGGTATTTTGCCGTAAAGTGTGCTCGCAAATACATTGCTTAAACGTGAACTGAATACGAGTTCAGAAATTTTACTTACTTTGTAGTAAAGCCAAATGCTAAGTAAAAGTTTTAAATAAACAGAGTATTGAATTTAATACCGGCCCAGTTTCATGATGTTTCCTGTCCTTTCGGAAACTGGACTCTGTATTAAAGGAATTTATTTGACAAAAGCTGATGTTCTGGGCACTTCTTAAAGGCATCGTTTAACAATGTTCAATCTGAGATACATGGCCCTACGTTTTATCAGTGTCTGTGATATGGTGTAATATTGAAGCCCTAAAAATATTGTGCTTCAAAATGATCATGAAGTGCCTCAAAAAAAGTAAAAATCTTTGAGTGACCGGTCTCATTTTCCCCAATAAACTAGTGTTATAAAAACCGTTAGGAAAACAAAAAATGTAATTTTCAATTTCCAATTAGTAATATCTTGACAATCAGACAGGCGATCGGCTCATAAAAGTCATGGGATTCCTGACTGACCTAAAGGTTTATAATTCTGATTGCAGCATGAGCTAAATGCAAGATTTTGTTTCAGAATCTGAGGCAATGTTACTGATTCACTTTAAATCGAAAAGGGATGGGGAATTCTTCTCCAGCATGCTCTGTTCACTATGTACCTTTACCTCTCCATTGTCTTGGCAGGAGAAGGAGAAGAGATGAAGACCGGAGGAGGAGAGATGACCGACCGGATCGCTTCGGTGGCCCTCGTCGGTACGGAGATCGAGACAGAGACAGGGACAGGGACAGGGATCGCAACAGGGATAATAGAGACTTCAGAGATCGGGACAGGGAAAGGGATCGGATGAGGGGTCGTGATGGAAGAGGTAGGGAGTGCTCGAAAGAGATTCATGTGAAGTAGAGATACCAGGGGAGTGTTCTACAAAGAACCTAAGTTGAACTTATCTCTAAGTTGGACTTAACAATTATGGAAAGCCATTAGCATCTATGAAAATATTTTGTAAAAGTTATTTTAAAAGGCATATGCTGTTGATAACAAATCATTCATATTTTCTATTATCAAGGAGATATCATTTTCTTGATGTGGAATTTGTGAAAGTCTAAAATGCTTTTGCTTTTGAATATATTTTATTTTAAGGCTATAAACGGCTATCCATAATTTTTAGTTACAACTTAGAGTTAAAGGTAAAGACCAGTTATGGTCATGCGATTGCATTGTGAAAGAAACGTTGTGGAATCGATCATAAAAGGTTGATCGTCTAGCATCTAGCATCTGTAAGGTTCTGGAATCATCAAAATGATAAGAAATTTGGCCCATTCTTCGTAAAGTTACAAGCACTATACACAGAAAGATGTATATGGGACTACCTTATATCTCTCACAGACCATGGGAGAAACAAATTTACCAAATATATGAATTAGTAGGCAGTTTCCTGGCAAATTTTTTATCATCATGTATTGGTCAAAACATATTCTTTCACATGATTGGTAATGAGAGCTTCCATTTCATTTTTTGAAATTTGGGCGTTTCCAATACTGGTCTTTACCTTTAAGTTTGACTTTGGATCTTTGTGAAATACCCCCAGGAACTTGTCCCATTCCTTTGCTCTAAAATTTCAAATATTGTTGTTATTAATGCCATTACTTTGTGTCATGAAACTCTGCAAGCATGATTCATAGTGCTTTCCAAAAAGCAGGTTTGTAATTGCGATGTTCACATGACATTGTACGGATAAAAGTCAATGTTACCGAGCCCAAGGTCTGTGTTATTGTATGCTATCAAAACAACCGCTGATGAATATGATTTCAGTGAAAAAACAACTATTAAAAGCACATTTTTTTGCACACAATATGATAATGATTTGGGGGTCATTACTAATAGTGTGAAGGAAAAAAATGATATGTTTCAGGTTGACAGGCCATGAGCAATCTGTAGCTCATTTCCTCATACATGTACCATTCTTAATGATATGTTTATTGACCAAGAAACGGCACCATATATCCATAGAAACGGGCCTACATAAATCCAATTGTTGTTATTATTTTCTATGGCCCTAAGTATAGCTGCCAACCATTCCTATTATTGAGGAATGATTCCTATTTTGTTACCTCTAAGGTGTTGTTTGAACCATAGATTCCTCTCTTCTGATGAAATATTCTGTGTGAAAAATATACAAAATAGACTTGCTAATTTTTGATGTAAAAGTGTGCCTAATGATGTTAGGGTGTACTGGCCAACTGCTTATCCCGAAACACTCCCATGCTTTTAGATCCCGGCAGATTCGACGATCGTGGCAGAATCCGTGACAGAGACCTCGAGCGTGAGCGTGACGATCGATTGAAAGAAAATAACTCTAAGCCAATGGCAATCAGCAGTGTGATCACAGTAGTCTCAAACGATGGGCCTGAATCCTCGCAGGGCCCGCCCAAGCAGGGAGAACAACAACAAAAACAACAACAACCTCTGCAGAGGATACGACAGAGATGTAGAGATTACGATGGTATGTGAAGTGGGGGTTTAGTAGAAAGGGAAACGTGACAGTAGTAATTGATGTGAACTGTACCTCTAAAGTGTATTAAGGAAAAAGCAATTATTGGGAAACTGTTTGTGAATCAGTTTGTGTTTTATGTCTGGTTCCTTTCAACTACATCAACTTTGGCGATATGTAGTGAACTTGTGTATTTTGCTAATAGTATCCCACTCAAACATTGCATACATTGATTAAGTCACAGGCTTGATTTGCAACCCATGGCATTGAAATGGTTAATAGTACATGAACCTGCAAGACATGATTATGAGCAGTAAAAAACCATTTAAAATCCTTTATCACTTTCTCATAATGCTGTGTATCAGCAAAACTATAAGCCCAACATATTAAGAGTATTTAGTAAATTTTAATCTATTGATCTTCTTTGCTGACTTATTAAAATGCATTGATATGTTTTCTCTCTAACATCTATTCACTTTACAGAAAAGGGATTTTGCATGAAAGGAGAATTTTGTCCATACGATCATGGCAATGACCCAGTAGTTGTGGAGGATATAGACATGTTCAGACCGCCTCCAAACATGGATGCTAGTAGACCACCAGTGCCTTCTCTACCCCCTGCCCCACAGCCTCCTCTACCCCCCTTACCCCCTTCCCAGCCCCCTCCGCCCCTCCTACCACCCTTCGGCATGCCCCCGCCCGGTTTCGTGCCCACGCCAGGGATGCCCCTGCCGCCTCCACCACCCATGCATCCCCCTCCTGGGAGGATGCATGGACCGCCGAGGCACAACGGACCACCCCCTGGTCCCCCTCCAGGCCTACCACCACACATGAGGCTACCACCACCCCCAACCTCAGGGCCACCGCCGCCCCTTCCACCCATGCCTCTTCAGATGAATAGACCCCCTCCTCCACTACCTCCAGCTCCAGATGCTAATATGCCACCATCAGGTTAGTTACCATCAAAATCTACTTGTATTCGTTTGGTCACCATTTTGAGTTTTACGATACTTTTTCTAACACTTTGTCAAAGGTCTGCTATTATTTTTAAAGTGCTATTACCAACACAGATGCGTAATAAAAGTTCTTCATGTTATCGTTCCTATGATTTTCTAATTTTAGTACACATTTAACCTTCATTGCAGTTGTGGTAGGTAGATAATTAAGAAACATTATGCATTCATCATGGTTACAATATTTAACAATGGTTACATATTTGTTGGGTTAAATATCATTATAAAGGTCGCTCCAAGAGCCCCAGTCAAAAATGTATGTTTGTTCAGAAAGGTAGATCAGACCCTTTTCAGGTGGAATATTTAAAAGAAGAAAAAGATGATTTCACTTACTATGGAACATCAAGAATGTGGTCATAATAATAATGATGAAAGTTAATACAAATAATAATGAAAATAATTTGTATAGCGCATAACACATAGGCATAATTGCATGTCTCTATTCCATATGATGTGAAGCCATGCATTTATTGGACTTACATTCAAGTTATAGTTTCGCTTGGTTGGCATTGTGTGCACGATTTGCCTGAATGCACACGTGTGTACAGTGTGGGTTTCAATCGTCATATGATATGAATGCATGGCCCTCGGGAAGAACAGTATGAATACCAATGAGGCTGCCCTGGGTAAACAAGGCATACTATTATCATTATTACAGTCAAACCTGCTTTAGTGACCACCTGTCTTCAAAGACCACATTTTTTTTGTTTTCCTTGAAAATGGTTTTTTCATTGAAACATGTACGAAAGTAACCTGTCTACAAGGACCACTTTTTGTGTTTCTCTTGGGAGGTCGCCATAGACAAGTTTGACTGTATTATTAGTATCATCATTTCTCTTTCTCCCTCAATCTTGCAGTGCCTCAACCTCCGTCTTCACCTCCCAGAGAGTCGAGTCCTCCTCCGCCACCGTCAGAAACAAAACCTTACGGCTCATCACAAGGTTAGCACCGTCCGGCAAAACTATTGCTTATATTTTAAGATCAACTTATGAAAAATGGTTAAGTTATAAGGAAGGTGTTATAAGGTTATTCAAGGAATAAGAACATTTGCCGTCACCATTATTCTTTGTTGATTTCAGGATTTTTTTTTTTTGGGGGGGGGGGGGAGGGAGGGGCTTAAAAACAAAATGGCAGCTGATATGTAGGGCTCTAGTTATACTGAATCTGGAGGAGTTGAAAACAAACCTATTACACTAAAGTAATGTCAAAATTAAATCAAAGAAATATTAATTCACTCGCTAAATCACCTTTTTTTTTATACTCACAGGTTTTCAAGAATAATTCAGTTCAACTTTCCATTTATTATTTTAGGAATTCATTCATGGAAAATTCAGTTAAAATTTGTTTAATGTAACAGTAGAAATACAAGCCAGCAGCAAACACAAAAGTGGTTCTCTGACCTACCGAGTTCTACTGTGTTCAATAGACTGCTAGATTAAATGACACACTCCCTTGTAAATCAACTTGTGTCTGTGCATTCCACACAGTCTGCTTGTCAAGAACAAGGGTACAGAACTTATATCAAAATATTTTTGTCTTTATAAATGTGATATGGCTTGGATAACATAATATTGAACTTTGTGACAGTTATGCAATGATAAGTTTAATCAATTTTGGCATTATTTTAGGACCAATTTTTATAACCTGCTCCCGATAGATATTAGCATTTGTGTCTGAAGAAATCTTACAAAACTGTATATGAAGCACTTAATTCCAATAGAAGCTAAATCCACTTTTGATGAAAATTGGCTTATTCATATCAGAACATTGTTTTAACAACCCGTCTTTAAACAAAATTATCTATCTAAATTTCAGGAGCAATTATGAAAAAATGCACCTTCTAATATCACTTTTCAATAGACGCCTGTACAAAATCTGGTAAACAACTTCTTTTTTCTCCGAAGTTACAAAAATGGATTTAGGTCCTTCTGGAATTAAACTCTTCATATCATTCAAATGTTTATACCGCTCACTGCTTTATAATGATTATACACCTATTTCACAACTACTATTATCATCCTTTCTGTCAGATTTCCAAATGGAAGGCTACAACCCGGAAGATCCCAGCATGGAGGCCCAGGGGGGCAGGCAATATTTTGGAGGTGGCCGTGCCCCTCGGCAGGCCTCGTCCAACCTCAGGACCCTTGTGGGCATACAGACGGTCCCTACAACAACCAGAGAAGGTAATTCATCGTTAAGAAGCTGTAGAATATGCTATTTTTCATAATGTAATAAAATTTAATGAATACAGCTTTGTGAAGTGCCTTGATAAAAATTATTTGATTCACCTTTTATAAATCATTGCATCTCAATAGTCAAAATATGAATTGCGTACAATTTGCAGAGCTATTGAACTGATTAGATTTTGGAGTCAAAGGTCACAGGGCTTATTATGTATGCAAACATAGCTTGTAATCACAATATTCTGAGAACCTGTCGATGGATTACAATCAAATTTGAAAAATTGCTTCTGTTTTGGTTTTATAAAATCGCTTTGTTGCGGAAGCATCATTTTCGACTGCGTGCAGTCGCAGTCGAATGTCCATCTAGTTTGTCTTTTGTTTTGTTGGGGGGAGGGGGTATGTACTGTTTTGTTTTGTTTTTATTTCTCTTTTCCCTCTCTATCTTATCGGTACTAGTTCTCTATTCTGTATCACTTCATTTTTTTGATTTATGAAGGGTTGTCTTTATATATAACTTCAAGTAAAATTACCATTATCTTCTCCATAATGTTGATTAACAGTTTGATTTATAAATAGAAAGAGGGGAAAAAGTTCACAGCGCTCCGCATACAAGCCGGCAGCAAACACAAAAGTGGTTCTCTGATCTACCGAGTTCTACTGTGTTCAATAGACTGCTAGATTAAATGACACTCTCCCTTGTAAATCAACTTGTGTCTGTGCATTCCACACAGTCTGCTTGTCAAGAACAAGGGTACATTATTTCGGAGGTGGCATTTCCAAATAAAGTGATTACTATGTACATGTACTTAAAATCCATTACACACAGAGCATCAAAACAAATTTTTTAATTCACCTTTTATAAATCATTGCATCTCAATAGTCAGAATGTAAATTACGTACATTTTTTGTCGCCAGGTACGACAAAGATTTTGGCTTGCCCTACCTAACAAAACATTCTATATGCAGTTGATTTTATAGGCAAGCTCTCTGTCTTTACAATTTGATATTTGATGTATTGGTCTTGATTTACAGAGAGAGTTAAAAGGCCCAAAGACTTTTGTATTATACCTGTCATTTCTATCTTCTCACCCACACAGAAATGGAAGAAATAGGTGCCCTGACAAAGGACTCCTCCTCTGATGACAACCAAAGCGAAAGGAAGGTTGTTGACCTCACCAAGGGCCAAGACGGTCTCGGTCTCGGTGTGCAAGAGGAGCAGAGACGTGCAGTCATCAAGAGCAACGACAGGCCCTTGGGCTTAGGGTACCCCCCTCAAAAGCGGCCCTACAACCACGGTGGGGGCGGCGGCGGTGCGGTGGATCTCAGGGCCAGGATAGGCGGGAAGGGGAAAGGAAGATTTGTGCCAAACAACAGGATCCTGGAGGTGCGCAAGATACCCAGGGAGTTCAACAACATCACCAAGCTCAACGAGCACTTCAGCAAGTTTGGCAATATCGTCAATCTTCAGGTGAGTGTGACGATTGACATTACAGTGCTTTCTGTAATTGGTCCATACCATCAAAAGAAATCATCAAGCCCTTCGTAGATTTTGCCGTTCTTTCATTTGAATAAAAAAAATTCTCTTCAATTTGTTTATTTTGTGTCTGTAAAGTAGCATTGTTAAGAGTTTTGTTTTCATCATAGAGTGGTATAGAATATTTATATACAGAATTTCGATTAACAGTTTGATTTATAAATAGAAAGAGAAAGGGGGAACAAGTTCACAGCGCAAAGCATGCAAGCAGCAAACACAAAAGTGGTTCTCTGATCTACTGAGTTCTACTGTGTTCAATAGACTGCTAGATTAAATGACATACTCCCTTGTAAATCAACTTGTGTCTGTGCAGTCCACACAGTCTGCTTGTCAAGAACAGGGGTACATTATTTTGTACTTAATACCCATTACACACATATTCACGCATTTCATGTATATGATTTCAAGGGGGGCAGGTTAAGAAGGAATAGCCAGTCCTAATTAATTCATCAGGGCCCCGTCTTACAAAGAGTTGATATCAATCGTAACTTATTTGCGATTGATATCAATCGTAACTATGTACATAAGAGATAGAAGACTGCAAACTTGCGATTGATTGGAGGACTTACGATTGATTTGGATCAATCGCAACTCTTTGTAAGACAGGGCCCAGATGTACCTTTATGTGTTTTATGCAGCACTTCACAAGTCAAATCTGTCTTCCAATCCTGTAAAACAAAATGTGAAGTTTTTTAAATGTGTGTATGAATCAAAGTAGCCTATGCTTGTCCCAGGTTCCTCTTTTAAAACAGGGCTCCACAATATTTTTGTTTGTCACGAGGGGCTTATAACCTTTATGGTCTCTATGCATCTTGAATAAATGTTAAATTTAGGGCGTCCAGAGTTCAAATGTTGTGGCCCATGCCTCCCAGATCCCTGCTTGTGTTAAAGAGAAGGATGAGTTCTGGGTAGAGGTGAAAAAAAATTTGTGAGCGTTGTCATTGTTATTATGCAAGTGTGGAAGAACATCAGATAAAAAATGTTCCCTGAAAAGCATAGCTCTTCAAATGCCTTAATATTCTAAACATGGCATGTAACATCATAAAAATCGGGACAGATTTTTATGCAACATGTTTGTGTAATCCCATATACATCTTTTTTGTGTACAGTGCTTTTAACTTTACCAAGACAGGGCCAAATTTTTTATCGTTTTGATTATTCCAGAACCTTGCAGTACACACCTATACTTATATGCTAGATGATCAACCGTTTCTAGTCAATTCCACACTGTTTCTTTCACAATGCAATTGCATGACAAGAACTTAACTTTATCTTTAAACCCTGCAATCTAAAACTTTTCTACATTCATTTCCATTGTGGCAGGTTGCCTATGCCCAGGACCTGGAGGCAGCGTTGGTCACCTTCACAACTCATCTGGAGGCCAAGAAGGCCTATCAGTCCACAGAGGCCGTCTTCAACAACCGCTTTGTCAAGGTCTTCTGGCATGTCCCTCCCGAGGTATGCTAACATTTTCAAGACAACTTGTCTTAAGACACATTTATTCAAACTTGCATTTGATGATTAACTTACTCTGTTCACATTGATGTGCATTTCATATGTATTGTAATTTGTAGGTTTATTTGCACTTTTATCTTTTGTTTAATATGTAATTGTTTATCAGTTTATTTTGTTTGTTATAGCACTTAGAGACCGTGATGGTAAGCGCTTTATAAGCAACGTTTTTATTATTATAATAATTTTGCATTTACAAGGTTATCAGCACTATAGCCAGATTAATAACTAGAGTAAAATGTCATTGCCATATGCCACAGTAAATTGCTAGGGCAAGATGAGTGTAATGCACTTCGCATCCTATTGGCCACCATTATGTATGTGTATGTATTTAAATATTGTTCAATTCCTCTGTATATGTAATCTATAATTTGTACAGGGCCTCTCAGAAAAACAGTTGTCATACTGAGAGAGTTACCCTGTTTAACCCCGTATTCCAGAGGGCGTTCAAAATACGTACCCGCTGGCGGACGGTGCTAGCTGCCTATTGACACCAACAGAATACGGCTCTTACGCAGATGGCATGTTCAGAATGCCCGGACAATACCGATTATCGCATACATGTGCCGAAGTAATGCCAATCGCAGTTCGGCTCTAAGATTCGGCTGCTGTTTCCGCCCACTTTCGTGACGTCGCGATCGTCAGCGATCAGCTGGCTTGGCGAAGGCAGGCCAGGCCGTGCGTACAGTTTGATTGACAGCTGTATGCAAATTAGAAGTCGATCTTCGGAACCAAGATGGCGATGACTAGAGCAGCGATAACTACACTGGCGGGAACGTGCCACTTTAAATGAAACAAATGAATAAATAAACCAATAAGTGATTACAAGTTACAATATATGTTTTGAAGCTACGGAAATCATGGTATTTTATTTATTTATTTATTTATTTATTTATAACACATCTTTAAAAAGAAGGGTAGCCCAATCAGCAAACAAATACTGGTTTTCGTTGAGGCCCTTCATGACACAAACAAGTATATACATTTCATCAACATATCAAAATATAAATAAATATAGAAAATTACAAAATTCGATTTTAACAAAAAAAAAATTGCAAACCAGGTTATAAATAAGGATTTGATTATAAAGAATAACGAAATGATTAAAATGTATATGATACAAATATAAAAATATAAATAAATATAGAAAGTTACAAAATACGATTTTAACAAACTAAAATTGCAAACCAGGTTATATAAAAGGATTTGAACATAGAGAATAACGAAATTAGTAAAATGTATATGATACAAATATGTAAATGCCATATATCCTATTGAAGCAAACAGTAAAAAGTTATTAAAACAAAAACAACAAATAACAAAAAACAAAAAACAAAAAAACAACAGCAACATACAACCACAATAACAAACCAACAAGAGAAAACAAGAAGAAGATATGATAAAATATATAAAAAGAGGAGAAAAAGAAGAGTTATATCATACCATAATCATATTAAAATGTGGATGTCTTTTGCCATTTTGCCAATTCTTGTTTAAATGGTTTCATATTTTTTATAAATCGAATACGTTCGGGTAATTTATTCCAGTTTGATGGACCTGTGACAAGAAATGACTTCTGATAAAAGGTCGTACGAACATGTGGCATCCTAATTAGCATCTTATTTGTGCTCCTTGTTGTTCGAGATGATATCGCTTCAATATAAATAAACTTATCACCTAGTACTTCAGGTGCAGCTTTATGTAAGCATTTATGAATCATGCAACAAGATGCTCTAAAAAACAGATGATCTACTTTCGGCCAGGATAGAATTTCAAACACTTGTTCAGATGGGGTTTCCCAGGAAAAACGAGATATCATATATGCTGCCCTCTTATGTAATCTTTCCAGTTTACTATGGTTTGCTTCAGATCTCCCAGACCAAACGGTACAACAGTACATTAAATGGGGCACTACAAAAGCCCAGTACAGTTTGTTCAATTGTGCTTTATCAAAATAATGTTTACATCGACGAATAGTTCCTAATTTCTGTTTCACAGTTAAAGCAATACTTTCGATATGTTTTTTAAAGTCAAGACTGTTATCAATTATAACTCCCAAACATTTATATGTATATACACATTCCAATTGGCATCTATTTAATTCAATCGACAGCATACTGTTATCTAATGATCTAAGCTTTTGCTTTGATCCTAGCAGCATCGTTTTGGTTTTATCACTATTCAAAATCAACTTATTTTTATTCAGCCAAGAATTCAGTTCACCAAGAGCTTTTGTCAGTTTGAGTTCTACCTCTTGCTTAGTTTTTCCACATACAGAAATAGTAGTATCATCCGCATACATATAAACAATGCCATTTGAGATGGAACATGGGAGGTCATTAACGAATAGAGTAAAAAGGAGCGGGGCCAGGATGGACCCTTGTGGAACTCCCATTGTTATATTTCTAAATGTTGATTTTTCTTTCCCTAATGAGACAAATTGTTGGCGATTTTTCAAGTATGATTCAAACCATTTAATTACATGCGGAGAGCAACCATATTGATGTAATCTATTTAAGAGGAGAGAGTGATTGACTGTATCGAATGCACGTCGGAGATCTATAAAAGCTACACCATTTAAATACCCTTTGTCTACATTGACTGACCACTGGTTAACCATGCACAATAGGGCTGTTTCACATGAGTGCTTAGGACGAAATCCAAATTGGTTCTTATAAAATAGATTATGCTGAGACAGATATTCAAAGATATTTAAATAAACTGCCCTTTCAATTATTTTAGATAAAATCGGCAATATAGACACGGGTCTGTAGTTTTTCATTATGGCTGTATCCCCTCCTTTGGGAATTGGTTGGACTCGGGCTATCTTCCAAGCATCAGGGTATACTGAAGAATGCAAAGACAAATTGAGTATATATACTAAACTTTCCATTACATGAGGAATATCACAGATATATTTCAGTATTTTAACAGAGATTTCATCATACCCAGTTGCTTTTTTGCAAGTATATGATTTTATCTGTTTGATGACGAAATCTATCGAGATATTTGAAAAGTAAAGTAAATCACCGTTTGTTTGTTTTTCCAGATTTTCTTCAAGTGATTCACATCTCTTAATTGTTTCGGTCTCGAGCTCAAAACCTTTAGTGAGTTCAGAAACGGAGTCAACAAAATACGTATTAAAATATTCGACAACCTCCTTCAAGTCTGATATTTCAACATCGTTTACATTCAATATTATATTTTTAGACTGTTTTTTCTTAGTAAGACGTCGCATAACATCCCATAACGCATTTGCGTTTCCTGATTTGTCGTTCAATAATGAAGTAATGTATGATTTTTTAAGATTTTTGAGTTCGCGTGTGATAAGATTTCTGCATTTTTTATATTGTTCCCAAAAATCTGATGACGAGAGCTGTATTGCTTTATCACGAAGGTAGTCCCTCGTGTTCATCAATTTAATGACGTCACCTGTCACCCAAGGACATGGATTATTTCTTAGACGTTTTCTTTTGTATGGTGCACACATATTTACAATTTCCATTATCGGGTTGTACCATATATCCCATGCACAGTTAACATCCTTACACTGATATAATTCTTCAAAATGCACTTGGGAAAGTAAAAAATTGAATTCTGCAAACTCAAAACCCTTAAAATCTCTCCATTCTATGATATTTTCTTTTTGAGTAATATCAGCATCACCGTAAACGGTGAAAATCATATAATGATCACTAAATGATGTTTTTAGCACTCCATTCAAGGAGTGATTTTCTACGTCAGTGGAATATATAAGATCAATAATAGTTTGCGACGTTGTCGTCACTCGTGTTGGAACATCAATCAGTTGATCGAAAAGAAAACCAGACATTATCTCTTCGAGAGATCGTGATAGAGAGTCTATGTTATTTGGACACATATCACAATTTAAGTCTCCAAGTAATATCATTTCCACATCTGTATTGGTGACAGCTTGACTTAACATTCCGTTCAATAAATCAAAGTAACTTGACGACGAATCTGGAGGTCTGTAGATAACACATATAAGAAGTGTTTCTGAATGTTTTGGCGATAGTTTTACCCACAGGGCTTCAATATCGTCGCATGTAATATTATTTTCAAACCGGCAACTTACGTCATCTTTCACGTACAGAGCCACACCCCCTCCATGCCGGTTGCGGTCTTTGCGGAAAATATTGTAATTTTCAATGTCTAATTCAGAATCAGATATGGTAGCATCGCATTTGGTTTCAGAGACAGCAACAACATGGAAAGGATTATGTTGAAGTACAATTTTAAGTTCAGATAACTTTGGTACAATTGAATTTATATTAATGTGACATATTTTTAAACCTGTTTTAGGAAGGCAGCTGAATAATTTATCTTGAGTTCCGAAGTACTTACAGGTGTGGGCCCAATTTACATCAGTTTGTGAGCCAGTTGGATTGAGACTGTTTTTAGAAGTAAAGGTGATATTGTCACAAGTAGTGGCATTTAGTGGTAACGATTGTTCAGGAGATTCCTGGCTGTTGTAAGACTGTCCATCCAATCTTTTGGGAACACTCTGTTTTCTGGTTTCCGTCGAGATTTCGAGTAGCTGTAGCTGTGCCACGGAAAAGGTGGAGGCTCGTTCTTCTGTGCGTCTTGCTGGGGCGTCCACGTTGGATAGCTAAATTGGGTTGATGTCAATCCATCATCTCCTCCGTTCTGTGGAATTCTGTTATCATTCAGGGGTGGAAAATCAACATCATAGGATTGCAGAGACTTGTATTGCGAGTCCATCGATGTTGGTCTAGATGATCGCCGCAGAAAGTGAATGATATTTTGTGCAAACGTGATCGTCCCCGTCCGATTGAGATGTACGCCATCTGCGTTGAGATGAAGGCCAGGGTCGATATTGTCATTATCGATGACGAGCCAACTTCGTTGATTGGCTGAAAGTTTGATGGCTGCGTTCACCTCTGAAACTTTGGTATATTCTTGATTCGTTTCATTCAGTCTATGGATGATAGTTGAAGTAGCAATGGTCTTGACCCCAGGAATTGTATGGACTTGTTCAAGAAGTGAGATTGTTTTAGCAATTATTACATCTGATTCATCGCATTGCAAGTTATTTGTGCCGAGATGTACGACAACTTCGCTTACTTCATACTCATTAGCGAACTTACATACATCATTGTGTGCATCCTCAATTTTCGCTCCATTCAGAGTTCTGCAGATAATGTTTTTGCTTCGAGAAAGTTTGGATGGTCTGATTTGTTTCGTCATAGAGTCCCCAATTATCAGCACATCCGCTTTCATCGGTCTTTGTGTTTGCATAGATTTCTGATTCCGCTCATTCATGGAAACGGGGTTTCCATCATGTGATGTTTCGTTCTCTCTTGTCATGGAATCCCTTGTGGTTTGAATGTCAGTGTTAATAGGGGCATTCTCAATCACATTGGTTTGATTGGATTTTGTCAGGGCGTGCAGTTGCTTTTGTTTAGTTTTGTATTCGTCGAACTGTTCCTGTAGAGAGGGATTAATAACGTTTTGTTCGTGGCGCTCTAAGTCAGCGACTGTTTGAATCGTCTCGCTAACTTCAGGAGACACAGGTCTATTATTCCCTTTGTTGGGACTCTCGACAGTAGATCCTATTAAGGACTCGTCAATTGATATATGGTCACAATATTGGTCGTTCAACCTTGTAACGATGTCAAGGACAGAAGCTTCCAATGATTTGACTTTATTTGGTAGATCTGTGCAATTATCACACAAGATATCCTTGGTATTGCAATTAATCAGCTCCTTTTTACATATCAAGCAGCTTCTACGAACGAAGTTCTTTGTACAGTCACTATTCCCGTTTGTGTCATTATTGGCATCATGTACACCCTCATTGTGTAACAGAATAAAATGGTGGCAAATTGAACGGTTCAGATTGGGGTATATTCTCACGAGATTGTTCTCAACAATTTCATTATCAATATCATTGTCACTGCCAGGCAAACCTGAGCGGCAAATAAGATTGATAGCAAAACTAATGCTTGGAATTGTTATTCCTTTTGGCAGCTTGTAAATGAAAGTGTCAGTACCTGGATTTCCTTTGCATTTATTCGTAGAAACACTGGGTGTCATATTGGTCCTGATTTATAAGACTTCTGTATCCCAAGGAATAAATTATTCCAAGCATGGATATAGTAGATTCAAGATGATGTTATTACCAAACAGAACTCATAGACGTGTGACGAAAATTTGTGATAATCGATGAGTTTCCGCTAGGTCATCAAAACAGAATTGTGATGTTGGCAGACGTAGATAGACGTAGATAGGCATATACGGGACTATGCGGTAATATGGTTCAGTGCAATTAAGGTATTTGATTGGCTGAGAGCAAATTTGCCATAGAAATTTAGCATTTGTTATTGGTAGCAAGTTTTATGAAACAGGGCCTGAACTTAAATGATTACCACTAAGACTAGAAAAGTCTCTCTTTTTTTATTTTTTTATTTTTTATTTTTGTACTATACTCCATGGTTGCTTTACAGAACACAACAGGAGAAGACGAGCCAAACCATCACACCAGAAAACCTGCAAAGCAAAGAATACAATTACCTACCAAAAAGCAGCTGACTGTCGTTAGAAATCATGCAACTCCTTCAGATAAGGTAAGGGGTGTTTCCCTCCCTTCTTCTCTCTCTCTCTCTCTCTCTCTCTCTCTCTCTCACTCCTCATTCTCTGTCTCACGATTTTAATTATTTGCCTCTCTCTTCTTGCTTTCTTTGTTTCTTTATTTCACCATCTCCTTCATCTGTCTTATTATATTTTTTTCATGTTCTTTCCTTTCCCCCTTTCTTTTCACCAGTAATGTGTATATCTTTATCACCTTTCCTTATAAGTCTTCAATTTCTCTATCATCTTAACATATTTTTTCCAACTTTCTGTGGGAGGATTTGACTCTGCTTTCTTTTATTTTCTCTCAATTCATCCTTCTCATTGTTTTGTTTTGACTTCTCTTTCCCCTCTCTGCCGTACTAGTTCTCTATTTTGTATCACTTTCTTTTCTCTTTTATGAATAATTGTTTCTCTGTTTGTTTGTTTGGCCTGACTACTGAGAAAGCATGTGTATGCTTGTAAGTAAGCAACCAGGGGATCGACGGCTTTAAGTCGTCTCCGAGGGACTTGGTAATGAGAATTAATTCCTTAACAAAGGGCACTAGCGCATCAATTTGGTTTCGGTCCCGGGACCTCCCGGTTACAAGACCACTGCTCTGTCACTGAGCCATCACACCTTTGTCTTAGTATATAACTTCAAGTGAAATTACAATTCACCTGCTTACAGCGCTAAAGCAAGCCGGCAGCAAACACAGAAGTGGTTCTCTGATCTACTGATACTGAGTTCCACTGTGTTCAATACACTGCTAGAATAAATGACACTCTCCCTTGTAAATCAACTTGTGTCTGTGCATTCCACACAGGCTGCTTGTCAAGAACAAGGGTACATTATTTTGTAGGTGAAGTAGTTGAAATTTATGTACAAAATATGTAAATCAGTAATTGAATTGTATAAGGTACATGTACAATAAGTAAACGCATGCAATATTTTTTCCTTCATTCAAAATTCAGTTTCCTTTGACATAGTGAAAACAAATTCATAAACACTTCAGTTGTAATTAGTAAACTCAATATCATCCATTGATATATTTTTTTTCAATTTTGGATGAAACTGTAAAAGAATCGCACATGACCACATTCCAATCCAAAGCAATGTCATCTCAAACCAGTCCACACCAATCTCCCATCTCTCCCTTCCAGGTGGTCATCCAACCCGGCGGCAACTCCACCTTGACCAAGACCATCATGAATCCTAAGGCCGTGGCCATCAACCAGCGACTGGTCACCGTCCAGAACAACCTGGCCAATGCCAAGAAGGCGGCCGCGGCCCACACCTCGGCCACCGTGGCCAAGAAGCTGGCCGCCGCCCAGGAGGCGGTGAGGAAGAAGCAGGAGGAGGCCAAGAAACTGGTCGCCAAGAAGCAGACGGAGATCTTCAAGCAGAAGCAGGAGCTGATGAATGGATTCATCCAGCAACAGAAGGTGAGAGCAGAAAAGAAATCCTCCAGGGGGGTGTTTCACAAAGAATAAGATTGACTTCAAGTTGGACTTAACCATGGCAGGCCGTTCATGCCACTGATTGCTCTCACCAATATGATCTTTAGATAATAATTTTTCCTTCAATAATGAATAAAAAATGTAGATTTGTGACCATGATTTGTAAGTCTCTTGAGAGGTCAATGTCAGTAAATGGTGGAGAGCAAACGGTGGCATGAAAGGCCTGCCATAGTTAAGTCCAACTTAAAGTCTATCTTAGTCTTTGTGAAACACCCCGCAGGGGGGGGGGGGGGTTCCTTAAAAAGGAAGAAAGACATAGGATGCATTTTCAGATGAGCATGTTACTGGTGATTTTTAGGGGAGGGGGAAATAATGTTATCCCCCCCCCCCCCTATATTGTTCCTTCTTTCTTTCTATTGTACCTTTTTTTTTTCCTATCTTACACCCCCTGGCAACCTCAGTCACTGGCAGTAGTATTCAAACAAATAATGATAAATAAAAGGTATATAATGTGCCCTGTGACTAATATGGCATACACTGCTGTCTTTACAGCATACCATATCCAATGAATATTCAACATCCAGAATGAACAATGGTTGTGAGATGTATGTTTTTCCAGAGATTGGTTTGTGCGATACCAGTCAGGAAAGAAATGATACAAAATTTGGTCTTGACGAAAGAATCAAAATGACCCTTGGCAGGACTGTTGAAAACATCTAGGGGTCACTCAGTGACACAAAGACATAACTCCATTTTGGGAAAAAGTGGTCGATGTGTCACTGAGCATGTGGGCCTTAACGAGTTAAGTCTATGTTTCACTAGCCATTGACTTCAATGGGGTGTTGGGTGGGGTTAAGTCTTTGTGTTTCCTGAAAAGCCCACATTTTTCTGAACATTTTGAAATTAAATACTTATTTTGGCAAGATATGGAGTTACGTCTTTGTGTCACTGAACCCTCGATATGCAATGAAATGAAGGGTCAGGTTTACTCTAGTAGTGTGTCAATGAACTCTAGTCAGTGAGAGAGAGAGAGAGAGGGATGTAGGTCATGTATCCTGTCAAGTACATTTTCTTTGACAGGTTGTACATTACACAGGAAATACTTGCACGAAATTTACAAGAGTCAGGTGCGGAGAAAATTTTAAGCTTTTCAAGGTGTAGATTACAGGATGAAATCAACAAGGGAGTTATCTCTTAGGCCAGAATTTGTAAACAAGGAGGAATGCAATTTACAATGAATGGATGAGCAGGTTCAAATTAAGCCTGCCACAGTGCTCAAAGTTCAAAAGGTCAATTCAAATCTAAAAAGAGTTAACTTTAGAACAGTCAAACTGCAGAAATAGTATGAGATGATAAAGTGCATATAGTAAATCGTGATTTTATTCTGTTTCATTACCTGCATGTCAATTTGCAGTTGTGTAAGATGATTTCTATGCTGATTTTTCAAAACAAAGAATATAAACTTTCAGTCCATTTCATTGTCCATTTCAAAAGAGCTATGTATTGTCAATAGCGAGGCCACATCAATGATATCAAAGAGGGCTAAAATGTTAAACTTGTTACACTTTTGTATTCTTCATCTAATCAGATGCTCATAACCAAGTTAGAGCAAGGCAAGTCCACCATGACGACCTTGAAGAGAGCCGAAATCATGAAATCCATCAAGATGCTGTCTGAGAACATTGAGAAGACCAAGAAGGAACTCACGGATGCCAAGCCAAAGACTAAAGATAAGAAACAGGTGAGACCAGGAGATGTGTAAGGTTCTTTGCTTTTTGGCACAAGTCTCATGGAACATAACTAAGCAAGTTTAAGATGTCCCTCGGCCCTGCATTTTTGCACAGGTGGGTCAGGATTGAAATATTATAGATAATGAAAAGAGATCTGAAAATTTTGCGTTTAACTCTGTGTCTGTTCATTTTGTCTCCCATTTGATTCTAAAGAAATAGCCTAATGAACATTATTATCACCCAAAATATAAATTGCTCTTGCTATTTGGTCTGTTCCACACTCTTGTAGAATTATCAATGTCATACAATCGCACAGGGGTACACTGAAATCATTGCAGTAGTCAGTAAAGTGTGGAGGGGGAGAAATTACCTAGGATTCACCCAAATTGTTGGCCATGTGCTGAGAAGTGGATTTAAAAAAAATATATCACATGATTTTATTCTTGAGCAGGGTTGTTCACTGATGCAATGAATAGTACATTTTCTTTTAAACCAATATTGTTCATGAGTAATAATGATATGCTAATTATATTCATACACCAAAAATCTGTTACTATGCTGCCAGACTTCAACTACAGTTGATTCAGTTCCAATTAATTTTATTTTACAGCACATATTGTTCAGTCCCTCTCTGCTATAATTCCATTTTTCTGCAAACCTCGGATGAGGAAGTTGCATAGATTTTAATGGCGTTCCTATCACGTCCTTTTCCATACATCTGGGTCCCGTCTTACAAAGAGTAACGATTCATCCAAATCAATCGCAAGTCCTCCAATCAATTGCAAGTTTGAAGTCTCCTATCTCTTATGTACATAATTGCGATTGATATCAACTCTTTGTAATACGGGGCCCTGGCATTGTTTGTTTTGTCTCTCCTGCCAGGCTGAGAGGGAGCTATTAGACACCGAATTGGACCTGTATAATCAGCAGTCTGAGGGAGGGGACACCTCTGACCTAAGGAAGAGAGTGGATGAGCTGAGGAGAGAGGTAAGACTTCTTGATGATGATTTTGTCACACAAGAACAAAGACAAAGATATGGATGGCACTGTCTAAATTAACCATTTCAAGGCAGGATTTATTTTTGAGGGCTAAATTGATCAAATGCCATGATTTAAGTAGCTTACAACAGTTATTTTGACGTGTTATCGATCACAATTTTAAGAAGCAGGGCCCAGGTGATAGTTTGTTCCAATGATTTAATTGGACGTAAAGCAAACGTTACTGCTTGATACTATTTGATAGTCATAGAAACCTATTCACCGTTTGAAAATCTTGTGTGAGATAATAATAATAATAATACATGTAGGTCGTTCTTATATAGCGCTTTTCAGGACCGCAGGCCATGCAGACTTACCATCATTGTGAAATAAATTTTTGTTAATGTCTTCTTTGAGCAAAGCTTTATCAGTTTACCATGATTTTTTTTAAAACATTTTTTCCATCCAGGCCCAAGCTCTAGGCCTGTTGGACAACACTGTAGGCAGCAGCAGGGGGCGTGGCCACCCAAGGTCGATCCGAGGTCGTGGACGGGGTCGTGGGCGGGGCTTCATGGCAGCCAGGAGGCGGAGCTCCAACACAAACCTGGTGGTGGACAAGCGACCGAGAGGCCTGGTGGTAGGAGGCTTTGCACCTGGGGATAAGGATGAAGTACTGGTCCATTTTACTGTGAGTGAAGTTGTTCGGGGTATTGTTCTGAAAATTATCTCATCTTTTGTGCAGGTACAGGTGGAAGTTTGTTAATTGTCAAACCAAGTCCAGGCGAGTTGTTGCGTTATTTCTGTGCAAATCTCACAGCATATACATATATGTTTAAGGGAGATGCTTCCGCGAGCACCATTAATACATGCTTATTCTGTTCCATTTCTATTTTTTGGAGAAATTGTGTGTGAACATCTCTTTATTTTTATTTTATTTTATTTTTTTAGATTTGTTTCTTTAATTTCTTCGTTATTTTTTTAATGTGTTTGTTCTCATGTAGAGTGGATTGACTAACCACCTATTTTTTGTTGCACTTATTACTACTTTCAGAATTTTGGTGAAATTGACAGTGTTGAATACAACGAAGATTCTGCAACCTATGTCCTGGAATTCAAGACGCGACAAGAAGCAGAGATGGTAAGACTTTGTAGCATGGGTGGTTCCCCCAAAGTAATTCAATCCCTTGATGGCTTGGCCCAAGCTTGGTCATAGATGAACCAACTGCAGAGAATTTTGTTGCTCCAATCACCAACATTTTGTACAGAATACTACTGGTTTTGATATTCAGTACATGCAAATTATTAAATATTTGTTTTTTATGTTGGAAGGAAGATTAAAAACAAATACACTTCAGTAAATATATATATATTTCTTGTTTTCTGAATTTTATTGTATTCTATTATTCTGAAGATATTTCTCTCTTTATCTTTTTATTTACACGTTTACCTTTATAGAATTTCACCCGTGTCAGTATTCGGAAAAAAACATGAATCTTAGCTGTTAATTTGGGAATGGTTACAGGGAAAAAAAGCCCAAGACCAAGTTTACCCTCGCACAAAGTCCATAAATTATCCACTTACTTGCTGACACAATGTCACAAATGCTCTTGGCCTTTGTAAGTGTGCGCGTAATGACCGGGTAGTAATATATCTGTAAAGCACTTAGACACATCGTTGTATCGATGTATTGGGCGTTATATAAAAGCAGAATATTATTATTATGATTAAAGAGAACTGTAAAACTTGGGAAGGGGTGGGGTCATGAAAACATGTCCAATCTTGTACACATTGCAAGGTTACCACAAAGTTTGTTGTTTTCTTCTTCCTTCTATTAGGCTGTAGCTAAAGGTAACCAGTTCAAGGGTGATTCTCTGAGTCTAGCCTGGCACAAGCAGCAAGACCCTGTAGCTGAGATGGTGGAAGACACCATGGATGTAGGAGAAGAACTGGCAGATGAAGAGGTACAAGCACACAACACATCATCATCATCATCTCACTCTCTCCTTTCCTCTTTATCTGCCTTTCCACTTCACGTTTCTCTTCCCCCTCTCTCTCTCTATCTCCCTCTCTCTCTCTATCTCCCTTTCAAACTGTCCATCTCTCTACCCTACCCAACTCGCATGACCCAATTAGTTTAGGCGTAAACCTTGATTTGAATCAGTATGCCCTTCAGGGATACATGCCTTTCACATTGATAAGTTTGGAATGTCAAAGTTATGTTAAGATACCCATCATATTATTCTTTGATTCTTCCTCTTCTTCCTTATGAGCAACTACAATCAGCAAGCTGGTTACTCTCTCACTTTGAAAGAAGTTTGGTGTTTGCAGTAATTTATTATTTTCTTGATAATTAATTGAATTATCTAGTTGAGGGTGAATAAATATAGAAACAAACAGAATTTAGAAAA
Source organism: Strongylocentrotus purpuratus (assembly GCF_000002235.5). Lineage (NCBI taxonomy): Eukaryota > Metazoa > Echinodermata > Echinoidea > Camarodonta > Strongylocentrotidae > Strongylocentrotus > Strongylocentrotus purpuratus. The sequence continues at coordinate 21,419,632 of NW_022145596.1, forward strand.
ATATTCTGTTCGTTGGTGAGGATGGGCTGTCACTCCTGTCGCCAGATCCTTGACACAAAGTGTTGATAGTATTGGCCTTGAGTACCATGCATGGTGGATCTGTGTGCTATATAAATATCCAATATTATTATTATTATTATTATTATTGACATCCTGGAGAAGTCTGTTCCATCGTGATTGGTCACCATTATATCATTGCCATCAAACCAATTATCTTAATCCTCTATAAACGATTTCCTCTTGATTATATGCTTTATTCTTATTTCCCTCAACCAACAGGAGGAGGAGATGGAAGAGGAGCTGGAGGATGATCTGCTCCTGGTCGATGACGAGGAGGAAGAGGACGACGAGGAAGGACGATCATGGAAGCGATGACGAAGCGAAAGACGCTACAAAAAATTTCAATACAAATTCAGAGTGCAAATATTGAACATTGTACATTATGAAGCCAATGCCTTGCTTGAAAAAGGCACATAGACGCTGTTGAATTTCTTGGATCTAATTTGGTCTAGATACCTTGCTCCACTTTTTGTCATCTGTTCGAAAGAAGACCCTGGAGGTATTTCCTAATCTTTCCCCAAAAAATAATCAAGATATTTGAACATAGACAGCTCTGAAATGTTAATCATGCCAAAATACGGCTCCTATTTTTAGAAGTAGGTTGACTGCTCTAGTCTATGAGCTTTATCTGGATCGATGGGAAAACAGAAGATGAATTATATGCAAATTTGTCTCAGAGAGTCTTCTTCCTTGTTATTAGATGAACTGTTCAAAGGCACCATAGGTTATATATTCTGTAATGATGCTGCAATAACAAATGAAATATAGACAAGTATACTTCATAGCTGACAAGAAAAGGGTACATTCATACAAAGTTTATAAGACTCTTTGATACTTCTTCAGTGGAGAGCCAGAAAGGCATTCAGTCTGTGTTAAAGAAATGAGTTAACATCCATCTGGCTCTAGGCAGGTGATATTTTCTATTGAGCCTTGTGTTTCATTGAGGTTCAGTTTGTCCATATTCGATCCAGTGAAATCTATAGTCTTACTATTTTTTCTCACATATTGATGTCAACATTTTACTTTAAAAGTTTTTATCTCACTTTCACTTCCGTCATACACGCATTGATACTGATAGCAGAAACATAACATGAGTTTCTTAATGTCTTCATGTTTAAGAAATCAATATCGGTAACTAACTTAAATTGTAGTCAAAGTGTTTGATTTTCTTATTCCAATATCCATTGCGTTTACTGATGTCTTGGAAAACTTTTCAATGCCTCAGAAATTTCAAACAGTGATTACACCTTTCTGAAATAACAAGCAGTGTATATTGTCAATTTTATAAAGTGTAAAAGCATAACTCATTTAAAGGCAATAATTTGTTACATTCAGCCTTTTCTAAGACGTGAGGGAAATATTGAATTATATGGTGTCCCAATGAACACAGCATTGGGGTCAGATCCTCAAGATGTCACATCCTCAAAATTGTGTGGCTTTCAATGCCTCGTGCAATACACATTCAAACCTATGACAATGAATTTTCCTCCTATACCTCCCCATCAAGAATCAAGACTGTAGACATGTTTTTGTAATATTTCTCATCAGTCGCTGAAGCTATAGAGAACCGATTCAAGATTGATACTTTCTGTGAGTTATGCTGTATTTTTCTTACCACTTTGATGAATTTTTACACACATCACTTTCTTATGTGGCTGATTTTGTCTGTCATGACAATATACAATCTTGCAATTTTGTATAAGGAAAGGATACAGATTATGAGCAGATAACCTTGAAGACATTCTACATATAACATTTTTGTCTGTGAGACTAAAGGCTCGTTCAGATATGGCTTGTTAAACCGCCGCAAAAAAAGCTGCTACGTTTTTTAAAGCGTAAATTAATGGCAACTGCGAGCAGCAAAGGTCCTGCTTGTATTTAATGATCTCTGTGTTATAAGATACAGAGATGTGAAACGTATCACACTTTACATCACCAACAAAAAAAATATAGTGGTTTTGCCACATCGTACCTGAACAAGCCTTTAGTGATCACTTTCTACACATCTGGAATAACGCATAGCAGTTTGATGTCATTTTAGCTGTTATATGTTAAAAGCAGTGTTTCACACCTATCCATAAGCTACAGTGAGATAATGAGGATATTAATGTCATGTTGCGGTGCACTCTCTCCTATTTTAAAAACTTAATTTTGTGTAAAAAATTTAAGAAATGTTATTTTTGAAAAGCTTAAGAAACAGTTTGTTTTCTCTGTTATTTCTGTTTGCTCCATATGATGGAGGATATTATAGTTTTTTGTATATTACTTTTGAGCATTGTAGATTATTGTTTTAAGGCACTTCAAGATGGATTTTTGATGGGAAGTCTTTTTGACAACTCTGTATGGAGTAAAAATATTGGACAACAAAAAAAAGTATTTGTTTCCCAAGGCTATTTTGGCTTATGGTATAATTCACACGAAAGGTAACATTGAGACACTATCACAATCCCTGAATCCACTTGTAATGCTTGTCTTATGAATTTATCATTTTCTCATAATTGATTATGAATTTGATAATGGACGCTTTATAGGGAAATGGCTTGAGATTGGATGATTCTGCCACTTTTTTATGGATGCGCTTTTTATGATACTGCTTTTGATTGGTTCTATAAAAAAAATGAATGGAAATGTTATATGCAAAATTATTAAGGCACATGGATCTAGGCTCAAGTCATTTCTCATGCACTTTTATGGACTATTGCATGTTATTATTATTATGTACATGTACTACTTTTGTAAGATCTATTGAAATGTATGACATTAGTTTGTTTGAAAAGAATATGATTGAGAGAACTCTAGCATAAAAGAAAATATACGATTATGTTTTCAATTGAAGAAGCTAAAAAAAGATGGAACGTTTGATTGTGAACGTCTATGAAAACCTTTAAAATCTGAAAAGAATACTCTCTGAAATTAAAAGAAAAAATATGAAAATATATTAAACTGGCATGATAATTTTGGTGGACATTTTTAAAAAAGAAAAGAGAAGAAAAAAGAGATTAAATGCCAGTTACAAATCAAAGATTGAAAATATGTGCAGAGTTCTCAAAAGAAGAAGAAGAAAAATTCCTTATGAGGAATTTAAAAAAAAAAAAAAAAAAAAAATCTCCAAGAAAGAACCAAATGATTAACTCTCTCCAAGTAGTTTTATGCTACTTGATGTGTGTTGGCTTGTGTTGTCTTAACTGATGACCGAACCAGCTGGTGATGATAAGTGATGACAACGCTTGGAGCTGGAGGATGATGGCGATACCAGAGAGAGTGCTGGCCTTGGATGAAACTGTCATCTTCAGCAACGTGACGTCTCTACCGAGGTCATCGGCCAAGAGGGATTCAACTTAACCTATGTACTACCATCCCTCCCAATTTGTCTTCAACAATCTTCAACAAGAACGTTTCATCATATCCTATGTACTACCATCCCTCCCAATTTGTCTTCAACAATCTTCAACAAGAGCGTTTCAACTTGTCCTATGTACTACCATCCCTTCCAATTTGTCTTCAACAATCTTCAACAAGAGCGTTTCAACTTGTCCTATGTACTACCATCCCTTCCAATTTGTCTTCAACAATCTTCAACAAGAACGTTTCAACTTGTCCTACGTACTACCATCCCTTCCAATTTGTCTTCAACAATCTTCAACAAGAACGTTTCAACTTGTCCTATGTACTACCATCCCTTCCAATGTGTCTTCAACAAGAACGTTTCAACTTGTCCCATGTACTACCATCCCTCCCAATGTGTCTTCAACAAGAACGTTTCAACTTGTCCCATGTACTACCATCCCTTCCAATGTGTCTTCAACAGGAACGTTTCAACTTGTCCCATGTACTACCGTTCCTCCCAATTTGTCTTCAACAAGAACGTTTCAAATTGTCCTATGTACTACCATTCCTCCCAATGTGTCTTCAACAAGAACGTTTCAAATTGTTCTATGTACTACCATCCCTCCCAATGGCCAGAATTCACAAAGGAGGTTTGTCAACAAACCTTGGTTTTCGTACGTCATATGACGCGTTTTACGCGTTTTTTACAAACCTGGTTTGTAAAGAACAAAAAGAGGTTTGGCGAAACAAAAGGAGGTTTGAGCTCAAACCTTGGTCTGAGCTCAAACCTTGCTTTGTGAATTCGGGCCAATGTGTCTTCAACAAGAACGTTTCAACTTGTCCTATGTACTACCATCCCTCCCAATGTGTCTTCAACAAGAACGTTTCAACGTGTCCTATGTACTACCATTCCTCCCAATTTGTCTTCGGCATGCAAGTTCCCGAAAAGTGCCCCTTTATCTTTGTAAGAAGTGCCCCTCCCCTTTTAACCTCTGATAAGGTCCCGTTTTCCTTTGCAGTAAGTGTCCATACTCCATTCTCGTAAGTGCCCTTTTTAATCTCTAGTAAGTGCCCCTTTTGAATTTTGATAAGTGCCCCCTTCATCTCTGATAATTGCCCCATTCAAATTTGAGAGGTGTCTCTTTTTATTTGACATGTGCCCCTTTTCCTTTCTAATGAGTGCCCCCATTAAAAAAGAGCCCCTTTCCCTTCTCATAAATGCTCCTTTTTATCTCTGCTCTGGTAAATGACACTTTTCAGTTACGAGAAGTTACTCCTTTTCACTTTCATTGATAAGTGCCCCCTTCACCTCCGATAAATGCCCCTATTAGAATCTGATCGGTGCCCCTTTTCTGTCAACTAGTGCACATTTTCCTTTATTATAAGTGCCCCTTTTTCATTCTCATAAGGGACCCTTTCCATATCTGGTTATTGCCCCCTTTTTAGGTGCGATAAGTGCCCCTTTTCACCTCTGATAATTTCCCTTTTAACAATGACATGTGCCCCTTTTCCTTAATGTACCTTAATTTTTATAAATACAACTTTTTAAATGCCCCTATCAAAATCTGATGGAGACCCCTTTCGTCGGCAAATGCCGATTTCCCATTCTCATAAATGCCCCTTTTCATCCCTGGTGCGTACCTCTTTTTGAAGGTGTAAGAAGTGCCCTATTCTCATCTCTGATTATTAATCTTAGACATGTGCTCCTTTTCTTTTCTGATAAGCGTCCCCTTCTCCTCTCGTGACTAAACCCTGCCCTAATTTCAAGCGACTAAGAACAATTTACCCCAAAGATCGCTCGCTCCCATTATTATACTTCTGTAGCTTATATCAAATGTCTTTTCAGTCTTCCGTTATGAGAATGTGCTTATCACCCAATCAGGATTGGGGTTTTCCTCGTTATAAGATGTGGGGAATGTTACTGACATCCTAGAAAAGGAAAGTTAAGGATTAAAGGTAAGCCTACCTTACTTTGTTAGCTAAGTTTAAGAATATTCATGATCAACATTTATTTAGGGAAACTAGTAACGGTGTAATTTCATACGTACCTACATTAATAGAGTATTTTAAAATAAATGTCATCACTATGATCACCGTCATATGGCGTATGCCAACCACAAGCTTTTATTTGATTTCGTTATTGTTAGTGCGATTGATCAGAAATAGGTAACTAATCAATAAAGAGCTTGAGACTAGTCCATCCCGGCCCTTGAAACTGTACAATAGTGTTACTCAAGGCAGGGGAATAAAATAACATTTCATTTGAGGAAAGGGGGTTTAAAAAAAGATAATCGGAGAACAAAAAAGGGATAGAGGGGGAGAGAAAAAAACAGAAAGAAACTGGAGGGAAGGCTACTGTTCTTTTGTATTTCACTAGGCCGATTATCTTTTTTTAAACCCCCTTTCCTCAACTAGGCGTTGTGGCGTGCGCCTGTAATCCAGCTAAAAAGTGGAAGTTACAAACTGATTCAGCCGAGGACGCAGGTTCGAAACTGAGTCACGTCTTTCGGATGGTGACGTTTAAAGGTCGGTCCCAGACGTAAATAATCATATCTGATTGATACACGTCTGTAAAAACCCAATACACACACACACACATTCACACACATACGAGGACTGGTGCCCCCCCCCCCCTCAACGACAGTACCCTCTCAAATATTGGACACGTGATACGCCACTACTCATCTTTTAACATTGTGAAAGTGGGAGAGTGGCAATATTTTCTGTAACGTTTGTTTTTGAGATCGATTATTTTCCTGGTTGCCTTAATCTCTGTATAAGTATGTAACATATTTGTGATATTTATACATTATCAAACTCTTTAATTTCCACTCAAAAATTATTAATATTACCTTAAGGTGTGCGACTGCGCTGAAAGGCAATTACTAAGAATTACCTGTATAAGTCTTACAAGCTTCACAATCGTACCATGCAGTTCGTTCTGTATCCTAGCTCGTCTAGCAATGACTAGTTGGCTTATATGCGTAGCTCTTTCCACCTAGCCGTGTAACTTCAATGACTGCACCGCTTACTCAGTCAACATCGCTCTGTTTTAATTTGAGTGCCGCTGATGTCACTATGTCGTCATCAACCAAAAAGTGCATCGACTTTGTGGATTTTTTTCCCCGTTCAAATCGTCATCATTCCCTAATACCATGCGTTTTTTTCTTCCTATGTTGAATTCTTGATCGCTGTGTTGGTTCCTTCATTCACAAAACGGGCGTTAATTTCGTTATGGGGGGGGGGGTGGTGATGCCCTTTCCTGAGCCCATTCCAATGATCTGCTTTCAATTCTCAATTTCAAGTTAGCAAAACGAAATTAAAGTCGATCTATGTCTGCAAATTAAATTCAATAACAAACAAAACTTAGGACATTTGAATGTTTTATCTTTTTCTCTCTAATTTTTTTTTTTTAATTAGCCAATTTAGAACTGGATTTTTTTTTCAACGCCCCTCTCCGATATGAATTCGTTAAAGAATCGCAAGAAGTTTAAGTTACATGTATATAGTGAGAGATGAGATATCATCCACGCAAATCATAATGGACGGATGTTTTCCGACTGGTCAAAATCTAATAACTCGTAATGATATCATTATAGAGTTCAAATTCATCCCCACAGCTGCAAAACCTGGTTTTGATGTTGTAAAATGGAGGGTGGGCCGGGGCATTAACCTTATTTTTGCATTTGGGGGGAATATGTTAATTGAAAGTATCAACACTTAAAGGAATCCAGTCTGTTTTTTAGATAAAACTGGGGGTTGAAAATGTAATACTTATCCGCGTTTTATCAATTGTATATATTTGTTGTATTCATTTTAATATCTCTTTAACCATTTTTTTTTGGGGGGTACCCCAACTGCTACCCAAGTTCGACGCCCTTGTCCGCATACCGTCATCAAGTGTAGGATAACCGAGCGCGCTAAATTTCAGCTGTTCTCTTGCGTCGTGTTCAGTAACCCCTACCTGAAATTCGATGAGACGGTTTAGAATTCAATTTTATTTGACTAAGACATTCCAATAACAAATAAAGCGAGTATATTTGAGCAAGCGTTTGAAGTGGATTCGCTGGGGTAGCGGGCATGCAGGCTTGCTGCGTTCTCTATAAACAAAGAGGGAAATTCAATTGCCTCCTAGTCTGCGAAATCGTACCATTGTTTTACAGTTGAAGGGGAAAGCTTTACGTTTTCAATACTTTTCTGAAAGTTATTCATTCCTATAAGTAAGTTAAATTACGACTAAAAATAATATTTTGACCACCCTTTAGGTTTATTTCGGAAAGGTTATTTAAATTTAACGAGTAGGCCCTATTCAATTTCAAGTTTAAGTTCATTTTCAAAACCACACAAAACATGATATAATCTTTTACATAAAAAAGTGACTGGTAATATTACATTAATCAACATAATATATTAACTTGACTACATCATAAAATGAATGGTTTTAGGACCCCTTAAGAAGCTAAGCTAAACTAAATTATTGGCAAATCTGAGCGGGTATAATGAGAGAAACGTTTTGGCTCTTTAGACTACTTTTCGACGACAGACGACCAGCGAGTACGCATCATCAGGGATACTACGAGACGAGATGTGACGTCTTGCTGACGTCATACCGCAGCTATGACCTTTCCTTGTAAGAAAGTTCAAGACATCCAGGGTACGCGGATGGACGAGGCTTTCGATGTCGAACAGATTATCTCTCCTTTCTTCTTTCGAGCCGATACGACAGATCAGGCCGAAATCCGTGCCCCCTTCCATATATTATGTAGGGCCTATATAAAATATATTAATTGTAAATTTGCAAGTGATCGCAACTCAACTTTCCTGCATTAGTAAGACATTTTTAAGAGAGAGAGAGAGAGATAGAAAGAGAGGGGGAGAATAAAAGCTAGAGCTCGTTAACTTAATTTAATAGTTAAAACTTGAATCCGAACAAAATACTAAGAAATTTAGGAGACTAGTAGAGCGTTCCAAGAAAATTAAGTTGCAAATGTTGCCACTTGCAGTCAATCACAACTTTCTTGTAACGCCACATATTGACTAAGAGTAGAAATTTCTGAAATATCATACAACATAAACCATTCGAATTGTGAAAACATGAGAAGCCCCCGACCACGTTCTCTTTCTCTCTCCCTCTCTCTCTCTCTCTGAAGACCTCAAATTGGTTTCCTACACCTTGTAATCGCACGTAGCATAACCAGGGGCGGATCCAGGGGAGGGGGTGCGTGGGGGCGCACATCCCCCTTTTTTCCTTCCGAAAAATAGCAGGAAAAAAGCTAAGATATATTCACATAAAATGTTCAGTCTATACGCATTCAGAAATGCCTTAGAATGCGCCATAGAACATCTTAAGGTTCAATTTTTTTCCGGGGCCCACTAAGCGGGCCCCTAAACCCCACAGGCTTTACGTTTTGCGACCGAAATTTCATACATTTCACCCCCCCCCCCGCCCTCTATTTTGAAAAATCCTGGATCCGCCCTTGATAATATCCTTGTTGCATAAACTGTGCATGTGGCCAGGTACAACTGTATTTATTTTAGAGTCCTACAAAACGGTGCATCATTTCATCCAAGGAGTCCTTTTCAAAACCCTTTTCGTGTAACTGCAATTTTCTAGTTGCATGGTCTTGGCGATTTAATGTGTACTCCACATTATGTGTGAGGGAAACCTATCTCAATTAGTTTGCATTATTCATGCGTAACTATATTCAATGCAAACATAATTATACTTTGGTCATAATATTGACGAGTTGAACTGGATGCAAACAAAATCGTGACAGTTCGACTCAATCAGGGGCTCATGCGTGCAATGCATTTGGAATTAGATGAGGTGCAGTAATTTATTATTGATATCGTAATGGGTTACAGATAAGGTTTCGCAAATTGTATCACAAATCACGATTCAGGGATATGCCAAACACAATTATCGGGTGGCGTATTTACCGTCTTGTGATTTTCTGGTTTTCAAAAGAAGATAGACTTTATGTAATTCATGTTATACTTGTTGGTATGCGAATAGTCGGTTTGTTAAACTGACATCCGCCTTGCAAAAGCCCATAATTATAGTAATAGAACAAAATGTAATAAAGCTTGAACATGTTTACCTAACAACGAGCTAAGTTCACCTGTTATATATAATTGTAGGCCTATCTTAAAACTGCATATATTTGTTGCTAGGTATAGCTCGTCCTACCTAACGTCGCGTTGTGTATACTATCTGTATTATAACTATTGAAATTTATAACAAGTAAGTGAAAAAAATCGTAACGAGGCGTTTAAGAAAGACATTTATGCATTGATAAAACTTGATAAGAACATGAAACTATCCTATTGAAAAGTCATGTATGGTATTGATCACCAGGGTTAGTGCAGGGGCCAGATTATTATGATGATCATCAACGCAATTTATACCACTCCCCTTGAGAGTTGATACCCCTCGCAACCAGACGCTTTCCTCTGCATCCGAGCCTCCGAGATTAACCGATCGTCCGCCTGCTTCATCGAATCCAGGCCGTACGTTGGCCCACGCGAACGTATATATTTTTGGCGGGCTGCGAATATTGAATTCTCGTTCTTGTCAAGGTGAACGATCGTGTGCACTTCGCGCTGGACGGTGTTAAAAGTACCGGACCGCGTCTCTCTATATAGCTCTCACGGGACAACGTTTTGAATAGATACTAATTAGGATCGTTTCCTAATTGCCGTGATTATGTTTGGAGCTGTGTTGATGAGGAGATTGGATTTTGCTTACAGTCATAATACATCAATGCTTACAACACGGCCCTCTCGGATTGCAGACGATAACCTGTCGTCCGCTCACTGACTACAGAAAATCACCGTTGTTGTCTATTCTACCAAATAGACCTGCCGCTACACGTGGATATAAACAATTGATGCACTGCACCGCCGATTATTTGGAGCTATTCAATGTCATCTTTTGTATTTTTGTCTCTGAATTGTGGTCCTGTGACTTGTGAAATTTTATAAAAGAATATTCCGCGTAGCTACTTCATATTTACTCGAGCGGATAGCCACAAGTTCGGTGTGCGGTAAGTCCACATCTACTGAAGCAAGCAGCCACTATGAGTGCTTCGGGGTCAAGGTATGAATCAAATATGACCTTGGTTTGATTTTAATGTTACGTTTGCTTACGGGTTATGGGCTTTGTATTTAACATATTCCTAGGCCGACAAATGAATGTTCGATGACCTGGTAATCTAGCTATAGCTGTAATGAGGTTAATATGTGGAAGACCTAACAATGACCTGGATCATTTTGATATCGAGCACCTATCCTGTTACGTACAAAAACTATTTTACCAAACATCTATAGGCTTATGTTTGTTAGTAGTTTCATTTCTTGAATCCTACACACATATCTTGCTCCTTAATAGTTACCGCCCAAATTTCTGCATTTCACTTACTACCCTGGTACTACCCTCCTACTTTACAACTCATTGATTTAATTTATTTATTTGAGAGAGTACCATGCATCAACACCACGATTTGAGTGAACAGTAATTTCAATTACGATGATCGATTTTGGTATTGATAGTGTGTTGACGGAAAACGATCACTTCACGCCGACACTTGTTGACGACTGTCGGGTATTGCCAGGATTTACGCTACACCACAGACTGCGTGTGTACACCCCCCCCCCCCCCCCACTCAGGTTTCGAAATGACCGCATGCGTGTTGCCAAAATGTCCGGTAAAGGGGTATTTTTCGTGCGACAAAGTCCGGCCCGAGAATTGTAAAAAAAAAAAAAAGGGGTGTATTTGACTTTTAACCCGGAAATTTCTTTAAAAAGGGGATGTTTTTTCTTTTTTTCTCTCATCTCTTTGGACTTTGGACTTTGAGAAATTATTCCGAATTTAGGAGGGGGGTGTACATTGAGCATTTTTCCTGATTTAGGGGGGTCTCCAAGGCAGGAAAAGCCCGCGAAAAGCCCGCGAAAGGGGGGTTCGGAAATGTCGGCAGTCCTCAGATAGGGGGTGCTTTCAAAAAGAGGGAACGAGCATATGCGTACCCTAAATAGCACTGAGTGGGGGGGGGGGGGGGGGGGGTACGAACAGGCCAAAATAACGCGTTCAGGTGAAGGTTTTGTCATTTATTGTGAATTTCCCCCATCCCAAAGCAAAATAAAATGGGCGTAGTAAGATTTATTCCGTTGTGATAGTCTAAAAAATGAAGAGGCGCCTAAAACAAAATGGCTATTCGCATCAGCATCGCCGTTATAAAACAGATGATGAATTGCCCCGACCAGTGCCAATGAGGGGGCATTATTATCTTGCGGAGGGGGGGGGGGGGGGCATCGGTCGGACCAGATGGATCAAATGTGAATGAACAACTCTACCTAATATTATACAGAATGACACCTGAAATGACCGTATATAGAAATGGAAAATACATTAGAAAGTACTTGCGAATCACCTCGTTTATGTTCATGAACATGATTGTAATATTGCGTCATTTGTGAATTATTTTGATTCGTTTATGACTATGAGCGTTATGTAATATGATTTTCTATTAAATATTAATCTACATCTCCCCCCCCCCTCTCTCTCTCTCTCTCTCTCTCTTTCTCTCTCTATTTTCTCTCTCTCTCTCTCTCTCTCTCTCTCACTCTTTTACCCTCTCTCTCTCCCACACTCATCTCCTTCCGATATACCCCTCTCTCTCCAAGTCTTCTTGGCACAGCACGTTCAATTTACCTTGTCAAATAATGTAGGAAGCAGAATTATTCAAGCTCATGGTTTGAGAACAACCAAAACCACGATGAGGGGTTTCCATGGTAACACATCTCATCGGTATTTGTCGATTGGTTATCTTCCATTCATCATTCATGCAACTACATACGTCAGCTCTAGCTCAGAAATGTTGTATATTACAAGGGGCGTTGCCTCCTGGGCGGCAATGTCAATAAGGGGGCAATGAGGGTCTCGGACGTAATGATACATTGTATTTTACCAATTGAATATACCTGCATAATTATACATATACATATATTTACATTATATTACACACACACACACACGTTATTTATAAACTTTACTTTTTCCCGATATTGTAAAACAAAAATAATAATAACAATAAACAAAAAAGAACTGGATCTCAACTACTTTCGACAAATCAACCGCCTCGTGCGTCACCTATATTTAAATTTGTGAACAAGATAATGCGGTATTACGTAACCCGAACATGATTTCGAAGGATGTACAATAGGATTTTGATATTGCCCTTTATTTGTTTTTTCGAAAATAGTTACAATCGCGTTAAATTAAAAATGCAAAATAGAAAAATGGTCCTCGCTTTTTAGGATTCCCTTTTAAATAAAATAAGTAAACAAGGTACATATGAATTAAATTTGTATCTATTTAATCATGTATTTGGGAAACTCTCCAGAAATCCCCGAAACCCCGGATCTCTAGATCAGTGCTATTGAATCCATAATCGGTATACTCGGGATGGATTCCAAGGACGGGAATGATTTTCAGCTCCGACTTCTCATCTTCCCCGCTGCATCCATAATAATTGACCAATCATGGATGTTAAAGTGTAGTAACACACACGAAGGCATCCCGACAACGCTACACTGCAATAGTCGCCCAAACCACGCTTGTTCGTATCAATTTCGCATATTTGAATACGCCATCCGGTTTAACCGATATACCGCAAGCACCCGAAAATGTAAATATGTAAATGAAAATGTAAAATGTTCATACATGAGATTGTACATTTAGCATGTTGAATGCTGGTTAAAGGGGGAACTCCTTAAAATAGTGTTTAACAGACGACAAATGCTTTGATAAACAATATGCATCTTTACAAAAAAAATCCATGATGCTATTTGCATCTGAAGTCTAATCATGAATATTGTTCAGGGTAATCGATTTTCAGTTATTAAAACAAATAAAGTAATAAATCAGCATTACAAGCCAATTGTATGAAGTCACTATAGGTAATAGTTAACTATTACGTACGAGAGAGGAAAACATGTCTTTGTCGAATATGAGACAAATATTGTTCCTCTCCCTGTCCTCCACTTCAAGGTACTATGTCCCATATGCTGGCCAAACAAATGAAAAGGTTAAATTCCAACGGCATTTGAAAAGATAATACTAAATTAGAACTTCCCTAAAAAAAAAAAAGGGGGGGGGGGGGCTACAAACTGTCTTTAAGCTGGAAAATAACGACTTTTAGTTGTCGAATCGACTTAAGAGCTATAGAGCCAGTAAGTAAAAGTCTGATTTTCACACCATTGTACCGAATGGTCGTATGTTTTATGCTGCGCAAAGATTCAATCAGTTTAATTTTGGCCATTACAAGAAGTGGGTTATTGATGTAGACAAATGCTCATGTATATCCTTTATAGCTCATTTTATGTATGTTATTACAAAAGAAGAAAAGAAGAAAAAAAAGCCAGTCAGTCACTCAGGCCCGAATTCACAAAGCAAGGTTTGAGCTCAAACCTCCTTTTGTTTCGCCAAACCTCCTTTTGTTCTTTACAAACCAGGTTTGTAAAAAACGCGTAAAACGCGTCATATGACTTACGAAAACCAAGGTTTGTCGACAAACCTTCTTTGTGAATTCGGGCCTGATGTCTGACAGTGAAGTCTAGCAAGTAAACGGGTTTCCTTGCATAATTTGAATATTAGGACACTGCTAACGTTTAAATTTCACAGATAGGACATACATGACATATTCATAATTCCCGCAAAGTTCTACAGAATTTGATGTCGGCTGCAAAAGGGACATAGTATCTTCAAGACAAGTCATCCACATAGCATCCGGACAACAACCGCGAAAACAAAAACAAGAACAACAACAAAAAACTACAGCTATAACTGAACTCTTAGATCCATGGAGCTCCTGTTCCGTGTATCATACCAGCAGATATATATTTGCTTTCTTAGCATTCAGATAAAACTACACGATAACAATAATATTAGCCATATTACTTTGTATAGCGCTTAATATACGATTCTAGGTGTTTTGCATTGTAATTATTAGTATCCCGGTCATTGGATTCAATTGTTAATCCCCACATGATAGTGCAAGCGCTCCGCTCCCCGGGGAGTATTTTGGCCAGGCGCGATTTTACAAGCGCACACATGCCAATCCAACCACATTAACGTTCGCATCCTACTGGGTACCCATTTAACACCTGGGTGGAGAGTGGCAAATGTAGATTAATGTCTTGCCAAATGACATTATCTTCGTGGTGGGACTCGAATCGCGTACCAAGCGATCCACAGGCCGATCCACTAGACCACAAGGCCTATAGTAAGCTGATGAAATAAGTAAACTTTGAGCGAACCATCATTAATTTTGGTAAACAAATGGTCATAATTATAGGGTTTACCGGCCTGGGAATTGATTTACAATGGTTGTCATTATGATACACACCAATTAAGTTGATAGGATATTTTTTATAAATACTCGAGCATAGAGATAATCGAATGTTTGATCGGTAGTTGGACATTAAAAAAAGTGATTAATCACTTTTAACATAATTATGCCGATGGGGTATACTTTCGAATTTTCTTGTCTCGCTTCAAAACCTTTATTTTTTCATGATCGAGTGTTGGATAAGAACATCTTGCATTAATACATCAACTGACAGAGTGTTTTTCCGGACACTATTTAATATCTGACGAATACTGAAGAAGAGTAAAGATAATTATCATAGGTGAATTTGTTGTTATGATGAGACTGTAACATGGCCACGGGCGAGTTCGACTGCTGGCTATTGACATTTACATTGCTCGTCCTTTTGTTATTCTTTTCAACATTAACTAGTGTATATAGGAAATGAGCTGAGGAGGAGGGGTATGTTGGGAGTGGGATTGCAAGAGAGAGGGGGTGGGGGTAAACAGGAAAGGGGGGAGAACTTTTCAAAAAGGGATATTGGGGCGGGGTAAGTTGGGGGCCACAAGCTACTGCTCATAATACTGAGCTCATCCTCTTATGATTTTCAACATGAACTAGTGAATATAATTATATTGAATGAGCTGAGGTGGAGGTTTATATTAGAAATGGGTCGGAGATTGTGAAGGGGGTAACTTTTCAGAAGGGAAAATAGGGGTGGGGGTAAGTTGGTTGGGAGCCAAGAGCTAATGACAATTACTTTGCTGGTCCTATATGCGTTCAACATGAGCTAGGAGCAAGGGAGCAATATATTTTGGGATCGGGGGAGGGTAAGCGTAGAGAAAAAATAATGTTGAATAATTATGTATTACAGACCAAAAATAAAGCAACATTTATTACATAATAATTTGGTCTTATTATTTTAGCCAAACTGGCCACGTCCAGGATATTACTATTGCTCTTCCTATACGGGCCCTGCAATTATTATTACCCCAGCATTACCAGGTTCCCATTTAATGACCTGGGTCGAGCGAGGCAGATGGGGGCAAAACACCATGCGCAGGGATATAACCACCGAACAAGGATCGAACCTCGGAACCCTCGCATGAGAGCCAAGAGCTTTCACCAATACAGCAGTGCTCCCATTGTAATGCTGTATCATTGATATAAATACAGACATTATTATATTGCCTTATACTTCACTGTATTAAAAAAAATTGCCACTCCAATATTGTACCACGGATAATTTTCAAAAGTAATTGATTAAACAAACTTACAATAATTGTCTATGACACTTGCGTGATCATGATTGAGTACTGCAACTCCATCTCACATGTATCTCATTACGGTAATGATTGATCGTGCAAATGAAGGGGCGTCTTAAAGGGGGCGCCAACCCCCATTCGAAATTGTAAGCAAAATCGTTATTGCAGCTGTTTGAAAACTTCCAGCTCTATGGGTCTTGTTAGCAGATATAAGAATCTGAAGTGTACCATCCCCTTTACCCCCCCCTCTCTCTCTCTCTCTCTCTCTCTCTCTCTCGTGTAGTGTAATGTAGGGGACTTTTTCGAAAACGTTGGCCTAACTTGTGGGCTGATCGGTCCGCACTGCCCTCCCCCCCCCCCCCCCCCCCCACTTCTCATTTAAAATGATTTAGCGACACCAGCGTTTAATCAACAGCTCGTAGAAGAAACAAACATGGCGGTCTGTGTTTTCACAACCATGCTTCAAGCAGTGGTGAGCATGGGCGTCGATAGACGATCATGAAGAGGAGGGGGAGGGGGGGGGGGGGTGGTCCGACCAAAATTGTCATATTTTAGCCCAACGTAAGCGAATATATTTCCAGATTTTCAATTTTCCATTCGGGGTTAAAGACCGGTCATCATAATTTTGATTTTTCCGACAGAGATTTAAAAATGTGGTCTAACACCTACCAAAGAGGGCAAGTGAAAAAAGTCAAAACAATTTCAAAAGAGAGCAAGAGAAAAAAAGTAACACATATTTTGTGCATACGTAATTAGGCGTAAACAAAAACTAAACTTACCGACATAAAATTTTGAGTGGGGGGGGGGGGGGATTACCCCCTTTTGTGTTGCCCCCGGAGAGGAAGAAGGCTGTATAAAAAAGAGAAATGTTTATCATTGCAAGTTGAGTAATATTCGATCCATTCATCACCAATGGTCGTCAGGCTTGGCTCTCTGTTTGTTTGACCGAGAGGGAGAGAGGTGCTTCGTTTGTTGACTCGTTTCAGTTATTGATAGTGTTACGAATGCATGCATGACCACTGGTAAGTGAAATTACAAATGGCCAATACATGGTAGTGTGTGGTGAACTCGAAAGCACAGGCCTCCCTACATGACGGTGTTTGTTATCCTGGATGATAACAGATTGGAAATACATTTTTAATTTTTACTTCAAGTACACATTATTTCATCCGAGGTCAAAGTTGTGTGTATTGTGGGCGTGGGGAGGGGGGGGGGGGGGGGAGGGTCAGATTGCACTAAATTGAATAAAACACTCACTTAATTATTTTTTTTAAACACGAAAAAACGTAATCAGGAAATCATGCCCCATACTAGTGCTTGCAATCGAACACTGACATCCAAGGTATGTCGCCACCTGATTAACATTTTTTGGATACGCCATTTGTAGAAATTAATAGTTCGTGCATTTTATTGTAGTAGTAGTAAAATCGTGTTAGTAAGAGGATTCTTGTCTCCAACACCTCTCGTTCTTCTGATTATTTTACTATTTCATACTCTTTTCCTCTACTATTCTCTCTCTCTCTTTCTTTCTCTCTCTCTCCCTTTGTCTTTGACTATCTTTCTCTTTCGCTCTTTATTTCTCTCTCTCTCTCCCTCTCCCTCTCTCTCTCTCTCTCTCTCTCTGTCTTTCTCATTATCTGCGTGTGTCTGTGTCTCTTTCTCTCTCTCTCTGTCTATGTATGTCTGTCTCTCTGTCTCTGTCTCTCTCTCCCTCTCTCTTTCCCATTCTCGTTTGCTTTCTGTGGTCAACCGTCTGGTCCCAACCCAACCATTCTCAACTCCCCCACAATTTGACCCTCTGATTCCAGAACCATCACCCAAACTGACCATAAGGGGTAACCGAATCCACGAGTGGTCAATATTCTTGGAAATTTCACTCGTTGTGCAAATCCTTTGCTTTCCCATCATCAAGCCATTCAACTCGATATTTAAGATTTAAAATGCGGGGCTTAACGAATACCTATACTGTTTTGAAATAAATTTAGAATTAGGAGCCTTTATAAAACTCCATGTATTAAAAACAAACATAAACCCTGTACTTAATTTCTTTCAGTTTATTGGCATTATAATCTAGGACGTTCCCCGGGGAAGAGGTTTGTGGGTGAATGCAAAAGTATTTGAAGAAGAACAAATTGGAATATGCTTAGATATTGCTGCATTTTAAGTCGACAAAGATGTGCATGAATCAATTTAACTTAATTATATATTATGGCTACAACGACCACACGTTTTGAGTTGTGGCCATTACATAGATGCCTGTCGAATATAACGGAACGGGGGGGGGGGGGGGTCCATTTTACCCAGTTCGTCAACATTGGCCCACTGCTCGCTTGTTGACGGCAAAACGATGACAAACGTTTGCAAATTACTCCATCTTCCCTGTAAACTGACACTCGAGCAATACCAGAGGATGAGAGCAAATTAAATCGTTTTCAATCCTCACTGGGTCTTTATCTCCATCTCTCTCTCTCTCTCTCTCTCTCTTTCGCTCTCTTTCTCTCTCTCTCTCCCTCTCTCTCTCTCTCTCTTTCTCCCCTCTATCTCTCTCTCTTTTTTTTCTCGGTCTTTTTCTCTCTCACTCACTCTCTCCCTCCCTCTTCCGTCTCTCTCTCTCTCTCTCTAACTATTTTTCTTTTCATGCATATATAAATGTATGAATAATAATTAAAACAATTAAAATCTAAACCTTGAGACTTCCCTTTTTCACTATGACCTGTTTCAATTTTATTTCTTCAGATAGTCCCTCTCCCTCTCTCTCTCTCTCTCTCTCTCTCTCTCTCTCTCTCTCTCTCTCTCTGTCTATATATAATTATATACATGAATATATAGTTGTCCTTCCTTCTCTTTCATTTGTACTTTTCTCTTACTTGTTGTTACTAAAAGTATACTGTGTATATTCTACCTAGTCTCTTTATCTCTTCCCTGTTCTCATTTTTTTCTCCATTCACTACCTTTGCTTCCTCATTTTGTACCTTCAAATTCTTCTTCTCTTGCATGAGTGCACTTTCCATTTTAAGGAACACATTTTTGTTTGGAATTTTTTTCTTATCTATTCATTTATTAATTTCATCCTTTTTAACCCCCAAAAAACAAACCCCGAAACAGGGTAGTCTTATTAATTTATGCCATATTGATGTTGTTGCTTATGTTGTTTATTGAGGCCAATTTTGAATACGGTGATTAACAAAAATGCTTTCAGCTTATCATAGCTGTTTTTCAGCATATCATAGCTGTTTTTCAGCATGTCCGTACATGGTACATTAAAATACATATAGATAAACAGATAAAATTCAAAATTAAACAAAACATTACAAAACATTAAAATAAATGAATTTAAGAGAACAAAATAAATATAAAAGGAACTTAAAGATAGATAAATACTATGCAAAGGGTGATGTAGAAAGTAGGAGTGCTATTTCAAGTTATAAAGGTATGGGGGCATACTAGGTGCGCACGTATGTAGGCATTGATGGTATTATAATCATAGTCAATAATTCATTACGTGGAACGAGAGATTTGGAGTACACCTCAAATTCGACCGTGCAGGTCATTAGCTCGGAATTATATGCAATATTCACCGCGAAACCGAACTGATAAAGAGAATTAAAGAAGGGGGAAGAGGGGTAAGAGAGAGAGAGAGAGAGAGATAGAGAGAGAGAGGGGGAGAGAGAGAGAGAGAGAGAGAGAGAGAGAGAGAGAGAGGGGGAGGGAGAGAGAGAGAGATTAGACAGAGAAGAGCAGAGATGGTGTTTGCATTTGAGTAGATGTAGAAATAATGGAAACATGAACAAAACTGATAGATAACTGATTAATAATCCTACATTACAATACAGAGTATCAAGGTGTTCTGTTACAATCGAAAAAATGTGAGAATGTATGATAAAGTATAAGATTGCTGTCGTATAAAGTTAAGTACAGAAGAGAGGCGGAGAGTGGGGAAGAGGGAGATGGATTGGAGAGGGGATAGAGAGAGAGAGAGGGGGGAGAGGGGGAGGGGTGGGGAGAGAAGGAGAAGGGGACGCACATACTTCACACCAGTTTAACATTTGTTAAATGTACGAAAAGTGTTAGTTCAATTATTAGAAGAAAAAGCCACTTCGTAGATACTATCTGTGCATGGATCGATAAAGGTCATATTTTTTATAAAAAAAGTGTAAAACCCGTCGAAACGACTGCTAGATACGTGTACGTGAAAGTTATGTAATCAATATCCATTTATGTACCAGCGGTACGTTTTATGAATCATAGGTGGAAGTATTTTTTTCAAGACGGCAAACAAATGGACTCGGAAAGGACCCCCATCACTTTTAGCAGTGAATATTCTAAAATGCACACAGTGGGGCATACAAGGATCATCTGTAGATATTTGTGGTCATTTGTACAAGCGCTATCTTCGAAGAGGCTTATTATGTGTTCGTGAAATTTCGGGAAATGATTTTCATGAGGGAATATAAAACGGCACAGAACAGAAATGGAAGTGAAAGCTAAACACATGGAGCTGAAAATTGACTGCGTTCTCGTCTTCTGCCGATGTAAATAGAGAGAGAGTTGACCCTCCTTATCAAGGCAAACCAAACCAAACCAGGGACGACATCCCTGGTATGATTAATTGCACGATGGGTCTCGTTGCTAGGCAACAAGTGATGATAGAGCGCGCGTCTAACTTTTTGTGTTTCTGTGTGCCGGTAGGTCGATCGTGTTCCCGTCGTACGGTTCATTTCTGTATGAATAAATTGTTTAGGATGACGTCAATTGTTGGAAGATTCTTCGGCCGCGTCTTGCCCCAATCGGTTCGTTAGACATGTGTTTGTCTTGAATGATGATGAATCAGATCATTCTTGTAAGCAAAATACTACTAGCATCTCTCCGGAATGTTTACCATGATAATAGGGGAGATTATCTTCGCCACAAAAAAAAACATAATAATGATGAGAAGCTAGTTCTACACATCGGTGGCTTTACTTAAAGGTAAAGACCAGTTATGGTCATGCGATTGCATTTTGAAAGAAACGTTGTGGAATCGATCAGAAAGGTTGATCATCTATCATCTAGCATCTGCAAGG
Organism: Strongylocentrotus purpuratus; assembly: GCF_000002235.5. Classification (NCBI taxonomy): domain Eukaryota; kingdom Metazoa; phylum Echinodermata; class Echinoidea; order Camarodonta; family Strongylocentrotidae; genus Strongylocentrotus; species Strongylocentrotus purpuratus. Next base: position 21,440,713 of record NW_022145596.1, read on the forward strand.
TTCTGGAATCATCAAAATGATAAGAAATTTGGCCCTTTCTTTGTAAAGTTACAAGCACTATACACAGACAGATGTATATGGGACTACCCTATATCTCTCACAGACCATGAGAGAAACAAATTTACCAAATATATGAATTAGTAGGCGGTTTCCCGGCAAATTTTTTATCATCATGTATTAGTCAAAACATATTCTTTCACATAATTGGTAATGAGAGCTTCCATTTCATTTTTTGAAATTGGGGCGTTTCCAATACTGGTCTTTACCTTTAATTTTATCTGAAAATCTGCAAATGCTAGTACTTCTGGAACAAAAGTTGTTTCATCTCTGTTAGTTTGTTCAATCAATATTGATTTACAGTAATTATCGAACATTCCCATCACTGGATGGGTTGGAAGACACTAGATTATTATACGGATTGCAAATGAGAAAGTATGAACCCTATGAAAACAAAATACCACGTTTGTGTACAGTTAAAAAATATGGGAGTCAATGATTATAAGAATGCTTTTGTAAAACATATAAATTATGGATAGTTTTTTTTTTAATTTGGTGGTGGTACGAGGGAAGGGGGCATTTACCTCAATCACCGATCCAAAACTGACATACCCTACGTATCTTTTTTTAAGCAATTTATTTTCCCGAAAAGGCACTTGAGAAACAACCTTGCTTGTCATTGGACCCCCCCCCCCCCCCCCCCCCCTCCCCCTCGGCAAAAGAACCATGTGCCTTCCACTGAATATTTTGCATACAAATCCCGACTGAATGAAGGTCCACTTGCGATGAATTTCTCCTAGTTTGTAAACGGGGCTGTTTTCTTCTTCCGTACAGAGCAGTGCATTAGATTGATTTGAACGAAGAAGGCAATTTGAATAGCGCCATCACAAAGGTTTCGTTGGCATTAAAAATTAGCAAGGTTTCTCAAAATCAGTAAACTTTTTCTACACGTTGATATTTGCTCTTTACCCATTCACGAAATTACTTCGGGAAGAGGACAGTAACGAGGAGATATTGAATTTTTAAATATATACAATATGATAAGAAAAAGCTCTATGTTAATGACCTTTCATTCTGTTCCTCCCTTTCTTGCACCCCCCCTCTCTCTCTCTCTCTCTCTCTCTCTCTCTCTCTCCTACAATGTATCTCTCATTTCTCTTCTCTCTTTTCACTCACTTACACACTCACATTAATCCATTCGCCTCCCCATGATTTCCTTTACATCTTATATCTCTCACCCTCTCTCTCACCCTCTCTCTCTCTCTTTCTGTCTACCCTATTCTCATCTTTCATTTTCGTATTACTTTCATAGCCATTCATGCCCCATTGATTTAATTGTTAGTTTTCTTAATTTACTTATATTCTCAAAATAACATTTTATACTGACAATCAGTAATATGACATAAACAAGTATACTCATATGCCCAAATATTTTATACAAATTTTTGTAATTATGAAAGCAATTTTACAGTAAATCCTACCATTAAATGAAATCAGCATAACATTTTCCCAGCACAATCACATGAATTATAATTATAATATACTAGAATTGTATTACTTTGAATATTAAAGCCCCATTGTCCTACTTGTAGCTACTTGCTCCCTCTATATAAAAAAAACTTCCCAATCGGTGCCTGTTGGTCCCCCATGATCCTCTTTTTCTTATGTTAGTTGAGAGCTGAGTTAATGAGATAGCCACCTGTCAGTGACCTCGCTGTGTGGTCTAATTCCTTCTGGCCCAGTAGTATTGACTGTCTTTAAAAGGAAAGAAAAATGAACAAGAGTATAATGAAAAAGATCAAATAAAGGGTAAAACAAGCAAAAGAGAAGTCTGTCCTAAACCCTTAATTTCCCCTGCCCCGCCCCCCCCCCCCTCCTCGATAAAAGGAGTGGTGGAGTTGTTTCGCTTTATCTTGTATTTTGTAATATTTGCACTTTCAGTGTATTGAAATAATCGATGAGACTGACCTGGTGGGCGTGGCCCAATGATAGCATCTCACCGATTGAGCTATTGTCAGTTTCAAAATGAATAGCCCACTCGCGGTCATCTCTGGTGCGGATCGCTATCAAAACATTTTATTATCAAAGGCAAACGTTACGTTTTTAATTTAAAATGAAACAGAATCCCAGCTGCGTGCCTAAGGGCACATAAACTTCATAATACATCGGAGCAAAACCGACACGCATTGACGTAATTTACAGACTGACGCGCTCATGTCTAATTAATCCTAAGAAATCTATTTTCTCGGCGAGAATTACTTGGTGAAAAAAAGAGAGGGAAGATATTGTCGAGTGGTGTCTAAGATAACAGTTATTAAGTTTGATATTTTATATTTAGAATTTGCAGGTTTATTCAGTTTGATTAACGTGCCAAGTAGGTGCCACTGTTCTTAGTTTAATGATGCAGAAAATTACTATTTGGGGAATTAAATGGTAGGGGGCGAGCTTCTCAAAAGGAGTCGTGTTAGCCAGCTGTTCCCCCTGAAAACCAGATTGCTATAAATAATGCACTGATTATTTCAGTTATCGATAGTAAACATCATCTGAGCAATTAATTTAGTTGTTTTTGTTTTGTTTTCTTATTTTTTCTTCTTTATCTTATCTTATATACGTCAGTGTCATTTTGAATATTAAAGGTGAGCCTATCAATTAGCATTTTCAAGTTTTAAACAAATACATGTGGTAAAAGAAAAGTAAACAAAAAAGGTTTGATCCCAATCGTTCCAGCAATTCAAATGAGTAATTCGCCTCCCTCATTAATATAGTTTAATTTTCTTAATGCGTTTTGAGGAAATGTCAGAACATTTCGAAACTTTATTACATCGAGAGAACAATTGGACAAAAAGTTTGATGTATGATCATCTTGATTTTTCCAAGCACTTCGAGGGATTTTCACCACAAATGCTAAACGGCACCTTTAAATCGAAATCCGCGGTTATACATTCCTCCTGAAATTTGATCAAAGTGAGCGATTGAGGAAAAGTGCACGTGTGTGCTACTCCGTCATTGATTGTGACGTCAGACAGACGGCATGACGTCACAAGAGCGTGGAAAGTTTGCAGGGTCATGGGGAAGGAGAAGTGAATGTGACTGAACATAATAAATCGGTTGAACATGAAATTGAATTGGACTTATACCGCAAGATTTCCCCAGACGAGTCAATGTGAAGGAATGAATAGATGTGGCGAGCGCACAATTATTAAAGCCCTTAATTCACCCGTGAAGAAATTGACTCAATGAAGTACAGGTTTATAGTAATAATAAAATACATAAGTTTAAAGAAAAAAGTCCTCAAACGTTCTCAGCACTGTCCTTACTACCCTTTCCCCGACGTTTAGATGAGCGCACCGATTATAGAGCCGTTTAGTAACATGCAAACCATTTCTTCTTACCAGGTACCCATTTACTACGTCAGAGTTAGGGCGCGTTCATGCTTGATTTTGACGGCCAGAATCAGGCATCTGTTACGCGTTTAGTTTAAAACACGATTGCGTTCATGCTCACTTTTGTAGAATCACCGAAAAACGGCGATCACGATCGCCGATCGTAAACTCACAAAAAGATGCGTTTACAATTTGTAAACGCTTTAAATGGAGTCAACGCACTGACCTCTAGTAGGTCTACGTAGCATGCGCACACAGGTTTGCGAATCCAGCTAAAGGCCACCCCAAGGAGAATTTCCTGGAGAAGTGAGCATGAACAGTGCACCGTGGAACTGCGATTACGATGAGCGTTTACGATGAGCGTTACAAATCGCTCATTCTGCCTTCAAAATCAAGCATGAATGCGCCCTTAGAGAGACAGAGACAATGATTCAAACAATAATTAACCTCTCAATGAAAGCTCCCAATTTTATCATATACCAAATTTATATATTTTGCCATTGTTTTTTATGGGGGGGGGGGGTAGAAAGACGAATTGTGATATCTTGAATCGCTACTTGTGTTCACTTTTTGTGAAACCATTTTCTCAGCACCTCACCATTTTCAAATATAATCGCTTCTTCAGAAGTGTTCCCGATTTTTTGTTTGTCATGGAACTCGTATATATCTCCATACAAAATATGGCTCATCCAAAAGAAAGGGAAAAACCCGGCGCAGGAGATCCATCGCACATTGTGCTAATTTTTATTTTATTTATTTATTTATTCATTTGGGAGGGAGGGGGAGGAGGGGGGGGGGGGCTTCAAACGACGGGGAAAAATATGTCCGGTCTATCACATTGCTGAATACGCTACAACAATACCCATACTCCTTCCTCGATTTATCCATCTGAAATGACATAATACAATGACACCATTTTCTGGACCTGAAAATTCACAACGTTTTTATATATTTATTTACAAAAAATGAGATCTTTCGTGGGAATAGTTTACATCTTACAGCTTATCTTGCATAATAACGCGCTACCGTTTCCCTATATACAATAATAATTGTTGTTCGTTAAGTCTGATCCTGCCCTATGTTTCATCTTGCCCTTTCCTATTTCTTCATCACTCTTTCCCTCTATCTATTGAGCTAGAGTTTGTATAAAAAGTAGTACATTACCTTCACCTTAAACGAATGAACTACATTTCATTTTCAGCTTATATTTTTAGAAGTACATCGAAGCTGAAATAATGGTCCACCCGACAGCTCCATCGCGACGATAGCTGAGCTGGCAAGCATGTTATTATTTTGTGAAGTCAGCTATACCTATCTTTATTTTAAACCTCTTCAGATAAAAGGACACACACACAATATCCTTGCAAAATTTTCTTTCCAGCAGATCGTAGCAATTACGCACAATGACGCAAATGACGCAATTAAAGGAGACATGGGTTTTTATTAAAGTCCTTCTCAAAGACCATCTACAATTTCCTGCTCGGCTAAACGACAAGGGCGGAACCTCGGAAGATTGGTTCTTTTCATCGTCGTCTCATCGACGTTCCATTTTATAATAACGATTCGGAGTGACGACGAGAGAGGAGGAGATTGAATATGATGGGAGTTATCATCCGAGGACGTCCATGTTGTTTCTGAGGAATATGAGAAACAAAAGAAAAAGGAAGAAATAAGAAACGATGGAGTGATGAAATAAAAAAAGGAGAAGAGGTCGAGAATGAGGTGAAGATGGGTGAAGGTGATGTGAGGGACATGGTGACGGGGTAAATTTACCAAGAGACATTGTGATATATGAATGTATGTTTTATCCCCCGGTTATGGAATAAGCAGAACCATCACTAAAAGGGTAACAATAAAATGATTCTGGCTACTGGTATCTTTCACAAAGCCTTGAAGAAAAGTAAAAGAGAAACCCAGAACCTGAAAATTAAACAATTTTGGTGTAAATCTGGATTTCTGCTGTCCAGATTGAAATAATTTGTTGTTATAACTACATAATTATGTCTCTTAGTAAATTTACCGGTTATGGAATATAATACACTATAACAAGATAACTCCATTAAAAATGGAATACTATCCGGAGCCTTGTTTCTAAGAAATCGCATTTAAGGCCACTTTCATTAATCGAATGCCCGTAGAAATTATGTTGGGATATTAATATGTCATTGAAATGTTCTCACATTTTAAAAGGCGACAGACAGGGCTATCAACATGCCTTAATTAAGTTAATTTCTTTTTTAAGTTTTTGCGATCCGTCCTCATACACTTTCAACTTTGCATGATGTATATAACGGGATATACCATTCCGAGATGATTATATCAAATAAAAGTAAGTCTCCAAATTCATTAACGCGTTATTATCTCTTTCATATACAAGTTTGGCATAATGCTGTCACTTCTTACATACATTTTCTTTGGAATTTGGGTAAAATTCGCATTCATTGATAAATACAAAAAGAATAACACTACGACAACACTATGAGCACGAGGCATATCCATCCATACACAAACAGCCCATAAGGCCGACCGTATCTGTTTCATAAACCCTCAAAAAGGGAGGTTGTCGGGAGGTTGTCGGGCGGTTGTCGGTCTTGTGAATCGTGATATATTTTTTCTGAAGTCCCATAGTATCGACTTTCTCTGTCTCGAGCATGCGCTGTCGCTCTCGTAGGGTAGATAATAAACTCGGCTTGACACCGCATAAAATTCAACAGAACCACTCATGAAAAGTGGCAATATTAATTTCCATAGATGACTTATCACGTTCTACAAACAAGCCGACAGAAAGACTTTAATGTACACTCCTCTTTGGCGTATTTGCAAGTGGCATGACAATCATGATGAGGAGTTTACTACATGTGCTTTCTATATATCCATACAATTTGAAAATGAAATTTGAAAATAGTATTGTACTTTATAATACTTTTAAATGAGCGAATATCGATAGAATTTGTTTATTATTATAAACTGCAACTAATTTTGTTCTATGTCTGTATAGCTGGTCTGTCTGTTTGATTTGTCTCTGTACCTTCTTTCTCTGTTTTAATTCTTTCTTTCGTTCCCCCCCCCCTCTCTCTCTCTCTCTCTCTCTCTCTCTCTCTCTCTTTCTCTCTCACTCACTACCCCTCTTTCTCTGATTGTATACGTTTACTACGCTCCAGTTAAATAGCGGAAGATCATGAATAAACCTTGTATTTAAGAAATATTATCGAAAATCTATAAAAACATCCTGTTATCACCAATGTTCGTTTGACAAGTAGTCGATATCAAAGTGGATAATTATGTATAATGAGTTTGTCTTTCAAATCACTTAATCTTTCGACAAACACTGACCAGGCGATATGTCAATATAACGGAATACTCGTAATGATGGTTGGGTAAATTTACTCATGATTAGGTATCCCCAACGCTACATTATACAGTTACTCTGGCAATTGCGGATACTATAGTGGTATAGAGAGATGGTCGAGCCTTGGGGGAGGGGGGGGGGGGCGCTGGGTTAATATGAAGAGAGTCTGGAAATGATTACTCCTGTTTTTAGCTCCGGCAAACGCTATCAGCGTACCTTGCAATAACAATCCAACCAAATGCCCACTTACCACACCTGGGTCGAAAGCCCAAACCAGTAACCTTCACATCCATAGTGAGGTTTTTTAACCTCTCTTTTTGTCCCATTTTTACATTTTGTACTTTCTGCCATTCGATTTGGGTCACGTGCCATGTCCCTAATACTTGCTAGGGCTACGTCACTACATGGTCATTGGTCAACCTGCACGATGTAAATATGCTGATGTTGGGGAGTATAGGCTGATTAAATCATTTATGCAGGTTACATGCTCTTTCTTTCTTTCTCTTTTTGTTCTATTCTTCTTCTTCTACTTCTTCTTCTTCTGCTTGACCTGACACAGCTCAGAAAGCATGTGTATACTTGTAAGCAAGCAACCTACTGGGTACCAACGGATATTCAATCTTCCCCGCGGGACTTAGTACCAAAGGGCCCTAGCGCATCGACTTGGGCTTGGAACCCGGGACCTCCCGTTTACGAGATCACTGCTCTATACCACTGAGCCATCGCGCCTCCTCCATCGCGCTTCTTCGTTTTTTTTTCCCTTCTATTTTCCCGTTCCTGTTCTTGTATTTTTTTTCCTGGTTGTTCTTGTTCTTGTTCTTGTTCTTCTATGTATTTTATTCTAACATTGATACTACGTTCGTCTTTTGTTTCTAATATATTTTGACAGGTTTAATCTGTATTGAAAAAAATACAATATCTCTGTTATTACTATTGACTCGCTAGACGGCAATTAGACTAACTCGTACAGCTTGGAGTTTGCGTGGTTGAAATGAATACACTCGCTTCGTCAATTTTGTTCCGTTCGAAGAAAAATATTTATCGAACGGGATGAAAAACATAATTTTCTAAACCACAATGGTTTAATATTACAGATGACGAATACCATTTCCGACTACATTATACCTCAACATCCTCATCTTGAGACAAAGTGGTCTGAAATTCCTTGTAACTCTTTCTCTCTCCATCTGTCTGTCCGTATCTGTCTGTCGGTTTGTCTATCTCCGTCTGTTTCTGTCTCTCTGATTCTATCTATTTCTCTCTCTCTCTCTCTCTCTCTCTGTCTTTCATCCCTTTTTTCCCTCTTTATTTCTCTCCCCCCTCTCTCTCTCTATTTCGTCCTCCTCTCTCTTTCTCTCTCCCTCTCTCACTCGTCCCCCTCTCTATCGAAAATGATTAGAATTATAAAGTTCCCCATTATATTTTCTTATTCATTTCCTCCCCTTCATTTCCTCATCCTCAATCTCTCCCCCCCCCCCCCATCAACACAATCATCCTTGTCATCTCGTTATGGCCTCTTTTCATTATCATCTTCATCACCATCATCAGCACTATATTCATCATCATCATCATCGTTATTTTCATCTTCCTCCTCATTAATCTTACAAGTTATTGCAGGTTTAGAATGAAATCTGCCAATCGCGCACTTGGCGATGTTTTTATTACGACGTTTAGTAATTGCATAAAGAAATCTTTGAACAATAATATTTAGGAGGCATTTTCGTTTGCTGTAAACGACAAGACCCATTGTTTGAAGAAGTATAAAGACGATGAATCTAAGTTGCCGTTTTCATTATAAGAGGCACGAATGAAGAATATGTAACTGGGGCAAATTTCGTGTGGATTTAAAGAGAGCATTTGATGCAGTGGACCACAATAAATTTTCCTCAATGATTATTAGTTTTAAATAGTGTGGTTAGATTTAGTTTATGCTGTTTTCTGTTGCTTTTGTTTATTTGATTGTATTTCGGTTTTGGTTTGGTTATATTTTCATTTTTTTATTTCTTAATTTTCAACGAGGGTCTTAGAATTCGCCTTCATAATTGATAAATTATTCTTAATTGACTGAACCCATTATTTGGTACCAATTCATTTGTCTATGCTTTCACTATTAATTGTTCAGGCTAACTGGGCCAATGTGGAAAGAAGTTTTTAAACTTATGGTACTACCCGGTAAAAATAAATCTACAAATGTGCAAAATAACTAACTAAATAAAAAAGAATACCCCATTTTCTTTTTCTTTGAACAATCCGATTCAACTTCGAAAGTTGTTCTTATTAGGTTAGAGGAAACTTCGTAGGATAAGTTCATGGTTCAATCGTGCATGGATACAACAATATAAGTAATTATTTTCTTCTATCAGAAATGTTTTAACTACGATCAACCAGAGTACGTCACATATCGTGTCAAAAATTGTGAAACATCGTGGCTGCCTATAGCGTAACATACTCATTCGTTTGTCCTTAAAGTGAAAGTCCATCCTAATATAATCTTGTTTTTAATAGTAACAAACAAAATGAGATGAACTAATTAGTGAAAGTTTGATCATATCTGATTACAGATAGGAAAGTTATGACTTTTTGAAGTTGTCATCATTGAAACACAAATTGGCAACACCGTGACGTATCTTGCGAGCTCCTATCCAATTTGCTCTTTACAGAAAATATCATAAACTTTCACTTTCTTACATATTTTTCTTTAAATTTCACTGACCTGTTCCTCTCTTTTTTCTGTTCTATTAAAACTGACTCAAAGGTATTACGAAGTTTTGGTAATATTTCAACAGGATTGGATTAAGAAATTTAAAATTTGCATTACCATTGTGAAACAGTGTTTAGAATAAGCAACTTTGAAGAAGAAAAAAATTGGGCTCTAAAACGCTGAGGATTTCGAGAAATTAAAATATCAAATTTATCGGTACTCCCGATAAATTTCAAATAGCGCATACGGCCATTGTTGTAGCTGCAACTCTAAAAATCTCGGAATTTGCAGTTATTATATATAATTTCAAAATGGGAATAGAAAATCGGTCGATTTTAGTCAAGTAACATTGTTTTGAAGTAATTTCAATCTTGAGAGGGAGCTATACAACATAAAGTTAAAAGAGTCTATTATTCACAATTTCATCACTTTAAACTCGATTTCAACCGCGACAACGATCATTGAATATTGTAGGATCGCATAATTATGTTTCTAATATTATGTTCATTTAAACCAAAATGTATAACCCCATACCATGCAATTTATTATCTTTAATAACAAAGTGTAGTACATCCCCTTTAAGCAATAACTGGTGATTAGGCATCACGTTCCAATGCTAAAGAGGATGTGTAACGTAAGACATCATCTTGTATACATAATTTCATGGATTTTAGAAAATGAGGTCGGACAAAATTAATGAGTGTACAGGTAAATAATAATTATTATGACGCATTATAGAAATGGCTTCCCCGGTACATTATACATCTGGGAGATGATATCACAAACGAATCTCTATAAGTGGAACCCAATGTTTACTCTGTAGTTAAAATCCTTCTTAATCGTCTTGTTTTGTTTTGCTTTATTTTTCTTTTCTAAATTGTTCTTTTGCTTGGTTGTTTGCTTGTAGGTTTGTTAGTTTTTGTTTTCTTGCTTAATATATTGTTATTTGTGTATGTTTCTTTTCTTAGTTTTTATTGTTGGCCATTTTCGTTAAAATAACATTACTATCTACTGAAACGGGTTTTGAATTGATGTTAATCGAAAAGAAAATTGATTTTATAAGTGTATCAAAATATCTGACAAGTAAAAGTTGGCCGCATTGAACTTTTAAAAATGCGAGCTTTTACAGGCCATCCTGTCAAGTTAGGCATTTTTAATTCTTAACGCCTAATCTTACTCTTTATTTTGTCTTTGTCTTTGCTGTTATATAACGTATATAATTTCTAATTGCCAGGCATGAGTTAATTTCTTGAAAGTCTTAGCGATTGTGTAGAAACGTCTCATGTTGACGGGAATATAATTATGTTATTAATCTAATCATGATCATTTTATCCGAAATCTCCTTTAATATGTATCTATGTATTATGTGAGCCAGACTTCGGATGTACTTAAGTAGGACAATATTCAATTAACTTTACAGACTCCGAAATCTCCTTTAATATGTATCTTTCTATGTGAGCCAGACTTCGAATATACTTAAGTAGGGCAATATTCAATTAACTTTACAGACTTAGATGAAATGATTAATGAAATACTCTAGTATTTTTCACTCACTCCTAAAGACGGAAGACGGACAGTCAACCTGTCCGAAACGTCGAGTCTACTCTCCTGCTCTCTCCTGCTCCTGCTCTGCAACTCTACTCGCCGACTCAAGCCAGCTTCTCTCATCTACTCAACTCTCTAACTCAATCCAATTTTCTACTCAAACCTCTCATCCTGTCTACAACTTTCTGGTTTACAGTCCTTTTCAGGACTATACTCACTTCCGAAAGATACTCTTCCTTCCAACCTCCACTTTCTCGCCTTTTCATTTCAATTCTATTTCTATCCACTTTCCTTAGTCCTTCTAGGACTTTACACATGGTGTACCGAAAACCTCTTCCGCGATTGTTCATACCACCATGCAAACCTTCAAACATCATCTAGTATTTTTGTTTCCAGTTTATGATGCAATGATGCATAGAACACCCCGCCCACCTCCGTTCGTTGATCAAAAGCGAAGTGTCAGCTTTCCCTCATATTGTTATTGTCTCATGTTTCCGATGACGCACAGTAATAATATTCCTTTTAAAATATCACTTTCTAAATACTACAATAAACTTGATAAAGCCAAGTGCCGGACCGCTTTTCGAGTTTCGGTGAATATCAAAATAGAAATGACCGATCGAGCCGCCTGGACGCCACGGTGATTGGTATGGAGGCGTTATGCCGACACTGTTCATCTTGGGATTTCCCCCTTATGACTATCATGACGTCATTTCTCTGCGCAAGAAGGAAAGTGCAATATTCGGCTCTACGCCCGTGAATAACCTTATATTGGTACATTATGAATAATCAGTGCTTGTTAATTTTGTTACACACTGATGAATTCAAGAGGAACATAATTATGTTTGGATGGGGTGTGCCGCTCACGCCTTGAAACCCCTACCCATTATTAGGGGTCATTTGGGGGCATTTTCTCAGGTGTTTTTCATGTGTTTGCATGGCATGGCATGGCAAACACCCAAACATTTTTGGAAAAAAAAATGACCCATTTTTAATGGTATTTTTGTTAAAAGTTGGACCCATGTTTCGGGATTTTTGTGTGAAAAAAGTTACGCATTAGAGCGGTACACCCCCGTATGTCCTAATAATAATAATACTCCCCCCGATGGGGGGGGGGGGGGGGCATAGCCAGTCCATTTTCCCTTCAAACGCAGTCTGGCATCCTTAATATCCTCTGTTGTTGTTGTTGTTGTTGTTGTTGTTGTTGTTGTTGTTGTTTGTATTTTATCGCTTGACGGAAATTTTGATATAATCCCCCTCCTTTATTTTTTCTCTCCCCCCCCCCCCCTATGTAAAATAGGACGAAATTAATATACCTGAGATATAGTTTTCTGCAATCTGAGATATATTGTGGGACATAATTATTCTGCAACCATGCAGGACTTTTTATTACGTTTTATCCAGCCAGGGAGGGGTTACAAGCTACGCCCATCCATGTTGGGTTCACAAGCAGTGTAGAATCGAGATTCATAAATCTTTTGTCGATTCGCAATCGTTCTATCATCTAAAAAATCTTTTTAAAGGAAGATAACAGGGATGTAAATACAATTTAAAATATATATATCCCCAGAGATTCAATGAACAACATTATGTCCACAGTAACTCTGTTCTAATGTTGCTGACTATTATCTTCACGGGTCATTCATACTCTCTCTCTCTCTCTCTCTCTCTCTCTCTCTCTCTCTTTTTCTCTCTCTCTACCTCCTTCCCTTCCACCCTCCAACCCTCTACCCCCTCTCTCTCTCCCTTTCGTTGCCTATCTCTCTTTCTCTCTCTCTCTCTCTCTCTCTACCTCCTTCCCTTCCACCCTCCAACCCTCTACCCCCCTCTCTCTCTCTCCCTTTCGTTGCCTATCTCTCTCTCTCTCTCTCTCTACCTCCTTCCCTTCCACCCTCCAACCCTCTATACCCCCCCCCCTCTCTCTCCCTTTCGTTGCCTTATCTCTCTCTCTCTTTCCCACTTGCATAACATATCGTGATTCGAATAATATTATTGGCTCCTACATTCATTTTGACGAATAATATCAATATATAAATCAATAACGTCGCGGTATTTTACAAAAATTGAATAAAACATGACAGTGGTTTGCAGTTCTATGTTGCAAGAACATTATTATGACAATACATTCTGACGGATGTAATTGATAAACAGCCCTCCTATATAGCAATCCATGTATGTCATTTTATTAATTTGTATTTTAAACAATTTGAATCTCTACATTATCATTATTTTGTTATCAATGTTAGATTTTCGTCTTATTGTTCTAATACGTCATTATAGGCATAGTTCGGTTCATGTACACCACCTACAATAAAAGACTTTCGTTGTCGCATTCTGTCAGGAAGTGTTTACATAATTTTCATTTTCACTTTTCATTCTTTTTCCGGCACGAAATAACGTGTTGTTTGCTCCAACCTAGGGACGTATAGTGTGGGTCAACCCACTTTCAGGGGGCACTTTCCGGTAAATTAAGTTTGAACTATATTATGTAACAAGGCCACTGTTCAGTAGGGATATGGTGTTTGTGGGAGAAGAGGGGAGGGGGAGAGGGGAGTTGACATTACACTCCTTCCTCCTCAGCTTTTCCTATTATCCCTAACTTTGTATAATATTTCTTTTCTTTTCGGCGTCATTCGATTTGGGGATGCCCCTGTGCCACCCGTAGCTATACAATATACGCCACTGTCCCTACCCAATATCAAGCATAGCCCTCGCTTGGTAATCTTTGCTGACCGTCTATGCCCCACTTACAATTATCAGTCCCTCTGAATTCATTTCAACATTTTGCTTCACAACATAATTATATAATAAAGCAACATAATGTGCAGACACGTTGGCAGGCATGGAATATCCGATAAAAAAATAATCCCCACCATAAAAGTAGGCTTGGATTTGTTTTCTTTCTTTCTGTCCCTTTTTTTCTTTTCTTCTTTCCACTTTTTCTTCTTTTCTTTCTTTTGTCCTATCGGATTTTTTTGTTTTTTTGTTTGTTTTGTTGAAAGTCAACCGTAGGCCTACCTCCATTCATTGTTTACTTTACCATCGTGCCCCATTTAGAATAGTCACGTTTAGTCCAACAAATTGTATGCAAGTATATAATATAGTTTCCAGATCATGTCTCGCGAACAAAAACAACAAATACATATATCATAATTATACAAGTGGGCCTTCCATGTATATTAAAGAAAGGAAATAGTTCCTAGTCATAGCTCCTGATCAACAAATCAATGTTATACTTAGGCCTAAATAGTACGTTTCTGTGTCAGACATATTTACATCAACATATTTTCATTTTTCATTTTCACCATCATTCATTACCCTCAACATCATCACCATCATCAACGTCATCACTGTCATCAGTTTTTGTTTTAATTTTTGTATTCATCATTCCCCCCCTCCCCTTTTGGGCTATCACTCTATGAAGCAATCGCTTTAGCCCTTCTTCTTCTGCAACTTTCTTAATGAATAATTTTTGGTATAGTGTTATCAGTTAAATTTGTTTTAATTCCATCATTTACTTGAAAAACTTGTTATAATTTTTATAAGATATATTGCTGAAATGTAATTTGTTTTGTGTGTTCAAGCGCAGAAGAAATAAATATAATTCCATTCAATTTCAACTTCAAAGTTGTCCGAGTAGGCCAAATATATTTGCAACGCTCCCCTGTCGGGTTCCCTGGCACTTATCACCACCAAATAAAAAGACATGGGGAAAACTCCTGTTGAGAGAGAGGGTGAGAGAAAGATATCAATAGCTCTTTTATTGTAGGACGTGTAAAGGCTATTATGAACTCGACAACTTGTAGTTTTACAAAACTCAAGTAGGAACCAAAGTCCCCTTTGCCCGAGGTGAATAATCAATAAGAGATTCCCATATGCAAACACAAAACTAAGAGAACTCGCTGAATATACTGCATACTGTAGAACTACTACACCTAGATTAGCAGCATCGTTGTAAGATATCCAGTTGGCTTGTACGTTTTATTATTTAATTGTAGAATTTATTTTCAAACCTAATATACTTTCATTGATACTCTCTCACTCAGCAAGAAGTGATTTCCTCCCGTACCGTACGTTTAAAACGTGAAGTATTGGCGCGCTCGTGTGTTGATGTGTGTAAAAATTCGAATCGAATTTGCGTGCGTAGAAACCGCAGAAAACCTTCACACATCGTACTCAGCTCAGATCGACTTTCGGGATCGACTGTGTACTATTAACCGAGAATTCTGCCATTAACTTGTGTTTGTGAAGACTATTCGTTAATCCAGGATAATTCTGTTACATGGGATCATATTGACCAGTTATGACGATGGGTCTCAGTCAGCTTTTCACCTCATTTTTCTCATATTTCAGGGACAAAACTTGGTTCCTGATGCGGAGAGGAGGCAACCAGTACCGGGTAGGTGCACCCGGGGACTTCGCCGAGGAAGCCTTGCAGGTAACCGCTAATTGCCTAATTGTTGACAGTCCAATTTTCATGTTGCACGTACAGTACGTCGGGGAGTATGAATCGCCAGACTGGCACAGTCATTTAGAAGTCATGCAATGCTTAATCTTACTTAAGTGACGTGGGAATTGTAATACGATTAATTTGATTGTGATGATGTAGTTTAGGTCTATAAACAATTGAGGTAGACAAGATACACCTCTTAATCTCATTTATAGATCTAACTCAAGTAAAATTGATGCACTTTTTTTATTGATGTTGTCGTTGCTACAAATGCTATAGACAGAAATAACCGTCTGATATGGGTCATTTCTTTAATAAAACTGACATTTGTTGACATTCCCCATGGAGCCGGACGTAGTCTCAGTGGAACAACCGACGATTAGAGAGACTGAAGCTTTTGGTCTACAAATGCTAGTGTTACTGACTGTATTGCAAGTGTAATTAACTGTAGTGTTGGACTCAAACTTTGTGTAAACTTAGTTTGAACAACAGTTTATTAAAATCGCTCATTTGTTTCTAACTAAGTTAAAGCTGCATGTCAGTTCAAAATGTAGAGTAAACACCAAAAGTATATTTATATAATTTGTTGAGAATATGAGTAGTCTTGGCTATGACTGGCCAGAGCCTGCATCTTACTAATTGATTTATTTATGGAGATCTAGACCTATCATCGAGACTAGAGACTAGATCTACATTGTATGCTTATTTGTGTAGACTGTACTGAGTACAACAAGAATAACAAATTAAATCTGGCTAAATATTTACATTACTAGATCATACATGTGCATCACCAACCATCCTCAACTTTGCAACTTTGGAGATTGTTAATGCCCATTGTTTTGAAGATTCTAGATCTAGCCTCGGGTCTATTGACCTAACATTAGATGTAACTTTACATCGTCTATGAACACTGAGGAAAATGAGTTCTTATCAACATTCTCTTTGATGATTTCTAAAACAGTGCAACTTAACATAACAATAGGAACCGTGATAAAACAAAATGGACTGACTAGCCTGACTACTTTTAAGCCTTTGAAAGTTGCATTTAAAAAAAAAATGCAGCTTTTGGTCTCAGTCTCTCACTATACAGTTCGAGACAGAATTTCACTAATTTGATTCTCAAGGTTATTAATTGTGAAAATGAGAGTACGTATGGCGCAATAACATTCTCAGTTGTGAGTCAAATACAGAGTACATGTACATACAGTACTGTTACTTGACAGTAATTTATGCACCCACTGAAACGACCCATGGTTGCCGTTATCTACACGTATTCTCCCTGTCAACATGTTGATAATTTTTTTGCATGACCAATTAATTTACCTTCTTCAGCAATGTACATGAGTGGTAGAATTTCTGAGAAGATTCACAGTAATAGTATTGATCATTACAAATGAGGCATAAATTTGACTTCTACATTGAAGTTCTATGATAGATCTAGTGTCTCAATATACTGTACCTTCTCCAACGATGATAGCCTACTATACTGACCACATCCCCCATCTGAGAATGAATGAACACAAACAAATCAAAATGAAACATAAATCATCTAATGACAAATGAAAACTATGTTGACTGGTTTCAATTTTCATTTCAACTCAAATGTTGATAACGTACAAAACACTGATCGACAAGAGCCCTATTCATCACCAATTCAAAAATAAAAATTATTTAATTAGATTGTTATGACATGTTTAACATTAACATTAACATAATGTGTGAGAAGATGGGAGTACCGGTAGTGAAATCGATTATGAGGGCAAGTTGCAAAAAAAACAAAAACACCAGAGGACCCCTTTGTGTGTGTGTGTGTGTGTGGAGGGGGGGGGGTAGGGGCTGGTTGGAAACAAATTCTTTTAACTTGTTTGCAAATCCAATCATACACCTTCCCCTTCCTTCATAGAGAATTGTCTGGTGATGCCCCAGGCTGCAGTATAGGTTCTCTGAAGTGAAAATTGTGTGTAGAGTGCATGCTATTTCGTTAACCTGCTGTACCAAGAAAGTATGCTTTCTGTGTCGCAATAGGATGTTTAGCATTCAATGGTTTTCAGTTCATTGAACATGAAACACTAGATGCATGCATGACAAGATCAAACTGACATGCAAAACATGGAACTGCATTTTACCTCCTTCTTCCCTAATCGGACATAAAGATCTAGCATTCAATGCAGAATGAAAAAGGATAGATTAACATTCCAACAAAAGTCACATCAGATAATTTATAAATGGTTTATTCCTGATACACATCAAATGTGTAATCAGATTACTGGAGACAAGTCAGCCATCATGTTCATTTTTTTTCATTCAAATTTCATTCTCCACAAATTAAAAGATATTGGATTAGAGTGTACATGTACATCAAAACCATTGAGCACTCTGAACATTTCATTCTTTCTAGTTCTATATATCAAAAAAGGCTATGACTTTGTCTAAACTTCCTTGTTATGTGATTTAACATGAAATAAATTCATGGCAGAAGCTTCCAAGGGGCACCCTGCATACTTTGCTCCATTTCAAGTAGTGTACAGTAAGTAGTATTAATGAACCTCTTGCAATAAATCTTCTTTATCAATTGATGATTTTGTCTGTTAAGAGCCAGAGGGGGATAACATACAAACTCTTTGATAAACTGTTATAAGTGAAATATGAGTCAATGTTCTTCTTGCTCTAAATATGAATAAGTGCTTTATTTCGATTTTGATTCTTCAAAGCTGAGTTCAGGTAAAAATGTAGACAAAATTATAGGTTGAGGTAAAGTAGAGTTAGGTCATAGTGCAAGCTGGTTTTTGCATGGTTTGAAGACCACCACTGGTCCCTGACGATCTTTGCGAATCGGAGCGAAAAATAATAAAGGAGAGCTATTTCTGGCATAAAACTGAGAAGAAAAAAATGTCTCCATCCACTGGAAATGGTGTACCGGTAAATATTTAAGGACAGAATATATCGTCTAGAGCCAAACTTTAAACTTTTAAACACCGAGTGAATGCCCTACTGTATCTGAACGGGTCATCCATGTACATGAATCGGATAATGAAAGAAGACATCTTGACATACATATAGCACATAATTTGTAAATTATACCACTCAAGTAGTATATTTTGAAGAAAAAAAAAATAATACAGATGGGACATAAATGTTGCCAAATACATTGATATACTGTACTAGAATATATAACCTACATGTATATGAAGTGGGTGTATCAATCTCCTCTACAGCTTACTATCAAGAGCCCTGCTTCATGGCAAAGGTCAATACGATTTGGACAAAAAAAATTAACCCAATTCAAGTACAATATTTATATGAAAACTAACAAGTTTTGCATCCTTGGGAAGATTTTTCTCTTTTCAAACTTAACTGCACCAACTTGACAATTAATTGATGTTTAAATCTGTGAAGTGCATTCAAATAGGTACAGTACAGTAGTTGAGAAGAATAGTGTCTGTGTCAGTGTGTGCTATTGTAGATGAAGGCCATTAGAAGAACTGCCTTTTGTGGTAACTTCAGGCCAACGGTGTATGTGTTTCCTTTTCAGAATTGTCTGTGCTCTATGTTGTGGTATCCCAAGGTCTTCTTGTGGCAGTATTCGATTGGTATATTCACTCACAAGAATAATAGAATGGAAGAGCGATAAAAAGGTTCACTTGTGTTCATTATAGGTGTTGACATATTTTATCTATTTAAACATACCGTATTTGTGAAAATGCTAATTTTGTAATACTTTACAGACAATACATACACTGTATAGTATAGAGTTATCACTTATCAATGGTACAGTAACTGTAAAAAAAGAATTTTTGATCGCAGAATCCGACTCTGTTTTCCCTCTCTGACAAGTTCTGTAGAAAAAAGGAATTTTGCTGTTGACAGTTTTCATATTTTAAATAATTGTTCTCCAGATGTACATGTAAATCCCGCTCTACTCCCATTTATGCTATTTCATTACCATTATTTTTTTTTACAAACTGGGGGTGGCATAAATGGCAAGCTAATTGCCTATCCACTCAAGTGCAGTGAGTGTTTTAGAATGTAGAAATGTGGACTCGGTGGAACTGTGTTGACTTTGGCACTACACTGTACACACATGTATGTTCATAATTCTATGTAGGCCAGTCTTCATCAGCTTGAGATTGTCGAATAATCCGCTATTTTTATCCTGATCGCAAATTATCCAGCTAATTTGCATCTCCATCAGCACGCAGTTGCAATTAGCAGGATATTTGGTTGAGATAATCCTCCCAAGATTTCTTGGGCCAGTTAACAAAATGTCCCGCTATCTGGCTAAATATCCCTCTATTTGTCCGGTGCATCTTAACCAGCCCGAAGACTCACACTATATGCGCAAATGCTGAGCAAGATATCTCGAGCTTACATGTATTTCTTGAGGTCGAGTTTGAGTTTCGAGGTCGAGTCTTGAGCTGATGACGATGCGATTTGTTACTTCGGGCTTATTTCCCAAATCAGAATTAGCGGTTCGTTTGGCAATCTCAAGCTGATGAAGACATACCTCGTGAGAGTCTCTCCTTGTTGAGTTGGCCTCGTTGTGTTATGGAGGGTACCTGGGAAGCAGTATGAACGAATACATGTGAATATTTTGATAAGCTTTTGTGGAACTTACAAGAGCACTGTTTTCATGTATGATTAGCAGTGGCTGTGGGTTGATAGTGATACTGCAGATTAATATGATTTGATGAGGCATAAATACTAGGGATAAAGACTTGAGGTACTCACATGCCATGTTTGTAATATTGTGAGGAGTGAACATTTCACTTTTATTTTCTGAGTGAATATTTCCTTTCGGTCATTAAACAATACAGAAGGCCATCAACATTTTAAAGGAAAATTAAGGTAGTGCATGTGTAAGGATTTACATATACACTGTACACTTGTACATGGATATTTAAAAATTGTACAGTAAACACTGTAGACCTAATCTTCAAGAACAACTGTATAAATTACTGTGGAGGTGTTGTAGTTGTGTTGTTTAAGCACTGGACTTGAATTGCAAAGGTTATGGGTTTGATCCCCAACACGGCACTAATGTTCTTTGGCACGGCGTTAATCTACATGTACAGTACATTTGCCACTCCATACACGGGAGAGAAATGGGGACCGGGTATGATGACGAAAGCTGATAGTTATTATACCCCCATCCCATGGTGGTTATATGGTAGGAATACTCCCCAGGGAGTGGAGATGGTGCACATTGTACTTGAATGAACACGATGACCACGATAATAATATCTGTAAAGCGCTTTAAAGTATGGTATTTTGTATCAAGTGCTTATAAACAGTACATATATACAGTACATGTACGTGTAAAACCAGATTATTATTATGAAATATAGGCCGATACTTACACATGTACATAATGTATGTACTATACATGTACATTGAAAATATTGCCAAAAGAGCATGTACCTAAATATCTTAAAATAATGTAAACATACAGCCATAGCCCACATATAGCACCAAACAGTAAAGCGTTCAAAGGTCAATGAACTCTCTGAAAGTTTTTGCCCTACATGTACATACTTGTATATGTACAGTAGCTGCAGTATATTGAAGTAATTAACCCACAGCAGAGAGATAGGATTACATGTTTTATCAAAGGATGCATTTCTGTGTTAAAGGCCTCTTGAGTTTAGAAAAAAGATGTGAGCAGAGGTCAATGAACTCTCCAAAAAGTGTGTACAAGCCATACCATTCCAAAAGCTGTGAAGTACATAGTACCTGTAGGACCAAATATTAAAACATAAGGCAAAGGCACCATGCCAGTGTGCTTTTTTTGATTAAAGAAATTCCTATTACCTGTATGCCACATTTAAAGGTAATGCAAAGTTTTGGGAAATTTTGGAAATAAGATGGATAGTAATTCTTTAAAATGATGATGTATTTGGATGCCTCTGTGGATATTATAAGCACTAGAAAATGTAGCCCCTTAAACGCTTCTGCTTTTGAGAAAATTGAATAATCGAAATTTACTGTGATAACGATCATTGAATATTGTAAAATCGCACATGCTTCCAATATCTTCATTTGAACCAAATTCATGACCTCATACCAAAACTTTGTATTACCATTAAGGCAATGTATTAAAATTAGAAAGTGGTAATTAATTAATTAATTTCCTTCTCGCATCTGTTGTTCTACAAGAAAAGACCTTGTCAATGCAGTGTCATAGCCTTAAGATTCATTGCTCAGCACCACCAAATCTATTCTTAAAGGCATTGTTTAACAACTTTGGTTTCCAGTTTTACAAATCTGATATTCATAGCCCTACTGTATGTGTTATCAGTGTCTGTGATATGGTGTACCTAATATTGAAGCCCTAAAACAAAATTGTGTTTCAAAATGATCATGAAGTGCTTCAAAATAGTAAAGTCTTTGAGTGACTGGTTTTACCATACCCATTTTGTTCAATAGACTCACTGTATAGTGTAAATAAAATTTCTAATTCCAGTCATAAATATCTTAATAATCAAATGTGCGATTGGCTTGTAAAAAATTCATGGAACTCCTGACTGACCTAAAGATTTATAATTACATGTATGATTGCAGCGTGGGCTAAATCCAGGATTTTGTTTAGAATGTGAGGTTAAGATACGGTACCCAATCC
Organism: Strongylocentrotus purpuratus; assembly: GCF_000002235.5. Lineage (NCBI taxonomy): Eukaryota > Metazoa > Echinodermata > Echinoidea > Camarodonta > Strongylocentrotidae > Strongylocentrotus > Strongylocentrotus purpuratus. The sequence goes on from NW_022145596.1 coordinate 21,462,754, forward strand.
CTTTAAAATAGTGGGGAAGCCATATTAAACAGCCAAGGAGCAATTAAGCCATGATTGTGCCATTAAACGACCCCTGGGAGTATGGGCAGGTACAGGTGATGATTGAAAGCAAGTTACCGGTGATCAGAACAAGCCAGCCTGCCAAACAACCAACGGTGGAGTATAGATGCTTGAATCATTGCAGCTTGGCACATCGGAAGTTGTTTCTGACCTTGCCCTCATCGATACATATGAAACAATAATGAAGAGGATATATCCATTTGCTCCAAAGAAAAAAGAGAATTAAAGGTAAAGACCAGTATTGGAAATGCCCCAATTTCAAAAAATGAAATGGAAGCTCTCATTACCAATCATGTGAAAGAATATGTTTTAACTAATACATGATGATAAAAAATTTGCCGGGAAACCACCTACTAATTCATATATTTGGTAAATTTGTTTCTCTCATGGTCTGTGAGAGATATAGGGTAGTCCCATATACATCTTTCTGTGTATAGTGCTTGTAACTTTACGAAGGATGGGCCAAATTTCTTATCATTTTGATGATTCCAGAACCTTGCAGATGCTAGATGCTAGATGATCAACCTTTTCTGATCGATTCCACAACGTTTCTTTCACAATGCAATCGCATGACCATAACTGGTCTTTACCTTTAAGAATGAAGAAAATTGACCTCATAATATATGGGTAACTATGCGATGTAAAGAAATCGCGGGAATTGAGAACGATTAACTATTGAGATTTTGATGGTTTCTAGAAAACGCAGAGTTGCCTTGGATACATGTTAAAGGTAATACAAAGTTTTGGTATGGGGTCATGAATTTGGTTCAAATGAACATATTGGAAAGCATATGCGATCCTACAATATTCAGTGATTGTTGCCGCCGTTGAAATCGAGTCTGAAGTTATGAAATTGTAAATAATAAACTCTTTATGTTGTATAGCTCCCTCTCAAGGTCAAGATATTAATTGAGCTATAAAACAAGGTGTATTGACTAAGCTCGACTGATTAGCTATTCCCTTTCGAAAATTATATATCACAACTACATATTCTGAGATTTTCATGGTCGCAGCTACCATTGTACGGCCATAGGTGCTATTTGAAATTTATCAAAATTTACCGGGAGCACCGGTAAATTTTAATATTCAATTTTTCTTGAAAGCAGAACTGCTTTAGGGGCTAAATTTTCTAGAGCTTATAATACATCCACAGGAGCATCCAAATATATCAAAATTGTAAAGAATCACTATCCACCCAATTTTCAAAATTTCCCAAAACTTTGTATTACCTTTAATGAAGTGTCTCATCCCTTTTGCTTTAAATATTGAATTGGGTTTCAAGCAGGTGTATAGAGTCAGCGTTGAAACGTGATTTCCAGGTAATATGCTCTGTCTATTAAAGTAGGTGGAGGGGTGACATAAATAAATAATGTGCTTGTAGTTGTACATGTAAATACGAGCATTGAGCGAAGCAAATGCACGCGAGCTGTGAGCGTTTGAGCTGTGAGTGATATAGCTTGGAAGAACTATTTTTAAAACATCTCTGGTAAAAATCGCATGATATTGCCATGAAGATATGTGTGTGTTTTTTTCCTTTTTTTCTAACGGAAATTTCAACATAGCTCTGGGGGACTAAAAAGAAATTTAACACTGCAATTATAAAGCATGCGTTGGTTGACTACACTGTAGTGTATAGATCTTTCAAAGGCATTCAGAAATTTGAATCCTGTTCTCCAAAAGGAAATTATTATGCAGTAAAAGAGAAATATTGCAAACATCAAGTTATTTGATATTCATGTACCTGGTCATCCTACGCCGTAACATTTACACTACTTGTCCTTCAGTCAGAATTCATTTCAATTTGATTCAATATAGGTTTTATTCAAACATGTCTCGCAGCTAGTGGCTGAATTGATTGCACATGTGTACATACAGGTGTACACTGTATATGGTGGTAAATACAACAAAATGCATACATGTATCGCATGAAATATAACCATAATTTAAACTTTATTTAAAGTCATGTCAATATGGTATTCCTCTTTCTGTTTACCCTTGGAAAATAATTGATGCAAAGCAAAACAAATGTACAAGTTCAGTACCTTTCCACTACATTGCGGCCAATATTAATTGAGCCAATATGGCTTATTAATATGCATGTTTTTTTTCATAACGTGCATGCACATGTACACTGTACCGAAATCATATTCATGACTGAACATGTACACTAGGTCTACCCTAGATATTAGAGAACAAATATTTTTCAACCATGAACTATCTGACATCAATTATTTTCCGAGGGTAAATAGTAAGAAGAATGACATATTGACATGACTTCCAATTCTGTATTCATTTGCCAAGGCTGGCTTTGTGCTGCAAATAATACAGCCGTCATCAACATTATGGTTTTTGTAAAGTCGGGGGGGAAAAAAAAGTTACAGTGTCAGGGTTTTGGCAGTTTCTGCTTAAGAAAAAAAGAATCACTGAATTCAGTTTCGATTTTCATATTATGATTTGCATGCTTCTAGCTCCCAAGCAGACAACTAATTGAATGATGATTGATTAGAGATCCATGATTGAGATTCGGATTAGTTGCAGAGCTCTCTTTTTGAGACCATGTCCTAAAATTTCACATATAAAGAGAAAGAGCTGAACTGGCATGCTTGAAGCCCATTTTTAAAACATTTTTTTTACAGTAGGGACTGGCGTTCATCATTACCATGTCTGATTTAGAATCAGGGCTTAAATTAATCCAAGGCCATGGCCGTGGATGCCCTTTTGATTGGCCTCATATAAATGCCCCTCTCATTGGCCTTGGAGGTTATTTGTGCCCTTTCCAATTCTTCCTATTTGTGCTGTAATATAGGAATGTGCCCTACAGAAAAGTGGCCTTGCTAACGCATGCTATTTGGCTACTGTATTCAGGTTGTGAATTAGTACTACCGGTAATCATTTTCTCATTGAAGTTGGCAGAAAAATGACCTGTGCACACATGCTTAGATGCACATACATGTACATGTACTTGTAAAGTGGAAGATGTCACATGATGTCAAATGATTTCACATTTAATAGTAGTTTTGAAAATGAAAGTTTTGCGTCATGTGAAATTCATTTTTAAATTTTGACACATCATATTTTGTCAGAAAAATAGGAGTAGGAAAAGGAAGTTATCAATATTGCTGAAGTCTGATTCATTCAATTTTGTCCTAATCAGGAAGTAAGTTTTGCTGAATGGGGGAGCTAGTTTTAAAAAGGAGGTCAAGTAAGTTCTGGGAAAGGTGAACGATGATTTGTGAGCTCTTTAATTCTTGTTAGAAATGTTAGTATGGAAGAGTGTCATAGAAAAGTGTCCCCTGAAAAGGTTGGCTCTTCATACATGTATGTTGAGCAAAGGCTATAAGCTGGTGGTTATATTTGGAGGGCGTCAGTAATATATTCGGGTGTTATATGATGGTGATGATAATGATAAAATCATTGATAGTGATCAGATGATGATAGTAACTATGATAGTGATGATGATTACTAGTGCAAATTATGATAATAATAGTCCATCTCATTGTATGAAATAATGAATTTAATAGTGAAGAAGTTCTTTAAATCAGAGAGTTTTCACCTTCAAAAGTGAGGGAGGTTTCTTAACTTTACTTTTGTTATGAAGACATTCATAATCCATCGTTACAAAAGAGAAACATCGATCAATGTGTGTGTCATTTTGATTAGGGTGCAATAGATGAAAATTCAAAAATGTTTTCTTTCTCTTTCAAGATTTAAAATGCTTTATAGGAATCGTGCTTCAGGGATAATGAATTGAATAAAGTCACTCAGTCAGTGTATGTTTGTCTAGAAAATGTTTATTACTCTTGAAAACACATAAAAACTCTCCATTATTTCGTCCACAACAACATAACAGAAGCGTGTAATACAGCTCTCTTTTAGATTCTGTACACAGATACTGTTCAAGTATTTATATGTTTGTACTGTACGAGTACAAGTAGATGACCTCCGGACAAATGCAAATGGCATAAAAATAAAGAAAATGAAGATTAAATATATTTCCATTTGATCAAGTGGCGATTGTTCTGTAGATTTTAGGCTTCCTGCTTTTTTCCCCCTACACTGGAAAGTAGCATCGTGATAGAAATCTATTAAGCATCATCTGCTTTAACTCCCTGAGAGATGCGGTTGCTATGACGATGAATGAAACTGTCCCCATGCATCAGAGGGTGGTCAACCGTTTGGAGACCCATTATTCCCTCCCCCTCTCCCCCACGTTTACCTCTGTCATTCTCCCTGTCTCTCTCTGTCTCTCTCTTTCTCTTTCTCTCTCTTTCTTTCTCTTTCTCTCTTTTTCTGTGTCTCTGGTCATATCTTAACAAAATATATCAGAACAAAATACTGATCTGTCTCTCTGTCTGTCTCTCTCTGTCTGTCTCTCTCTCTGTCTCTCTTTCCCTCTCTTCCCCCTCTCTCTGGCTCTCTCTCTCTCTCTCTTTCTCTCATTTCCCCTCTCTTTCTCTCTGTTTCTCTCAGTTTTTCTCCATTTCTCTCTCTTTCTCTCTCTTTCTGTGTCTCTGGTCATATCTCAACAATATATATTAGAACAAAATACTGATCAGCTAGTGATGTATTGGTCTTATTTTATGAGACTTTGTTTCAGCAATATTTGGCATTTGCTATCTTTCAGAAAAATCTATGTCTGTCTGTCTCTCTCTCTCTCTCTCTCTCTCTCTCTCTCTCTCTCTATCTCTATCTAGCTCTTGCTCTCTCTTTCTCTTTCTCTCTCTTTCTGTGTTTCTGGTCATATCTCAACAATATATATTAGAACAAAATACTGATCAACTAGTGATGTATTGGTCTTATTTCAAGAGATTTTGTTTCAGCAACATTTGGCATTTGCTATCTTTCAGAAAAATTGACACAAAGGATTCCATATAAATATACGGTGATCAGCAGCCTGTACCGGTGTTTAGAATATTTCCTTGCAGAAAAAAGCAAAATCAAATGTCACTCTTTATGAAATGAATACATGTACTTCCTCTTCGTAGAGAGAACTGTGGGTACATGATGCTAAGTGAGGTAATAACCTTTAACTTTCTATAGGAAAAGGGAGATTTGTTTGTTAGAGGTTTTGAATAGACCATATCCTAAAGCTGTTATAGATATTTTGAGAGTCCAGTTTAATTTCAGGTACAGATGCGCATATAACTGTAAATACATCTCTACATGTACATATTATGTTGAACATTTCACAGCCTAAATTTGCTGGTATGTTGACAGTTCAATTGTTCTGACTTTTATTTATACATTTTAATACCCTGGTATCTTGCCTTCTCATGGGCATTAAAAAAGTATCTTCATAAAATATAGAGCTGTTATAAATTGTGTTTTATTTTACATAATCTTAACATCAATCCTCAATGATGAGATCCCTTTACGCAATCCAATCACCATTTTGAAACATTGTCAATTTTTTTTGGGGGACTGCCTCTTACACTAGTGGAAAAACCAGTTTTGTCGCTGCTCTGCTCAGTCAGCAAAGAGTGTCGTGTGACCAAAAGTAGAATCGTTCACCAATGTATTGAGAGCGGGCATTTACACTCCAAAAATCGGTGACATTTCTGCAGGCATTAATAAAAAAAACACACGCCAGGGGTAATAATAATAATAATCTGGATTTATATATTGCTTAACACGGAATACCGTCTCTAAGCGATAAACATATATTATTACCCCGGTCATCAGATTCATTCACGCACAATGTGCACCATCTCCACTCCCTGGGGAGTATTCCTACCATATGGTCACCGAAAAGGGCAGAAGAAATTACTAACACAAATGCTTTCGTCATCCTACCGGGTCCCCATTTCTCTCTTGGATATTGAGGTAGATTTTTTAAAATTTTCGTTTACTATGATTTTTGCTTACAGTGTACATAAATGCATCTGGTATTGTATGAGTGATCTGGCCATTGATCAAACTGATCCTGCATTAAAAAATGAAACTATCGAACGCCAAGGTTACAGAGAAGGTAGGTTATGGTTTAACCCCCTTTATAAATGGGCAGAAAATTGATAGATAATAGCAAGTGCTCTGGACATTTTGAACAGTCATTGGAAACAGCTAGTAGTCATCATGATTCAGAAAGCATATGGAGTCAATTGACGAGGCTGTTACCGTACATTTGATGTGCAACTTGATTAATCTAATTTGTGTCAAATCAATCGACCTTGACATTGACATTACCCTTGAGGCTCGTTAACATACCGAGGCAGTAAGCTACGGCAGTTTGCTGTGGTGGTTTTATTTTATTTTATTTTTTCCTCAAATGTACAAGTAAAGGAAATGGCTAGTGGGATGACAAAATCTACAAAGATCCTATTTGTACTCATGATTTGTGTTTTCTAGTGTTGTGAGAAACAATTAACAACTTAATTATTCATATTGGAGCGCTTTGAGCACCTTGCAGGGTGGATATGTGCGCTATATAAATATCCAATATTATAAGTATTATTATTACCAAGTTTTGTGATTTTTTAAGTACACGTACATGTATGGACACAACTACACATACGTGAAAAATTCATTTGTCCTGATTTACGTTTCTTGAGAATGTGACATATATGTGTAATCATCAAAGGCCACAATTCAAGCAGTCCACCTTTCATTCATGAGTTTAAAAAAAAAGCCATCATATTTACAAGGGGTGTGAATAATTTAGTTGTTTACTGTACACACTGTAAATGTGTAAAAAATACAGTACATCTTAAAAAACCCTACTGCGGTTGACTGCGTCAAATGTTAACTAGCTGTTTGGTATTGTACAGCCAGATGTGTGAGAAGTGCTCAATATTTTACATGTTGGCTATGTAATGTAGAATAGGTGACATTCAATTTATGACTCTCAAGGCTGTGAAGTGTAATAAGATTTTTTTGTTTCAATATCACTTCATTAACAGTCATCATTATCAACAAAGGAAGTAAAAGTACCAGGTCCATACAACTGTATACATTTAGATACTACAAAAAGTATATGAAAGTAGAAAAGAGAACAAGCCCAGGTCATGTTTCATTATTAACAATGCAGGGATAATATTTCATATTATTCATAATGGAATACGTGATACATGATCTACACACAAAAAAACAGACATGTTGAACATGTCGTCTGTTTGGGGTCACAGGGGCGTTAATTAATCCATGTCAAAGTAATATTGATCAATGCCATTGTGGCTCCAAACAGATGATGTTACTTTAATGCAAAATGGATTTATAGAATTCTGAAACAATACATGTGACTGATGTGTAAGTAATATCATAAAGAAAACAATCAAACATTAATGTTGTATTAAATGTAATAATGATATACTACATACATTGTACATGTAAATGTAATAGATAGTATGAATGTACATGTACATGTAGAACATGGTATAAAGACACTGTGCTTCAAATTGAAGAAGTTGCACAATTAATATCATTTTCTTCTTTCATTTTTCATATTTATTCAAACAGTACACAACAAAAGTGAAAGTACTATACGTCATCAGCTGATATAGATCAACATGAAGACACATCGGTTACCATCATAAATGATACAATGTGTACTTTCTCTTTGTAGCGTCATTTACTTTAAAGATATTACTCATGATTTAAAATAATCCTAGTAGAACATTAATCATGGAGGTGTAGCCTGCAGGAGCATGTTGTATAACATTTGTATGTATTTGAAGGGCAAGACGTAAAATACTGCCAAAGAAGCTTTAGATCTATTTAGTAGACCTATAGAGCGACCATGAAATGCTTACAACTCTTTTTTTCCTTTTAATGCCTTTTCTCTCCTTCGATGAGCCTGTCTTTGCGTGAAGGTGAATCTAAAAGAGGATAATAAAACGTGCAAATATGTAAGCAATAAATAATTTTGCACTATAGATGTTAAATCTACATCAGTTTCAAAGTACCGGTAAAACAAAATGAAAGAGTTTCCATTCTTGTTACTAATCTTTGCTAAATTGATGGGAAAAGAAAATGGAAGTTCCAAACAAATCAGTATTGTGTTGAGGAGAAATTTATTTTTCAATTTCACTTTTCCAAGGTCCTTGGTCAAAGCCTAAAATGAGGCAAAATACAAGCTCCATATACTTAATTAAATTGTGCCTTAAAGGGAAATCCAACCTTTATCCCAAACCACAGTAGAAGAAAGCAGGGAAATCAGAGAAATAGACTGGTGAAACCATGAAAGTTTGAATGAAGTCAGACACAAAATTAGAAAGTTATGATTTTTTGAAAAATGCAATCACTACAGGTATAAGCTCTTTAAATTGGCTGAATAGGTAATTTCTCTGTGATGTAGTGGTGGACAACTTTCCCGTTTGTTCCAACACACAAAATTACTAAAATTTCAATTTTAAGAATATGTGTGACTCAGGAGGGTCTTTTCTCTTTATAGAGGACGTAAAATGATATACATGTATGCTTTCCATAAAAAGGACAAAAGAATTACACATGAATGAGTGTTAGAGCAGTGGTCTCATAACAGGAGCTAGGTCCTGGGTTCGTAACCAAGTCGATGGGCTAGTACCCTTTGGTATTAAAGACATTAATCCTCATCACCAAGTACCTCGGAGAGGACTTAAAGCCATCTGTCGATCCCCTAGTTGCTTTCTAACAAGCATGCTTTCTTAAATAGCAGTCAGGTAGAACAATAAAAACAATCCAACACTGTCCCTTTAACATACCAAGGATGGGGGTCAAACAACCTTTAAGACACATTGGTTTATAACTGTCCGCACTTGTTAAGTCCTCTGCTCTAATCCACCTTCCTACCCCTGCCTGTTCATGGTCTGGTAACCCCGGAGAATGGGGCAGGAACATCTTCAAGGAAGCCTCTGAAGCGTCAACAAAGCCTGCTTCAATGCGGGGACCATTGATTTTTTCTTCCCCAGTCATGTTTGCTTCAGTACTTGCTGCATATTTTTTTCCATGAGTTTGTTCCCGTGCCAAGGGTAGCTAAATTCCATGTACATCGCAGGCCATGTTGACATTGTATCTATACATGCAGGTCTTGAGACTACATGGAAAGAAGCAAAAAGTCCAATGAAATTGAGATATATATATTTCCCCCTCGTTCAAACTCATCCACTTTCCATTTATGCCCCTTATTCACCACTTTATGCCCGTTATTCACCACTTTCTCCAGATCAATATAGTCTTTGACCCAGACTGGGTGACATTTATGGATAGCTGTTGTTGTTGTAGACATTTGGTCATTCATTAAAAGATATTCACACCTCAGAAGAGTTGTTCTCAAACGCTTCTACCGGTGAACTAGATGAAATCGACAGGGCTTACTCCAAGATCTTCACAATAGGACTTTTACTGACTGAACTCGCTCATTAATTCGACTAATGCATGTCTTCAAAAGAAGTTTCTTCATCTAACCTGCTGTTTGACTCTGTCTATTTGTATTAATATAGAACAACCCTTGTTTAGTTTGGAGTTAAGTAGGTAATTGCTACCATTGAAGCTTGTAACTTTAAAGACAAACTCTATTTTTAGATGGTAGAGTTACACACTATAAGGACTGGAATAGTCATGTACAAATGTATGTATTAAAGATCATAGCAAAAGTGCAAGATAATCTCTCTTAATCTCAGCTCTCCACATTACAGTACACGCCGAAAGTCTCCGCAACACGATTTACACGATTCAAAATTTACACGATTCGACTGCTCGCGGGAATCGTGTAACCATTTATTTTACACGATTCGTTTTTTGCCAATGAAGCGAAATTTGAATCGTGTAAATGTGTAATCGTGTAAATTTACACGATTCCTCAATTCAGGTCGAATCGTGTAATCGTGTAATCTGCCCGCCGAAAATCTCCGCAACACGATTACACGATTCAAAATTTACACGATTCGATTGCTCGCTGGAATTATGTTACAATTTATTTTCAGTGGTGATGGTGAGCAGGTTGAGGACGTCTAGTTCAGTAAAAGCAAGAAGTTACTTCTTGGTTGAACGAGGACAACGTGGACGATACGAGGGGATAGCGAAGATTACGCTTTCTTTCTCTTGTATATATTTTTAATTTCAGTGTCTTGTCTCTAGTTTTATTATAGAATGTTTGAAAGTTAAAAAAATCAGTCCACTTCCCGAAAAAAGAAAAAAGCGATGAACGACGAAGGAAGGGGGGAATTTTGTTATTCCTAAGTTGTAAATAAGTAAAAATGATTACAAAATGTAAAGGAGGGCTAACATAATTAAGTATGTTGTGATACTCTTACATTACAAGGCTGTACCAATTAGAATTACGGTTCACCAGCTCATTCGTTACTATGAATATCGTTATACTTTTTTTTATTCAATCATTATCCATTTTACAAACCTGGTTTGTAAAAACGCGTCACATGACGCACGAAAACCAAGGTTTGTCGACAAACCTCCTTTGTGAATTCGGGCCTTAGACTTTGATCCCTTATTGCTTTTTTAGCGTTCCTCATTTTCGTAAATTACCTTTTACAACATTGCATTATTCAGCTATATGTATAAAGAGCTACGGTCAAGGCTTAAGGGCACACTTCCTGTCACATACAAAAGAAGCTTACTGTGAATGTGGCCTGCCATATTGACCCTCGCCGGGGACAAAGGCCGTTGCCCTAGCTACAGGCAGAGATCCTTACATAATACCTATTGTTCAGGGGGTTCCCCTTGAACATAGGATCCCCCTGAACAATAGGTATTACATGTACGTAAGTATGTAAGCCACTGCTACAGAGTGTAGGGAACAGTTGCAAGCCGAGAATGAATAGAATAAGTGAATGGCCAACTGTCTTTGAGTTACGTTTAGCTAGCGGCACAGTGTCCCCCACTTTTTCAAGTTTCCCCAAAGTGCCCCTTTGTATGTAGGAAAAGTACCTATTTTACTTTGACAAGTGTCCCTATTAATTTGTAAAAGTGCCCCTTCCCCTTTTCAACTCTGATAAGTGCTCCTTTTCTTTTGACACACATCCTTTTTAATCTCTAGTAAGTATCCCTCTTTAAGTACGAGAAGTGCCCCTCTTCAGTTTTGATAAATGCCCCCATCAACACCGATAAATGACCCTATTAAAATCTGATCGGTGCCCCTTTTCTTTCAACTAAAGCTTTTTTTTTATCTCTCTCTCTCTCTCTCACTCTCTCTCTTTCTTTCAATATCTTTCCATTCCCCCATATCTTTCTCGCCTCTCTTTCCCTCATTATGTTCCCCTCTTACCTTATTAATTTGTCTCTTTTCCTCTCCGTTTCATAGCCTTCTCATTTCTGTTAATTTTACTAGGTTTTGCCCTTCTTTTTTTTATCACTCTATTTCACTCTTTCTTTTCTTCCGGTCAACTTTTTAGTTTTCCCTTTTTTCTCTCTTTTTTTCTGTTTATCTTTATCGTGCCTTTCAACCCTCATTTTCCTTTTATATGCTCCCTTCTCCTCGTAGCTATCTTTTTTCCTTTACTATTTCATCTATCATGTCTTCCTGTTTCTGACGTTTTCCTACCTTGTCTCACGGATTAGTATACGATACATGTTAGTGGAAAGTGCTGAGGTTTATACACGAATATAAAGTACAGTAATTAACTGATGTACACTGAAGGTAAGTTGTGTATAAAGCAATTGGTGTAAGCAGGATAAGATTTAACGATTGTTGCAGCTTGTCACATCGTTCTACCAATGCCCTTATAACCCTAATAACTATTTACACGATTACACGATTCAGAGCGACATTCTTCAATCGTGTAAATTTACACGATTACACAGTTACACGATTGTTACATCTGGTCGAATCATCCGACCAATGCACTTAACTATTTACACGATTACACGATTCAGAGCGACATTCTTCAATCGTGTAAATTTACACGATTACACAGTTACACGATTCAGGTGAATCGTGTAAACCGTGTAATCCTAAAAATAAATCGTGTAATCGTGTTGCGGAGATTTTCGGCGTGTACTGTACATCATGTGTTAACTACAGGTTGAAAATGTTGTTGATTAAAAGGCCAGCAGTGTATCAAAGATAACACAAGACCTGATAGAGCCTATACAAGTTATTCCTACATCAGACATCGGACCAATTCTATTGTTAGCATTATCACTCTTTGTACATTTACACATGTACTTTACTTTTCTTTACAGGCCTTTGTAAATAGGGCTACATTGTCAAAGACCATAGAAAGTTATTCATTTTCTGTAATAAAAAGAGAAGAAGGATGAAGTGTCTTTCTTTCAAGAAGGGTTTATTTCACTTCATACACTTGTAGGTTTCTGAACAGTAAATATGACATTGAAATTAATATCTTCTCTGTCATGAAAGACCGAAGTTGTACCCCAGCCAAAAAATGCATGACCGGTTTCGAGAGTCATCTTTCCTCCTTTTACAGCAGACAAAATTCCAGGAATCAAATTGCAGCTCAGTGTCAAACAAATTTAAATACAAATATCCATGGAAATATACATCCTGTTACAATTAAACAACATTGGAATGACCCTGTCTGTCGCACTGAATTAATGATGATAATAATATTGGGTTTTTGTATAGCACTCATATCTGTCAGACTTGATGACACACCTGGGGGTGTTTCACAAATGTTCCAAGTCGAACTTATCTCTAAGTTGGACTTAAACATCATGGAAAGCCATTTGTAGCATTAAGATAAAACATATTCAAAAGCAAAAATTCAAGTATTTTAAGAACATGAAATCTCCTTGATATTAGAAAATGTGAATGATTTGAATCAACATTTATGTCATTAAAATAACTTTTACAAAATATTTTCAAAGATGCTTATAGCTTTCCATAATTGTTAAGTCCAACTTTAATATAGATAAGTTCAACTTAGGATCTTTGTGAAACACCCTCCTGGAGTTATATATACCCTGTCTTTAGCATGACCGCCATTATGGCGCTCTAGCATTTCAAAGAATTAATTCCTGCCACGTTCCCATTTACATCACCTAGGTCAAATTATGCAGATGTAGATTAATGTCTTTCCAAAGGAAGTTAGTGCTGTGGCAGGGATGTGAACCCGTACCTTGTTGTGTGGTGCAAACTCCAGTGACATATCCACTAGACCACATCACCTCTACATGTATACATTTATGTAGTTAACCTAGTTGTAATACATACATGTATGTCATCAGTTGTTAGATGCACACAATTAATAGAACTCTTATGCTCTCTTACATGATGTACATACCAGCAGAATGATAGAATATGATAGTGATTTATCACACAATTAAATGTTAATTGGCCTAGGATAAACATGTTCAAGTGTATACCGGTATTGTGACACATACACTGTAGGTACATAATCGATATTGCAGCTTAAAGGGGGAAGTCCACCCTGATATTCAGTTGGTTTTAATAGAAGCAGAAAAATGAGAGAAACAGGTCAGTGAAAATTTGAGCAAAACCAATTTAAAATAAGAAAGTTATAAATTATTACAAAGTTGATATACAGTAGGCTTGCGGGTGCACCATGTGAGAGAGAGAGAGAGGATTGAGGAGTCCTGAAAAGGACTCTCGGTAATCTTTCTTGAGGATGTGTAGTCCTGAAAAGGACATCACCATGCAAGCCGACACTTACAAGCAGCATACAAAGTTGATGTATTGAAGTCATTGGTCAATGAAGAAAAAGTTACCGGTACTTACTTTAATTTTTATTTTGAGATGGATAATGAAACATAATATAACAACCAAAGATATTAACAAAGAAAAATAGAGGATTACTTGTGTATATCAATGGCACTTAAAAACAAGTAGTGCATGTATGTACATGTCACCGAGTAGTATAGAGTTATTTAATAAGGGAGAAAAATAAAGTATCAATTGCTGCAGAAAAAGTTACATCTTGGAATTGACACGTATAATTTGATTTGTCTTTCAAATTAAAGTTATGTCATATTCTGTAAACTAATATCTGCATGTACAGTATGCTATCATAATAACTGCATAAGCTCGAACCATTGTTTATTAAACCTCCACCCTAGCACATTACATTTTGAAGTCGGTACAGTATCCACCTCAAGACAAACGTTACATTGCGAGAAGCACACATTTGGATAAGATCAGGTGACTGGTTGGGATGCCTCTCTTCTCGGATCATGTGACACTGTCTTTCTTTTAAGATTTCTTGAGAGATGCTCGGGTGATGAAGTGCACGTGTACATTACATTCCGAGACGTGACATTATCTCATGGATTGTATGGTTAGTAGCCTGGCTTTCAGGATGGAACAAATTGTTTTCACCTTGTATCGAAAATGAATTGAAAAGAAATCAATGTTTTTGTCTCCTGAGCAATTCATATCATTTTGAGTATAGCATTTATATGAATTTTGTACAGAAAAAATGCTCTTTGTAAATGTTTAGTGGAAGAATATTTTTGTCTACCTTTGGATTTTGAAAGGAATTACAGATGGGTCCCCAAATATTATTAGTTGCTGGCCTATGTCCTATGGGGTGCTAAAAGAAACTCAATGCACAATGTACAGTACATGTTCATGTAGGTTTACCAATTGACTTTGCCAAATGCAATAGATCAATACGAAATGTATTTTGTATTTGTAACAGAATTTTATTATTTTATAATAAAATTGTTAGATTCTCCCAACTGTTACACCTAGGTGGCCCAATCATAATTATCAATGATTTTTACTTTCAGTTGTCATGGGAATCTATGCCCAACTTCATGATTGCAAAACTTTGAAAGAGATATACTCTTATATACCATGTGAGAGAGAGGGAGGATTGAGAAGTCCTGAAAAGGGCTCTCGGTAATCTTTCTTGAGGGTTTTTCGTAGTCCTGAAAAGGACTGTTCGTATAGTTTTGAAAAAGACTGTTGATAAACTCCTGTTTAGAAAGAACTGTACAATGTATATATTAATTAAATGTTGGAGCTGCATGTAATGTATGTACACTTAGGTATAATGTGCCATTAGACCTAAACAAAAAAGATGTTGTACTGCCCTTTAAGTGCCAAAACATGGGTCTTGGGCTGATATTTCTCAATGCTATAATACATTTTTTTTTCTCTAAAAAAACAGTACTTTTTATTATTTTTTTAAAGCCCACTGTAGATTTCAAGATTTTTGGGTCGGTCGCGAAGGGCAATACAACATCTTTTATTTTTAGGCCTTATAGGAAAGTTGTTATGGTATCAATCTGAAGGAAATCTGAGAAAAAATTCTCTCTCCTTGGTCCCTCACATACATGCACGTACAGTATGTAGAATGATATGTCTATTTGATCGCAAACGAGGCTACTGTGCAGACCAAGCAGGAGGCGTGTTGGGTATGAAAGGTTATCGTTTTTTATTGCGATAGTGTCTTTGAGAGGAGATGAGATGAGCTTCCGTAGATTTCAACATCCCGGTTGTGATGATAGTAGGACTGAGATGCATGAAGCCTTGCTTGTTTGATGTCTTTTCTCCCCAAATTTCTCGCGCCTCATCGGCTTCAGCGTGAGATGCGATCACAGGGGTGATGGGAGCGCCAGAGCAAACAGATATTCACAAATGTGCATGGATGCTGATGCTAACCCATGAGCTGTAGGAATATAGGTACAGGAGATGTAGTTAGATGAGAGATGTGGAAAGAAGAAAAGAAGGTAGAGAAAAGAGAAATGGAAGGAGAATGAGGGAGGTTGGTACTGGGTAAGAAAGAGAGGGTAAGGGGAGGGGGAGGGGAGGGGAGGGGAGTAGAGTGGGAGAGAGAGGGAGGAAGAGAGAGAAACAAGCAGAAAAGTGACTAGATGGAAGATGTGGAAAGAAGAAAGAAGGTAGAGAAAAGAGAAATAGAGGGAGAATGCATAAGAGAGGTTGGTACTGGGCGAGGGGGGGGGGGGGCAAAGGGAGAAGGGAGGGGGAAAGAGAGAGAGAGAGAGAGAGAGAGAGGGGGGGGGGGTGGAGAGAGAGAGAAGCAAGTGGATTGAAGATGTGGAAATAAGAAAAGAATGTATAAAGAAAAGAGAAGGAGGGAGGGAGGTTGGAACTGGATGAGAGAGAGAGAGAGAGAGGGGGAGAGAGAGAGAGAGAGATAGAGAAGCAGAAAAATAAGATGAGAGAGAGAGATATGGAAGAGGAGGGGGGGGGGGGGTGGATGCAATTTTGGCCCATTGCACTTTGTAGTTCCTGTATAAAACCTAAAGGAATGAGATTATTCAGTAGCCAAGTAACAAAAGATTGAGAAAAGCAAGAGGCAGGCGATTTTGAGACCCTTCAAAAGGAGAAAAGAGTGATATATGTGAAGATAGTGAAAAGAGACCCTCAAAACAAACAAAAAACAATAGATACCAAGAGGGAGATTAATGAGATGAAGCCAAAAGATAACCACAGAGTGAAGAAAGAAAATAGATATGAGAGATGAATACATGAATAAAAACGAAAGAGATAAAGAAGAGAAAAGATATGAGGCAGTGATAACAGACAAGAAAACAGAGAAGTGACAAAGTGGGAGAAGAAATTTGTCTAAATTGGAATGTGAGCATAAAAAAAGGAACACAAGTTCTGAATACGAGTGCCCTATTTGATTGAGAGATGAACGTGATCATGAGAATCGGTGGTCTATTAGATTATCTCCTCAGGCATCTCTCATTATCTTCCACCTTTGTGAACCAGATGTTCACTTGGTTTACTACGCTTGAAGCTTCTTACACTGTAAAATCAGGGCCCTGTATGATCAATCGCAAATAAGTTGTTTTTTATATCAACTCTTTTATAAAAAAACTCTCTGTATCCTTTAATTGTGTTTGCTATCCTGATGATACACTGTATATAATGTATCTTTGAAAAGGAACGGAACGAGAAGTCTGTCTACTGGAACACTGACTGTTCACTACATTTTTGCAGAAGTAACATTACCGGTAATTTGTCTATAAGAATTCTTAAGTGGGAACTGATGTGCTAATCATTTGAAGCTTTTACATGTACACCATCTGTTAAGAGGCTGAAGGGCATGTATTAAATCTGTGTTTTTCAACCTTTTATTTGTAGTATTGGCACCCTTTTAAGAAATAAAAAGTTTTACCTCACTCCAATCCCAAATTCATTACAGAAGATACTTTTTGCATCACTCTGGCACTCAATAAACCTACAGGCAAGAAGGAAATTTTGATATGGAAGAAATGTAATCGAAACACACTAGATAGTAGATATATTTTATATATAAATCATGTATGCAGGCATCTTGCTGCCGAATACATGAATACAAAATTCATTCGTTAAATCATCTTGATTCACGAATATGAGGAAGTTAGTTGCCCTGAATGATCCTGTTTTTAAATGTTACAAGGGAGTGAAGCAAATGAGGGTTGTATAATTGTAATTCCGATTTAAAAAAAATAAGAAGATACGGTATACTCGGGCACCTCGCTGCCCCTACAGTGTATATGACAATATTCTGGCACCTCACTGTTGAATAAAAGAATATTGGGGTACCTCCAATTATGAAGGTATTCAGTCATTGTGCTGCCTGAAATCATCCTGTCTCTAAATGTTATGAGTGAGGGAAGCGAGCAAGAAAGAAACCCATTTGATCATCTTTAAGATGTTATCTCTTCATGAAAATCCATAGAGGTTTCTACAATATTGTTTACATGAAATTGACGTTATTCCAAAGTAAAGTTTTTGATATTACTAGATTTCTCTTGTGACACTCCTAGAGATATCTTGCGGCACTCCGGTTAAAAAACGCTGTATTAAAGTTTATGTGTTACTACCCTTCTGTTTCTCATGAAAATGAGCAAATGGAAGCAAAGTTTTTCTAAACAATGAACCTACAATGTTTTTCTTAAGAATGAAGCTACAATGTTTTTCTAAACAGTGAAACTGCAATGTTTCTCTAAAAAATGAAAGTACAATGTTTTCCTAAAAAAATGAAACTACAATGTTATATCAGGGTTCGACTCGGGCAAGTGCCCAGGTTACACGGGCGCCCAAAATCGAAGTCTGGACCCCCAGAATTTTGTAATCTTTATGTAGGGCTTATGCATACAAGCTCTTAAAAGTTCATTCTAGAACCGTTTC
Organism: Strongylocentrotus purpuratus; assembly: GCF_000002235.5. Lineage (NCBI taxonomy): Eukaryota > Metazoa > Echinodermata > Echinoidea > Camarodonta > Strongylocentrotidae > Strongylocentrotus > Strongylocentrotus purpuratus. Next base: position 21,480,812 of record NW_022145596.1, read on the forward strand.
CAAAAAGCAGGTGTGGAGTCTTTGTTCTATAGAATAACATGTATAGTTTGCACAGAAAAGATGATCTTTTTCAGCACCCCTTCTGTGCCCCTTCCCCCTTTGTATTTTATGATGAACTTTCTAATTTTTGCTGTCCTTATTCTTTGATCCCTTTTCTACAGGAGGCCCTACTTGCTCTGGGAGCAGCAAACAGCCTTTCTGAAGCGGAAGTTGCAATACGGGAGACCTATGGCTGCTGTTTCACCGATGTGGTAAGAATTTTATTGAGGCTACTTGTAATATGTACAGTTTAAGAAAACTTTTTACGAACCCTGGCGAAACCCCAAATTCGCTACATTCGCCACTCCGTGAGATACCCTCTTAAGAGACAACCGCCATTGCTATTGTTATGAAAACATTTTTTTTTCATAACCTCCAATGTCACCTGATACTAAAGAACTGCAAGAAAGCTTAGACAGTCATTTGAGAGGAAAATGATCCTAAGGGAACTCCTGCATGTAGGGTATGTTTCATGTTTTAGTCTTTCTTGTGCAGGTAGCTAGTCTTTCAGTAATTTACTGGAAAGTATGGAAAGACTTCATGATTCTCATATGGAAAGTGAAAGAGAGAGAGAGAGAGAGGGAGGGGGAGACACACAGACAAATAGAGAAAGAGAGAGAGAGAGAGAGGGAGACACACAGACAAACAGAGAAAGAAAGAGAGAGAGAGAGAGAGAGAGAGAGAGAGAGAAGAGGAAGAAAAAGAGAGTAAGAGGGGGGGGGGGGGGGGTTATTGAGTGAAATTGCCTTTCTAAATTCATTTGTTTTAGCCAAAAGAGTGTTAACTCCTACACATCTACTTTACCAACTTTGTCACAAGGTTAACGCCCTTCTGGCTCCAAACAGACGACATGTAGTTTAAAAGTTTAGTAACAAATTATATAAACTTTAGAAATAACTGAGGTGTAACGAACCACTTAACATGGCATGGAGAAAGAAATGAAAAAACACAGTGGCTGTACAATTGTAATAGAATTATGAAGGCAGACTGCTGGGAGGGAATATTTGTGTCTCTGCGACATGTGTAAGAGAGATTCCCCGCTGTGATAAATAGTGATTAGTATTCAAATTGCTAGGGATCTGATAGCGGAGTAATGTTGGGTTGTCGGCCCTGCCCGGTTGCTTGGGAGATGGTCTGTGTAGTGATTTGATTTACTCTGGGCTGAAATCAACCACAAAAGAATACTGACCGCTAATTATATGAAATGGATGGACAGTCCCCTTCTAAAGGGAATTCAATGATTACAAACTATGAATTTTTTAAAACCCAGAGTTTAAGAGACGGAATACAGAGGAAAAGGGTACAATGAGAGTGAGAAGAGAAGGAGAGGGAGAAGAGAATGAGCAGGAGATGGAAAGAAAATGGAAAAGAGAAGGAGAATGATAAGGGAAGAAGAAGGAGAAGAGAAGAAGAGGGAGATAGAAAGTAAAGAAAAAAGGAGATCAAGAAGGGAAGAAAAGGAGAAGGGAGGGAAAGTAAAAAGAGAAGGAGAGGGAAAAGAAAACAGGAAAGGAGGAGAAGTGAAGAGAGAGAAATGGGGAGAGGAAAGAAAGGAGAGAAGTGAAGGAGAGGGAGATGGAAAGTAAAGGAAAAAGAGAAGGAGAACAAGAAGGGAAGAAAAGGAGAAGGGAGGGAGAGTAAGAAGAGAATGAGAAGATAAAGAGAAAAGGTAAGGAGGGGGAAGTGAAGAGATGGAGAGAGAGAGAGAGAGAGAGGGAGAGAGAGGAAAAAAAAGAGAGGAGGAAAGGAGAGGAAAAAGTGGAGGAGAGGGGGGAAGGAAGGAAAGTGAGAAGAAAAAGGGAGAAGGTAAAGAGAGAAAGAAGTTCCAACTGAAACAATGCTTTTTCAAAAAAGAATAAGAGATTGGATATTGTAGCATTATCATCTATGGTAGATGTGGACAGAACAAAGTTTAACAAATTTGTTTATAATCTTTTTTTAAAGATAAAGACAAGGATGACTGAAGTGGGCAAGTCTAAAAAGCCTATACAGAGTAGCTTTTCCCTATATGAATTCACTAAAATACTTCAATAAAATCTCAAGGCTTTCCTTGTCCACTGGTCTCACATATGATATTGAACACCTTTATAACTACAATGTGCTGATAAAAGAAGAGAGATAGAATGTACCCAAAAGGAAGAATATATTGCAAACTAATACAGCGTGATAGCTCATACTGAGATGATGTCAATGCTTTCAGAGTGTTTACTAGTAGAGAAAGCATATCCTATGTGTGGGGAGCAAGAAGGGCATTAAAACCTAAACTTTGATATAGACTTATACTGCCCTTTTGCCTGTCACCTGACAATCGAAAGATTAGCGTGGGTAGTGGTGGTTTCTACATTATTATATTCACATGAATGCTCATTGAATCCCCCAAACCATCTGTATTAAACACGATTCACGTTGCTATGAGATGAAGGCTTTATTCATTTGTTTGTGCTCAGTATATGTATGCAATGAAGTGGACATTTACAAACCACAAAATAGTGTTTCTCCAGATGGCCTTTCTAAGGAAAACATTAAAAACTGTAGGATTTGGAGAGGATTGCAAGGAGAAAATGCATATCCATGCTTTGTTGATACTAAAATGCAAGTCTCTTTAAAACATCATCTTGCACTTGATTTGGTAACATAACAAACATAAAATACTAAAAAGTACTGTCTGACATTTAAAGAAAAAGTTGAGTTCTGGTCATGCGATCGCATTGTAAAAGAAACAGCAACAGTGTGGAATCGATCAGAAAAGGTTGATCATCTAGCATATACTGTAAGTATTAGTGTTTAGTGCCATATTTATAATATTAAGGCGTTTGAAGAGCCATGCTTTTCAAGGAACATTTTGTATCTGATGTTCTTCGGGCCGGGCCCCGCCCGCCGCAGGGAAAAAATTAATATTTATTTTTCGGGGGCTACTTTTCAAGCTTGCCTGCATGAAAATGACATTCTAAAATTTGTTTTGCATTGAACTCTATGCAAATTTACAGGGGCTCTTTTCTGATTTTCGGGGGCTCTTTTAGGCATTTCGGGGGCTAATTCGCCCTGAGCCCCCGTGTATTTTTTTTTCACTGGTTCTTCCACATATGGATAATAACAATGATAACGCTCACAAATTATTTTTCACCTCTTCCCACAACCCACATGAATAAGCAAATATACGTACAAAAAAGGATAAATTGTCAAATTATCATATCTGCCATAGTAGGCAAATTTCTTGAAAATATGACAGCCCAAAACAAACCTAATGCAATGGATGAACAAATTTATTAAACAGAATGGACAAATATTTGAAAGTGTCTGTAAAATATAAGGATAATGATGATGATGTGTGAGAAAACATTGTAGGCCTGTAGATGCAAGTAACCAGGTTAAACGAACCATGGCAAATAGTTTTGTTTGTTTATTTGTTGTTTTTTTACAGAAAATTGTAAATTGTGTTTCATCAGTAAAATCACAAGTTTATTAATGAATTTCTGATTTGAATTTCAGAATTTACCAGTAGGAGGTGTAAAGCATCCTGTTATCCTAGGGCCTGGCAATAACTTACATTTTTCTGACATTTTGAGATTAATGAAAAAGTAGAGAACCTTCACAATAAATTGTATGTCTTAAAACAATTATCTCCATATTGATTAATGAATGATAAATGGATCCTAAAGAAAAGCAAAACTAAAATTGGAATTGCTAGGCATTTTAGCAGCTGTGTATCCAAAATTCAAGGAATTTCATTATTGGATCCCTTTTTAAAAACAATTTTTATCATCAAAATGCATTACTTTTTATCAGTGGATCTTGCTTTAATATAAGACAAACTTTTATCATCAAAATGCATTTCTTTTTATCAGTGGATCTTGCTTTAATAAAAGACAAAGAGAAAATATTGGAGTGTTCTGGGAATGTTTTAGGAACTTCATAGATGTGGCATAAAAGATGCACATCCGCTTCACATAAATACGAAAGACTGCAAGTGTGCACTTCAAAGGAAGATAAAAAGACAACAAGCACATGATCTTTCACCCTAGTCCCCATTTTCCCTCTTAAATGTATACAGCTGTATAAGTACTCTCTATGCACATGAGATTCCCTTTTCAACAACCTTGGTGATATTATTCTCTATGGAGTCCTAATGCATACCATCAAGTGCAAATTTAAGCACACTTGATGGCGGATCCCCTATCCTCCCTGTGCGCTATTGAAGGGGCGTTATGAATTTCAAGACAACCACACCGTTTTTTGTCGCACTCAGGTCGCCGTGGCAACCAAATTGATCCATATTATTGAAAGGAATAAGAATTTGTCTTCAATTTTTTTTCTTCTCCCTGCATGCCCAGGTTGGCGCGCTGTGGATTTTTGCATTTAAATGGAAATGGGTATTATCGTCTTGTATGCTTTCAAGGGAGACTTGGGTTTGTGAAGCTTTTAACAAGTGGCGGGTCGAGAGTATTCTCTTGGCAACCATGTACATGCATAGCAATGAAGGTTGAATTACAGGATAAATGGGAGACTGTCTTTGAAATCCCATCTTGAATGCGCAGGCAGAAGAACAAAATGCAATATCTTTTAGGATGTATCTACAAAAGAACCTAGCTATCTTATTTGTATATATGTTTAGCAAGAGTTTTTTAAAACCACCACTATTTTTAATCTTAATTTTTTAAACATTACTTTTTCTGTTTTATTATTAATGCGCAGGCAGAGCAAAGTGCAATATCTTTTAGGATGAATCTACAAAAGAACCTAGCCATCACATTGTTATAAATGTACAGAGAGAGTTCTTAAACCACCACCATTTTAAATTTTAATATGAAACATTACTATTTCTGTGTTATTATTTAGAAAGGGATTAAGTTCATCAATGCACTGTAAACAAAGATATCTTAAAGTGGCTATGAAATGAAATTGAGAGCTTTGAAAGGAAAAGAGAAAGCAAGGATTGTTAAGAATGGTCATTCTGTTTTATGAAATGTTAAAACCCTGTTGATAATTATTCATTGCTTACTTGATCTAAATAGTACATATACCTTCTTTTGGAGGTATACTAAGTGTTTGTTTTTTAAAACTATGTCGGTAATGTCAGTGATTCAATAGTTTGCAATAGATTCCTGAATACACCCCCTACCCCTATAAATAGAAAAAAACCAACTTGGCAATTCAATCTAAAAGAAAAGAGGTTTGTTTTAGTGGTTATGTTAAGATAAATTTCAATATCTACATAGATATTTGTCTGGCACTACATCACAGTGACATTACCGATTCTCACAGTTTGAAGCTCACGTACATAGAGCAATTAAAACTTTCAAAACTTCAGAACTTTTTAATTTTTTGTCTGATTTTGTTCAAACTGTCACCAGTCTGATTCTCTGATTTTTCAGCTGTCTTTTAGAATTATTTTCTCTTAAGGTTGGATTTCCCTTTGAACACAGGGTTATTGCACTTCTGGCTCTGAACAGACGTTATGTTACATTATAGAAGGACAGGCCTTCAGACAAGTAAATATAGTCTGTTCACAGCAGATGAGTTAACGTCCTGCTGGCTCCAAACAGACGGTATAGGCCTGTTTCCATCAGACCGAAGTTGCAAAATAACCCGCTATTTTCAGCTCGAAATATTTTCCCGAAGCTCAAAACTGCATCTTCACCAGACCGATACGCTCATCACAAACTAGCTCGTACGGGCGCAAATTAGCCTGCTATTTCCTAAAATAGCGGGCTATTTTGGAAACAAGACCAAGATTTCTCAGGATATTTTCTCGATCAAATAGCCCGCTTATTGCAACGGCGGGCTGATGAAAACACAAACTAGCTGGCTCATTTGAGATCGGGCTAGTTAAAATAGCGGGTTATTTTGCAACTTCAGTCTGATGATGACAGGCCTTATGAAACTAGCAGGTGCTTTTCAAAATGACTTTATTAAGTACATGTGTACATTTCATGTTTTTATTTTCCAGACGGACCTAATCCTATACTTATTGAGCAACAGAACAGGGCTTCTGGCAAGCATAGATGGACTAGCGGGGGCCTGTCATAATGTTCCCAAGACGGGTATTACGGGGTAAGTAGCTATACGCTTAACCTCCAGAGCTTCTTTATTTCTGTTTATATGCATTTCAAGGTAATCTGGTAATTTCAATTTATCATTGGTGTGATTGCCAAACCAGTTTTATAGAAATGGTTATGGTGGAGAAATGAAGATGGCAAAAGATATTCAGTAAAGCTTGATATAAACAATTATTTGAGTTAAAGATTAAGTGGAGTTCTGTTAATAGAAGTTAAAAGAAAATAAATTCTCACAGAATCCAACAAAAAATTTACTGAATGTTCATAAGATCATAGCTAAATGACATGTGCAAAACGATTTTGTTAGAAAATGCAAATGTATAGGAATTAGGGGCTGAGTAATGAGTATAGAAAGATAAGGAAATCAAGCATTCATTTGATTTTTTTTCTTAGGGTATGTCTGGATCAGAGGCAGGGGGATATTCTACACACCTTGGCTGAAGATGATCCTGTATGTGGCCTCCTACAGGGGGCCAGCCTACCCCTCTCTGAGAACAAAAGAGGTAAGTGGTATATAGAACTCCTCTCCGCTATGTCTCGGCGCATGTCATCTACCCAGCTATGGCATCACCATCAAGAATTACAATGCTTATAAAGACTCATAGAAATTAATCACAGTTTGACAAACTGACTAAGAACGTTGAATTTGTGAGACATTCTGTAGCAATTAACCAAAATGAGTGCCCAGCAGAGGCAAATACTGGTACTATACAAGAAGCCATCATCATTATCATCATCATCATCATCATCATCATCATCATCATCATCATCATCATCATTATCATCATCACCATCATCATCATCGTCAGTTTGATGAAGCACAAAAATATTAAAGAAAACAAAAAATAGACAAATAAACACTTCTCAAATTAGCCTGCTATTTCCCAAATAGCGGGATATTTTGGAAACAAGACCAAGATATCTCAGGATATTTTCTTGACCAAATATCCCGCTAATTGCAACTGCGGGCTGATGAAGATGCAAATTAGCTGGATAATTTGCGATCGGGATAGTTAAAGTAGCGGGTCATTTGGCAAACTCGAGCTGGTGAGGACAGGCCTAAAGTAATATAATACAGTTGTTGCATTTCCACCCCTGTCCACCCCAATGCAACATGAGCCTTTTGCCCATGAATTGACAGCATTTCAAGAACCTTTCAAGGAAATAGAAATGGAAATGTAAATGGAAATATTGCTAATACATTATGTCAGGGCTGCTTGCTTGTATGTCACATGAGATGTTAGGGTTGCTGTTGATAGAGAGTGAGAGAGACAGAGACAGACAGACAGACAGACAGACAGACAGACAGACAGACAGACAGACAGACAGACAGACAGACAGACAGACAGACATAGAGAGAGAGAGAGAGAGAGAAAGGAAGAGACAGAGAGAGATAGAGAGAGAGACAGAGACAGACAGACACAGAGAGAAAGGGTGAGGTAGATGGGGAGACTGATAAAAACATTGAATTAGATAGGGATAACAAGTGTTTAGAAGATCTCAAATATCAAGAATTTGAAGATTCAAGCAGTATTCACAATCAAAATTTCTCAGCTTTTATAATACCGGGGGTAACTCAAACTGAATATCAAAGTTAAACTAACTTTGCTCTAATAGACTTGGCGTACAATGTAAAGTATCATGACTTTTCTAATACCCTAATGCCTCAGTCACACCTTTGCGTATGATGCTGCGTATTGCTGCGCTGTACGGGGTATATCAATACGCAGCCGTTCCCAGCAATACGCGGCAAATTTGAAGGTAGCAGTCACACTATTGCATATCTATCTCGTAGGCAGCTCGTATGCCGCTCGTACTAAGACTGCCTACGGTTGCCTATGACCACGCTATAGCTCGCTGTTGCTCATAGCAGTACGATTCAATACGCAGTTTGCTCGCCACGTTGCGTATGTAACTGGTTCTTCGCTCGTTTGCTGCTCGCTAGCCGCTCGCACCAATACGTCTCGTTACGTCTCACTGCGTGTTCACTCGCTTTAGCTCGTCTGCTGTTCGTACTGCTGCGTGCCAGCTCGCTCTACAGCGTACCAGCTCGCTTGGGCTGCGACGGCGTATAAATAAAAGTCATTTAACGGGCTTCTGACGAGTCTACATCTAAAGAAAAATCAATCTAATAAAAAAATGGCCCGGGAGCAGAGCTCTGCCTCGCAAAAGCTTAATCTTTTGGTTCAGCTGGAAGAAGCAGAGACAAAATGATGTTTATTTATTAAGGTTATGTAGCGCAGCGACGGTGGTTGGTGCTAGCATTGAGAGAGAGCTAAAGCGAACGGCGTACGAGCTAGACTCGCAGCGTAGCGAGCGGCAATTGCAACAGTTCTTGCTGCTGCGAGTGGTAGGCGAGCAACAGCGCAACAATACGCGCAATCATGCGAACGACAACGAGCTCTTGCGAGGTAAATCGTGCAGGGAACGCAGCTATAGGCAGTGACACGCGCTCCAAAAAAAAGAGGTGCGTATGGTTGCGTATACTTGCGCTAAGCCACTCGCTGTTGCTCGCATTCACTGGTTGCCACTCGTATCCGCTCGTAGATGATTTAACTCTGCGTTTGCTTGCGATAGTTTAGAAAATTTTAAAACTAGCGAGCGGCAAACGCAGGCCTTTGCGCTAGTCTGCGTATTGAGTACGCAGTGAGCACGTTTCATTGCGCTTTATTGGGTATGACTGCCTATGTCTGCGTTCGGGCAATACGCAGCAATACGCAAGCCCAATACGCAAAGGTGTGACTGAGGCATTAACTTGATGTATCTTGACTATTAAAAAAGGGCAGAGATGGATCCAAAATAAATGCTTTAGCTAGATCGAGAACTAATTAGCTAGGTGAATTGAGTCGTTCAAAATTTAGTAAGAATTTGTAACAGTTCACAGATCCGTAGTATGCCAATAGAAAGAGATCAATGGTGAAAGATTTCTAGCACAATTCTGCTCACGCTCCCTTCCTCGTGGAGAGAGAGAGAGAAAGAGGGAACAATTGCATTTTTCTGAATTTTAAGAAGCGTCAACTACCAGGTCTCATAACTGTCAAGAAAAACATGTGGATGCGTGCCCAAGGAGAGGAAAAACAAGTCAGATTACCCATGTAATTCCTTCCACTTTGCATCCGGTTTTTAAAACCCATCATACATTATACATTCCCCCCTAGAGCCATCTTTTCGCCTAGCTCACAATAAATTGAGCAGTACCCTGGTACGTCTACAATGCCTGGTTGCACTCTCTTTCTTTCTATCTCGTCTTCAAAATGCAACGTTTTGGTTGTCGTTCTTGCTTTGTCGTGTATTGAAGGTGTTTTGAACAAGATAGTGAGACTTAGAAGAAGAAAAAAACATCCCAAAATGACAATTGGAGAGCCTTGCTTGAAGTTGTTTCTGTGAAACACTTCAAAAGGATATTGCAATTTTTCTTGCGGTTACTGGAGATCCAGGGAAGTTTTTTTTTCTTGATACCCATTTCTCTTCCTTTTCTATCATGATTAGTTGCTGTTCTGTCTAAATCCTAAAATGCACCATGAGTTTCCTGAAGCTTGAAGAAAAAAAAAGACAAGTTTTCTTAAAGGCATCGCTTAACAATGTTAAATCTGAGATGCATGGTCCTACGTGTTATCAGTGTCTGTGATATGGTGTAATATTGAAGCCCTAAAAAAAATGATCCTGAAGAGCCTCAAAAAAGTATAAAATTTTGAGTGACCGGTTTTACCATACTCGTTTCCTCAATAGACTGTAGTGTTATGAAAACTATTAGGAAGACTCAAAATTTGATTTTGATTACCAATCAAAAATATCTTGATAATCGGACAGGCGATCGGCTTGTAAAAGTCATGGGTTCCTGACTGAGCTAAAGGTTTATAATTATCATTGCAGCATGAGCTAAATCCAGGATTTTGTTTCAGAATCTGAGACAAAGTTACCCAATCCCTTTAAGGCTCGTTCAGATAAGAGGCAGTAAACCATATTTTTTTCTCTCAAAATGTGTAAATGAATGTCAACTGCACTACATAACTTTGCTTCTGTATATTAAAAAGACTGACTGGTTTTATTCTGATAGGGGTTACCTTCTGAGTCTTTTCAGGTCTACGATACTGTTAAAGGGCCACTCCCATCAAAACGGGCGTTAAATTGAAAAAAAAGATAAGTAGAAGAGTATTTGACGGAGATTCTGAATATGACAATGTTTTTTCTTAGAAATCATCAATAGTTCTGAAATCCAGCTTTAAAAATGTATTATGTAATATGCTACTGTAAGTTTTGCACAATTTCAAAAGGTACTGGACAAGGCTGAAATGGCTCAACGTTGATTTCTTGAAAGTCTCTATACTAGGATCGTAGGTAGTGTAGGCCTTTGCCAAAAAAAAATAATTTCTGCCAATGTTTTACCTCTTAAAGGTAATACAAAGTTTTGGGAAATTCTGAAAATTGGCTGGATAGAGATTGTTTACAATTTTTATATATTTGGATGTCCCTGTGTATGTATTATAAGCACTAGAAAATTTAGCCCCTAAAACTCTTCTGCTTTCGAGAAAAATTGAATATAAAAATTTACCGGTGCTCCCGGTAAATTCTAATAAATTTCAAATAGGGCCTAGGGCCATACAATGGTAGCTGCGACCATGAAAATTTCAGAATATGTAGTTGTGATGTATAATTTCCAAACGGGAATAGCCAATCGGTCAGTTTTAGTCTAGAAACATTGTTTTATAGCAAAATTAATATCTTGACCTTTAGAGGGAGCTATACAACATAAAGTGTTTATTATTTACAATTTGATCACTTTAGACTCCATTTCAATCGCAACAATGATCACTGAATATTATGTGATCGCATATGCTTCCAATATGTTCATTTGAACCAAATTCATGACCCCGTACCAAAACTTTGTATTACCTTTAAAAACCCGCTAAGGTGGAACAAATTTAGGGTGACATGCACCTTAGAGATCAAAACAACCTTGATCTCAGCTTCTCCAGCAAGATGTTAGAGGTCCTTCAATCCCCCCCCCCTCTCTCTTTCTCTATCTTTCCTTTTTCTTTGCGCTTCCCCGATGATGCCAGGTAATGTGACAAAAGTTGACGAGTAACGTCCGCCAGAGGTTATGTATACCTTGTCCATATTATTGTCGCTTTGCTGGATTCACAACTTTATACAAATTTTCTTAGGAGGAACGTTGGATTGCATAAATACCGGAAAGAAATTCAATGAATCTCCTTTCCTTCATGATAAAAGGATGAAGAAAACAAAGATTAGATATGTGTAAAATAATGGTATCCATGAAGTTGTTTTTTCAGCCTTAGGGGCTGATTCTACACATATAATGAACATGTATGTCACCAGTAAAAAAAGGCGTAAAACAGCGCCCTGTTTCGTAAAACTTGTTATCAGTAACAGGTTATACAATAACTGTTATAAGCTACTGAAATCATGGCCTTTGATTGCCTGAGAGCAAATTTGTCATAGAAATTTAGCACTTTTTATTGATAACAAGTTTGATGAAACAGGGCCAAGGTCCTGTGAAGAATATGCGGGATATCAAATCTGTGTACTGTTATGGTGCACAAACCTGTTTCCTTGGTGCACAAACCTGTTTCCTTGGTGCACAAACCTGTATCCTTGGTGCACAAACCTGTTTCCTTGGTGCACAAACCTGTTTCCTTGGTGCACAAACCTGCTTCCTTGGTGCACAAACCTGTTTCCTTGGTGCACACTTAATGAAATACAAGGATAAACAATCAACAAGTGCTGCACAGTAACTAACACTGCAATGTAGAAGAAGTTAGAAGCAATAGATGATTATGACAACAGATATATATATATAGCATTAAGAAAAAAATATGGTATAAGAAAATAACAAGATTAAAATAACTATAACATAAGTGGTGCACTTTTTCATCTGCAAGGTTTTCCAGTTTCTTTTAAAGTTTCTGGCTGATGAACTTGATTTTGTGTCCTTGGTATTAAGATTGTTCCAGGCACGTAGGGCAGCAACAAAGAATGACCGATTGCCCCTCTTGTTGCTCAACAATGCTTATAAGTCTTCTGTACCAACTTTCTAAGATCCAATCAGATAAACATGAACTGCAGACCGATTTGACCGTCTAAAATAGTTAGAACTGATAATAAGGGACTGGTCCTTTAGAGTAGAGTTTTACCTTGGTTTTGTAAAGTCTTGTCCACATGAAGTTGTCTAATTTATTTGTTCTCTTGAATTTAATACTAGATTTGTTTTATTTATCTTCCTTTTGTTGTTTCTATTTTGTTTCTCCATATGTTAAGTTCCTTTGTGTATGTCATAAACAGTTCTATCCATTGCTCTATGTTTTTGTTAATTTTTGTTTGTTACACTCTTACCCCTCTCCTCTTGATTTGTTTTCTTTCAATGTTTCCATCTTCATTCCTCTGAATCCAAGTAAAGGACTTTGTGAAATGTTTTGGTATCCTCTTCGAAAGGCTGAATGAATGGCTGGATGAATGACTATAAAAAAGTACATCAAAACCTTGATGTCTCCCTTGTTTAATGTAAGGAATATTCAAGCCAAGGTGTTTTCTACAGTGTCACTACAAAAACATTATTTATTCATGAAAAGGGGTTTAAATTATAGCTTTGCGTGGCTCACTCCATGATCCCCCACACTTATCCTAGGGAGTGACACAATACTGCTTGAGAATCAACAAAATATGCATCTGACATTTTGAATTTGAAAAGGGCTGTCAGAAACCTTGTCAAATAATGGATTGTTGAGAGTTATGAAAGAGTGGCAAAAACACATGGACAAATGTGTGCAGTGTTTTGTAATGGCAAGGATAAGAGCAATATCAAATACCTTGCTGATTGGATTTTAACATTTTTGTCTTTTTTAAAATTGCTTTCTGTATATGTTTGAGAAATGCTCATGCAATAAACATATCAAAATCAATAATTTTATAAATTGCAATTATTTGTAACCTTTCTTTGAGGAATGTAGTTCAGTGTAAGTTTATCATAGTTGTTTAGGGGTCAATACATTGAAAAAACAGCATGGTCTTTAATAGTGCCTCTTCCCTCAAAAGAACAATATACCAAAGTGCCCTTTATAAAAGGTTTAAGACCTTTTTGAATTTGTTTGTGGCAGTGAATAATAGTTAGTTTTGTTATTTGTAGCTCTTTCAACATGTTTTTAAGTTTGAATGCAATTAAATGCTCACAACGGATCAAAGCTGTGGAAGAAATCTTCCCTCCAAAATGACATCTCTATCCATAGACATCAACACATTCCCTGAATGTCTTGGCTAATCGGGTCAAATAATTTTACTTATTGATAATATAGCTTCAAATGCACATTTTATGGAGTCAAGTGTAATAGAAGACAAAATTGGAGTTCTACATTCCTTACAATTGTGCATTACCGTTTTCACTACCAAACTTCTTACTTGTCTAGTACATACAATTAACATCTTAAATATTCATACTCTTACAAATATTTCATAATTTTATAAGGGTGTAGAAAAATTGATTGGCCTGTTTTCTGTTTCTTGATAATGCAACATAATAAAGCTTACATCTAAAAGTATTCAACGAACGCCCTAATTCCACCAGTCCACCTTTCGTTCTTGATTTATGGGGAAAAAAAAGTCATATTAACAAGGGGTATGAATGTACATGTACAGTATGTACAGTTTGTTGTATTTCTAAAAAAAAATCTAAGAAAGGTCCTGGAATATTCAGTTTAAGTTTCAATTTATTGTTTCCATATTTCACATGATTATGATAAAAATATTATACAAATAATGAATGGTTATGAGTTCAATAGTGCGAATATTTTCATAAGTTGAAAGATTAACATTCTATTCAACGAGGCATCAGCCGAGTTGAATAGAATTAATGTTAATCTTTCAACTCATGAAAATATTCGCACCATTGAACGAATGAAAAGCATTCATTATTTGTTTTATACAACATCGAAGAAGATCTAATAGAACGTTAATCAACAAACTACATGTATGCTTTACTCCATAAAGATAAATTCAAGTTGGATTCAAGCCTTCTCGATTACATTCAGATTGCCTTCGCGTCAGATACACGCAGGGATACGCGCGCGCACGGCAGAGAGGTACGCAGTCTGCATATAACCAAAAATGCACGACCGTGCAATATACCATCTATTGAATATCATGTGACCAACAATCCTCCAATCAAATGACAGGGATCCACGTAGGTGTTGTATAATACAATATAAATAATTCTTTGTAAATCGTAATCACACAAAAGGAAATTAGATACATTTTTCCAAATTTAGTTATTGATTTAACAGCTTTTACCTGAAGACAAATATTTTTATTTGATAGTGAAATATGAAGAAATCTAATAAAACTAAAGCTTGTAAAAAATAGGTTCTGTGCAAAATAAGATGAAGAAGATCGTCGATAATTTGAAAGATATTAAAAAGGTTAATGCAGTATATATATCGTAGGCCAGAGTTTTAGAAACTAACGAAGGATCATTAAAATTATTATAAAAGGATATTAAAAAAGCAGAAAACTATTAAAATTGAAGCTTTACTGAGATTCTGAGCAAAGATTCCTTTAATTTTCTTTTTTACTGTGTGCCTTTAATTTTTTTTTTACATAGATCAGCATATATATGGAACCATAATATCACCATTAAGAAGAAAAAAAATCTGACAACTCTGTGCACATATTTCGTAATATTATTACAGTTTACACACTCATAAATTAAGACACATACGACCTGTAATGCACCCTTTTTGATTCTGACTTGTCATACATTTAGTACACACAGCAACCCCCCCCCCCCCCCACATACACACATACACATACACACACAACATACATGTACATGCATGAGCCTTAATATGGGAAATTTATCCCAGTGTGGGGAAAAACATTCTTCTATCAGTCCCAAATTTAAAAACTATTTTATAAAGAGTTAGAGAAATCAAATACATTCAGACTATTTAGTCTATTAAAGCCCCTCCAAGGGAAAGAGAGGAATGGGCATTGTAGATAGATTGCCTTTCTAGACAGGTTCTACAATACACACATTTCTTTCTTTAAAGAGACAAAATAGATGGCCGCTATAGACAAGTGGCCTTTTTATAGAGCGGTATTCACTGAGACAGGTTAGGCTGTATAACGGATTCACCCACTACATACATGTACACACGCTTGTGAGATAACCTCCTGTATCTGGCTAATTGTATTCATGTGAAATTTCATCACTTTATTGAAATTATAGTAGGTTATTAAGGCCCTACTTGTACCGATATGAGTCCATCTCATGTTAGTGCATGTACGTGCATAGTATAATAACAATGTGGTGGCATATTTCAGCATTCTTCATGTTCGTGGCTTGGCAATACCGATGATGTCTTTGGCGTTTGCCAGGAATCGTTTATCTAATAACGGCCATAATTAGGGGCTATAATTTGTTGATGTACCTAGCACGACATCCCCTTTTTGCATCATGGTTTGCGCCGTTAATCGACAAAGCTCTCCTCTGGTTGCTACGGGTAACCAGAAGAGAGCTGGCTGAAGGCAGATAATAGGGCTATTGTCATGAAGTAGTTTCCCAGCAGTATCGGCAAGAAACAAAACGTGCATGAGAGAAATAGGGTTCCTTCCGTGACATACCGCTTTTATTACGGATAAAGGACGTTTGACCTTTCAAAAAACTGTTATACCTAGTCGTTAACACTGCATTAATTTGTTTCCATTACCGTTTATCTGCATTGCATTTCAATTGGTTCCTTCTTAAATAGGCCTCGTTAACAGGTAATCACTTTTGTTCTGTAAACGAAAGATGGTCCTAACAAACCAAATAGACGATGATAGGGAAAAAAAGCATTTTGATTTTGAGGAGGGTTCTTGGTAGAAGGGCATGAAGGATTTTCCCAGCCATACTTTGTATATTTCAAGATGTACATTACAAGATGCACTATTTTTAAAGGTTACCAGTACATTTATTGTGTTTGTATCATCAACACAATGGATTTCTCTCTGAACATTTCTTATTAACAAAAATTGTTAATAGTGATAGGCTCAACTTTCTTTAAATACACTAAATTGATAACATTGTTTATGAGCTAAAACGAAAAAAAAATGGACAAATGAAAAAAATTAAATTTACAAATCACATTGTTTTATAGTAATAGCCTATTTTGAGTCGATGTTCATTTCTGTCATCATAATACAGATTTCTACTGATCTCACATGTAAAATATTGTATGAAACCCTTAATTCCAGTAATTTCCTCAAATTGGATTTAACATTGATATTGCTAAATTTTGGTCTAAGAAAGGGCTTCTCAAAGTCCAGACTGCAGTCCACATTCTGACCGCAGAGACCTGTTTCTCAAAGCCTTTTTTGAATGACAAATGACAACAATCAGTGACAAATCTGCTGATAACCAATCAAAAGCAAGGATTTCAGTAGCTTATAACAAAAACTTTCATTTGTCACTGATGACAAGTTTTGTGAAACAGGACCCTGGACTGCCTGGGAGGCTCTGCTTTTCTTTTCTAAAAGGGCCGGTGGCTGAATCCACCCCTCGTCCACCAAATTCATAAAATGCCTGTGGTCAGCACTCATGGCATGACTGTATTGTATATAAACAGAGAGGGGGCTAGACAATATGAAGCTCAATTTGAACTTGTGCCATCCAGAGAAATGGTGAACTTGAAGGCGAAGCTCCACATGAATTTGTTTGTGAAAATCGTGGAAATGCATGTACATGTATGTAATGTATATAGCTCCCTCAGTACATTTTTCTTATAAATATTCAAAAAGTGGGCTGGCTCCAACCACCTCTTTCTTTTGAATTTGTGGATATTGGAGTTTGTAGTGTCTTATTAATATGACTTTTCTCCAGTTTCTCTCAATTTCTGCAAAATGAAATATATAAGGGTCTCATATTGCTTTGTGAATTGAATAAAATTTATTACCTGTGAATCTGATGACTCTTTCCTTCCCCAACCATTTTCTGTCTTTCCCTTGTCCGTATTTTATTCATCATGTGTTTTTGGTAAACTCAGCATGCACCAATAGGTTTACGTATTGGTATTGCAATTTGCCACTTGATGGTTGATTATTGATTATTTTTTTTACCTGACTGCTATGAAAGCATATGCTTGCTTGTTTGTTTTACCTGATTGCTAAGAAAGCATGTGTATGCTTGTAAGTAAGCAGGCTTGTAGATAAACAACCAGGGGACCTACAACACTAAATCCTCTCTCCGGGAACTCTCGGTTACGAAACCACTGCTCTACCACCGCCTCCTCAAACCATTGAAATGATGTTATCAGTCTCACTGTTGGAACAGCTCTGTGTATTTCCACCAAACTCTTTCTCTCTCTCTTTCTAATTTGCCCGTTTAGGTCTGTCTCTTTATAACATGTCTTTTTCTGTCTATGATTTTCTCCATACAGTGTACATCATTACATAGACCCTGAGGATAAAAACTTGATTTTCTTTCCCCTCTCCCCCTCTCTCTCTTTCTCTCTCTCTCTCTTTCTCTCTCTCTCTCTCTCTCTCTGCCTCTCCCATCTCTTTCTCTCTCCATCTCTCTCTCTCTCTCTCTCTCTCTCTCTCTCTCACTGTGTGTGCAGCTCTCTCCATTTTTCCAACCTTGACCTCCTCAAAATACAAGGGGATTGTTCATATCTTTATTTCAGGCTCTTGTCACATGTATCTCTCCATCTTTTGTCACATCTTCCAGTTCATCTATCATACACATCACTTATTAATCATCTTTGTAATCGTCCCTCCTGTATCTTCTTATGATTTTTTGAATTCTTTAATTAATTAATTCTTCAAAATCAAATTTTATTCTTTCAACACCAATTGTAAATTGTTTATCAAACGTAGCAGTAGTTACATATATTTATTAATTTATTACTGTTTCTCACCTTTTACTTCTTTTCATTATGTCATCCACATAATTTCTTTCTCTGTTTTCCATCTTTCTCAGTCCCTGCCTCTGTCTATCCCTCTTTCCATGTCTCTGATTCCCCATCTGTCATGTTAGGGTACATTTATGCTCAATTTTGAAGGCAGAATGAGCGATTTGAAGCGCTCATCGTAAACGCTCATCGTAATCGCAGTTCCACGGTGTACTGTTTATGCTCACTTCTCTGGCTCCTCCAGGCATGATTCTGGCTCAGAGCCAGAGAATTGCAGTGCAGAGTCTACAGTAGAGGTCAGTGCGTTGACCCCATTTAAACGCGTTTACAAAAGATTGTGTGTTTATACTTCCCCAGAATCGCCGATCCAAAACGCACCTTTTTGTGAGTTTACGATCGGCGTTAACTATCGAAAGGACGCAACCGTGTTTTGAACTAAACGTGTAACAAATGCCTCTGGCCAGAAAAAGTTGAGCATAAACGTACCCTTAGTCTTCCACAAACTTTTGTCCTCTCCAGTCTTTCTACACCCCTTTCTACCTTCCCTTTTCCCTTCTCTTTATCTTATTTCTGCATTCTCTTATAATCTCTCTAACAATCTAATATTCCTGTCTCTCTTCACTCTTCTCCTTTCTCCTTCTCGTTATCGCCCCCCTTTCTACCTTCCTCCAGTCTATCACATTCCCTCCATATTGTTTCCAGTCTCTTCACTCATCTTCCTGCACATCTTTCCCTCATTTTTTGCTTCTGTCTATCATTTTGCCTTTCTCCTTTATCCTTTCTTCTCTCTATCGCCACTCTTTCTACCTTCCTCCAGTCTTTCTCTCATTGCCTCCATATTTTTTCCAGTCTCTCCACTCAACTACCTGCACCTCCGAGTCTTTCCCTCATTTGTCCTTCTGTATATCATTTTCCGTTTTCTATTTCTCTGACCTATTTCTCTCTCTTCACCTCTTTCCCTCATTTTTCCTTCTTTCTTTCATTTAAGCCTTTTCTATTTCTCTAACCCCCACCCCTCCCCCCCCCCCTCTCTCTCTCTCTGTTTCTCTGAATAGACATAAGTGAAATGGAATTTGTGCCTGTAACCTGTTTCAATCTCGCCAAAGTGCAGCGAATTGCAATTTCAGAGCTAGAGCAGATGGCTCGTGTGAATGAATCGGATGTGCAACTTTATGAACATTAATAGGAGACATAGGCCATCAGAACAGACACGAATGCCCTCTCTCTCACGAATGTCTGGATGTTTTATTTCTCACACCATCCCAAAAGGTCACAATTTTATTAAAGTTCAGCTTCCCCTTGTATGTCCTTGTCGCGGTGGATATATGACAGGCTTTTTATAATCCATGTCCAGACAAACATTTTCTTTTTCATCTATCCTCTTTTAAATGAAACCGACATTTGAGGGGAAATTGGCGTAGCTACTCTGCTGGCTGGTATCTGTGTGCTTGCCTTCTATGATGGAGAAGTTTCTATGTCAGTGTCATCAAAACTGTACTATTAGAATGAGCCATTCTACTTTAAACAATATTTTATTACTGTTTGAATTTATTAGGCAGCTTCATTTACTAAAAATTGTCAAGCTTTTGATTGACCTAAATAATAGTAAACATGCATTTGGATGTTTCACAAGGGCTTGTCTTAGGTCCTTTACTTTTTAAATTTAGCATTGCAAATGAGAATGCAAATGCAAATGCAAAATGTATTCATTCATTTATACATTTATCATTGACTACTGAATTTATTAATTCCCACAGGCTAAACAGTATTTAGCTCTTGTTAGGCTAAGGGTCAAAAGTTTGTTTACATGACCAAATTTATATTTTTTTTGTTTCAAGTGGAAAAAAATGTTATTGAAAAAAATGATGTTTAGGGTGTGTAAATGGGCCTCATTTTGTATTTTGTCATGACTATCAAGGTAGAAGGGGATATCAAAATAATATTGATCAGAGTATAGTGTCGATATTGCTTTCATAGCAAGTAAGAAAAAAATGGTATTACATGGGAAATTGCTCTATGAATATCCTATCAGATTCAGCAGGGCAAATTTGTTCTTCCTTTCTTTCCAGCGAATAAAAAGATGATAAAAGTAAGGTGTATGTCTTATCAACTAGGACGAAAAGGTGTTCCTTTCTGGATGGAACGAGCTGTCGTTTATCATTCTGTAATGATAATAGAGCTTCAAAAGGTCTGTCCTCATCAGCTTGATCAGCTTGAGATTGCCAAATACCCCGCTATTTGAACTATCCCAATCGCAAATTATCCAGTTAATTTGCATCTTCATCAGCCCGAAGTTGCTATTAGCGGGATATTTGGTCGAGATAATCATCCCAAGATATCTTGGGCTAGTTTGCAAAATATTCCACTATTTGGAAAAAATATCCCGCTATTTGCGTCTTCACCAGCCCGAGGACTCGCACTATGCACGAATGCTGAGCAAAATATCTCAAGCTTTTAAGTTTTGAGGTCAAGTCTCGAGCTGATGAAGATGCGATTTGTAACTTTCCCAAATCAGAAATAGCGAGCTGATGAAGACAGGCCTAAAGGGATATATATCATACTTTTATCGATCAATGACTAAGGATGACGAAGTTAATGTTTCCTATCACAATGAGCATGAAAAAATAATCGTCTTTCATACGCCGAGGAAAGGGTTTTAATAGGCATGCAATCCAAGCCCTGCTGGAAAGGTGTACTTCCTTCCGACCCGATTTATAAAACATAAACACGAATGTGATGCCATCTAGGTCCGAAAGGTGTTTCTTTCAGACCTATTCATCTCGCACTCAACGTGAGATCATGGAGATAATAGCGCTCTCGCAGACACGCAGGTGGTCGACCCAAAATGATGACAAAAAACCTGAAAAATTGAAGGATTTTCCTATTGACTACATGCTCAGACCAGGCGGTTCAGAGCTCATTCACACCAGAGAAATCGTGGTGTATTAAAAGAAGTGTGTTAATGAACGCCATCGATAACCATACACAGAAATGGGTTTACCGTATGCATTTAACAACTTAATTATTCATACCCCTCGTAAATTTGATGTTTACGTTTTTTGAAACTCAAGAATGAAAGGGCGATTGGTTGAAATAGGACCTTTCCTGAATACATTCTCAAGATCGGGACAAATGATAAAACGTAAATTAGGACAAATAATTTTGTTCACATATGTACATTAAAAAAACTACAAGACTTGGTAAGGGTATGAATAATTTAGTTGTTCACTATATGTACACATAAAAAGATTTTGTATGTATACAGTCAAAGTTTGTTTAATAACAGGTACAGTTATCAACTGAATTATTCATACCCCTTGTAAATTTGATGTTTTTTTATGTGTTTTTGTAAGTCAAGAATGAAAGGTGGATCAGTTGGAATAGGGCCTTTGTTGAATACATTAAGATGTAAGCTTTGATATGTCACATTCTCAAGAAACGTAAATCGGGACAAATCAAACTTTCACATATAATACTTAGAAAATTACAAAACTTGGTAAAGGTTAAAGATGAAGTTGAGTTCTGGTCATGCGATTACATTGTGAAAGAAACGGTGTGGAATCGACCAAATAAGGTTGATCATCTAGCATATAAGGTTGATCATCAAGCATGTAAGAATTTGTGTGTATTGCAAGGTTCTGGAATCGTCAGAATGATAAGAAATTTGGCCAAGTCTTTGTAAAGTTACAAACACTGTACACAGAAAGATGTATATGGGACTACACGAACATGTGGCATAAAAATCCTACCCCCGAGTTTTACAGTGATGCATGACATATTTAGAATATGAAGGCATTTGAAGAGCCATGCCTAACAGGGAACATGTCTTATATGATGTTCTTCCACACTTGCATAATAAGAATGATAACGCTCACAAATTATAGTTTCACCTCTTCCCAGAACTCAACCTTCTCTTTAACTGTTCATATATGTACATATGATAAAATCATGTTTTGTTGTTTGATGAGAGCCTTATATTTACATGGGGAGTTAATGCCCTTCTGGCTCTCAACAGAGGATCGATGCAATGAAAGATGTATAAAGGACATGATACTTAGGTTCCGTTCCTCATATATCTGGTCATTTTCACAAGATTTACAGTATAAATCTTGTAGAAATGAAGGTCTTTAAAGGTAGACCAGTATTGGAAACGCCCCAATTTAAAAAAATGAAATGGAAGCTCTTTATTACCAATCATGTGAAAGAATATCGTTCCTGTTTTCACGAAGTGAGGGTAGTGAGGAAAATCCACACGCAAATTGTATGCGATTTTCATTCACTACCGTCACTTCGTGAAAATAGGGACGATATGTTTGACTAATACATGATGATAAGAGTTTTGCCGAGAAACCGCCTACTAATTGATATATTTGGTAAATTAGTTTATCTATTGGGGTGTGAGAGATAAACGCACGTGTCGCGCACGTGTTCGTAGTCCCGTATACATCTTTCTGTGTATAGTGCTTGTAACTTTACAAAGACTGGGCCAAATTTCTTATCATTTTGATGATTCCAGAACCTTGCAGTCCACACCAATACTTATATGCTAGATGATCAACCTTTTCTGATCGATTCCACAACGTTTCTTTCACAATGCAATCGCATGACCATAACTGGTCTTTATCTTTAAAAGCTATACCTAGACCTAGATTCCTTTATACTTTATGCAGTACATTGGTGTGTATCTATTCCTTCTGTTAAATTAACTGCTGATGCGTTTACGTCTGGCACAACACCAAACCAACCACAAACAGACAGTAAACCACCCAATCCTTGGCCACTTGAGGGCATATCATTTAATTCACTTCACTCCTGACAATGGACAGGTAATCTGTCCGAAACTGTCACGCCAGTCTTTATTGATTCTCAATCCTTTTCAGGATATCTCAAATCAACACAAAAGACACAAAACAGTCCTTTTAAAGCCTAAATCTTCTCTCTTAGGAATGGAATTTGTTGTTAAGTCTATTCCTTTTGGGCCCCATTTCACAAAACTTGTCATTGGTGACAAGTGACAGTTTTTGTTATAAGCTATTGAAATCCTTGCTTCTGATTGGTTATCAGCAGATTTGTCATTGATTTTTGTCATTTGTCATTGAAAAAAGGCTTTGTGAATCTGGTCCCTGGTGTCTGCTTAGTTGGTGTGACTTGGTTATGAGAGCAAGAAGAGTTTAACTAAATTTATTTCAAAAAACAAAACAAGTTAATAGCACCCTTCTCGCTCTCAGCTGCCGATATGATGCATTTACACAAGCAGCGTTTGATCATTTATCATACAGTTACGCAGTTCTCGTACGAATGGTCATACAGATTTCTCTATTTGAATGGGGTTTGGTTTCCTTCCTCATAGTTTGTCTGTTCAGAGCCAGGAAGGCATTAAACCCCTATCATTATACAAAGGGTTAACGCCCTCCTGGCTCCAAACAGACAATCTCATCCGGTACTGAACACCAGGAAATGTCAGTTCGGAAAATAGAATGCATGTTCAGAATGATGCAAGCCCACAAGTGTCATTTTCTATACATAATTCAAATGGCAGCTTTATGATATTCATGTGAATCAAAAGAAGGAAGCATCGATAGACATTCAGAAGCTGCTTTGAATGCGCCATTCCAAAATTTGGCTGTTCTCGAGGCCGGGCTCTGCTATCGATTCTCACTGATTATTGCAGATTTGGATATCATTATAGGTAATCATTTGCGATGTGTGATACATGATGCTGTGTGCCGAGTAGGAGGATGTGAATAGATGAATAGCTAGCAGATGTTTATTTCTATAATATGTGTATGCATTTCGAAAATTCAAGCCTTTAAAACCATATTTTTTAAAACTACATCTACAAAGAATATTCCTTCATCTCACTGTCTAAATTCTTAATAGTGATAAAGAATATCTTCTCTGTATCATTTAATCTACATTTTACAAATATAAAGAATTTAATGATTTGGCCAAAATAAAAAAAATAGTGTGAAATGGGCACACAATGATTTTTGGCCATTGGTTTGTTTCAATTTTCAATTGTATTGCAAATTTGCAATCTGTAGATTTGTTTTGTTTTGTTAGTACAATTATCGAGACTCCTTTGCTGTAAAACAAACTTTAAAAGACGTCTCTCTGGTACTTAAAGATGCCTTTTGACAGCCAATTTGAAAGTTTTTTGCCAATTTTAGAAAGAAGGTTAGATGGTGACTGGGGACTAATGTCTTTTTAACATTTCTTTATCTTTGAAAGAATTTGCATACTGTAAGTTTGATTTATCCATATTAAAAGCCTGGATTATGTGTTGAGATGGTATTAATTAAAAAAATCATGCATCATTATATAACGTTGAATTTACGATAATTTGCAATCATAATCACAAAAAATAGCAAGAAATATCCTCTAACATTCAAAAGAATAACAAATGTACAAGATAAGTAATGGTTCAAAATAACACTAAAGAGTATACCATATGTAGAAACTGAAGAAAAACACATTCCGAAGATAATCATAGCATCTTTATTTTAATGATCATAATTTGTATATGAGAATTGAAGAGACTTTGCTCTTTTACATAATTTCTGTCATTATACAGTGCGTCCCAGAAAAAACGAAACCGAGAATTATCGATGTTTTATCATAAATTAATCACAATTACAATCAATAAATGACACATATTTGTTAAGCTTAGATCCCTCTCTTTCTTTTGATGCAAGTCATATGACGTATATTTCACGCATGAGTGATTACAAACAATTTGAAGAAAGGGTACTTAAAAGTCATCTGAATTTCAAAGAGAAAATCACATTTCTAGAAATGTCATTTTCTGCCCTTTCATATGACACCTCCATCAGTCTTTTGAAGTCTTTACAAATATGTGTCATTTATTTATTATAATTGTGATTAAGTTATGATAAAACATCAATAATTTTTTTTCTTTCTTTCTGGGATGCACTGTATGTTTGCTTTTCTTCTCTCCTTTGATTGAATGAATCGCCTTTCCCAAAGGGTTATGGGGTAGTGACAAGGGGCAGGATGGAGGAAGAGTTATGAATATAGTATATACCCCTCTGTGGGTTAAGTCATACATTATATTTTGACACTTCAATCAAGTTTATTTCCAAATCCCCCCTCTAAGGCTGAATTTTAGTAGAAATGGGGCATTAATCATTTTCTCCTTTGAGGTTGTGTTTCTTGAAATCCCGCTTTTAGAAAGTTTTGTATCTTATTCATTTTGTTGTTGAGGCATCTGTGTTTTTTGTGACATTATTGGAAGGAATTAGGAGACCGGATTTAAAAATAGTTTGATTAATTGAGAAAAAAATTAAGAAAAGTGAAATATTGCTCTACCATGTACAGGTATATACAAATTAGCAGTGAATCATGGTATTTTATTCAGTGTTCAGAAGTTTGGCAAGTTTTTCCATACGGTTTTGAAGCTAGTCTAGAATTGTTGAATTCAGAAAAAGAGGAAAACAAATATTCACATCTCTATCTATAAACCATTTGGAGAGAGTGAGGAAGAGCCACAGAGAGAGAGAGAGAGAGGAAGATGAGGGGTAGAGAGAGAGAGAGAGAGACGGAAGCTGCATTTACACTGAAACTAAAAATCATACATTTTTCTCACATTCCGGTGTTTCGCCGGTAGTTGCATAGCAACTCTAAACAATTGTGTTTGGGTTGGGATGTGTAAATGGGCTTCATGAGAGAGAGAGAGAGAGAGAGAGAGAGAGAGAGGGAGAGAGGGAGAGAGAGAGAGAGAGGGAGGGGGGAATCGGGGAAAATTTGAGGAAGATAGATGAAGGAAGAGACAGACGTACAGAGAGGTTGAAAGAAAAATAGAAATTAAGAGAAGAGAAATTAAGAGAAGGAGCTATAACAGATGGAGACAAAAATGAAGGGCAAGTGTTACAGAAAGGGGGTATAGGGTTGTACAGACATTATGACCTCATTCATTTAATTTGTATTTCTTAAAAATTGTTAAGATTATTTCTACATTTTTAAGTTCTATTTTCACCGACCATGGATTCATAGTTGTTCCATGAACAGACGAGGGCCTCCAACTTTCTTCTAAATACAGTCTAAACATGTATCGATCAATTATCCTTTCCCCGGCCGGGTGCCTAACTAGTTTCTGTGATGTTTTTAGAGAAGAAAAGGATCGTACCATATGTTTGCTGTTGTACAATTTTAGACCAGGGAGCAGGCAGCACCCCCTGTTAATGGATTGATGGAGTGCTGCTGCTTGGCCCGGCATGCATGCTAGCGCAATCACATGCTTGCGTTTGCCTGGATGCATCTAACTTGCCGCTAAATGCACTGTCTCCCCATCAAACCCTGCCAACCAAAAACTGTCCTGAACTTACATAGAAGGGGGGGGGGGTGGAGGACGACAAGGTTTTTTTTAAACCAAGTCTGCAAAACGTCTTATTAGTAATCAATAACTAGGGGGTCAGGTTTGTTTGTTTCATCAAGTTTCTAATGTAGCTCCCATTTCGACCGGCTGAAAGCTGTACAAATTTCATCATCTGCGCCATTTCGATGACACGTCTTTCAGGGAGATTAAACGTGATATTGATCGTGAAATCAACTGAGTAAATATTTGATGCTCTCGTAACCGTTTTGGGGGAGATGGAATCGTCTGGGTGACACTGGGCTTGGGTTGGATTCGTGTGATGTTTGCATGGAAGAGAGAGAGTGATTGAAAGACTCGCGTCAAAACAATTGAACAAACGTAAAGCTGTGAAGACGCTTGATGGTTTGTTTTATGTTTAATGTCACTAAAGGTGAAATATGGATTTTCATTCTTTGAGAGTGTTCCATTTTGATTCTGTTTGAGATGGAAAGTAGGAGCGGAAGAGAGTGAAGAGCATCCAAGGCTGGATGATAGGTAGATGAATTTAATTAGTTGTATTAATGATTTCTCTTCTTGAAGAGATTAAGTAGAACCCCCAGTAAATGTTACAAAAGAATAACTATGCATCTTTTGATAAGCATCTGTTAATTTTTCTGAATTGAGGACAAAAATGTGTGATTATGTGAAATGAAATATCACTTGTTTAGAGATAGAAGAATGTTAACCTTAATTATTTGAGCTTTAAGTACCCTCCATGCTTTCAGCAGATGATATGAAGAAGAAGAAGAAGATGATGATGATGGTGGTGATGATGATGATGGTGATGATGGTGGTGATGATGATGATGATGATGGTGATGATGATAATGATGATGATGGTGATGATGGTGGTGATGTTGATGATGGTGGTGGTGATGATGGTGGCGATGATGGTGAAGATGATGTTGATGATGATGTTGATGATGATGAATTGATGATGATGATGGTGGTGATGATGATGATGGTGAAGATGATGTTGATGATGATGTTGATGATGATGAATTGATGATGATGATGGTGGTGATGATGATGGAGGTGATGATGATGTTGATGATGATGGTGGTGATGATGATGGTGATGATGATGATGATGATAATGATGATGGTGGTGATGATGATGGTGGTGATGATGATGTTGATGATGATGATGATGATGATGATGGTGATGATGATGATGATAATGATGATGGTGGTGATGAAGATGATGATGAAGATGATGATGATGATGTATATGATGGTAACAAATATAAGGGCAAGGGTAGGAGTCTTAGTAATCCAAAAAACAAAAAATGAGTAATGACAAAATTAAATATTAAACAATAACAGTTATGACAATGATTCTGCTACAGCTACTGCAGATGATAGTACTAGAGTTCTCACTTAATTTCATTTCACTAATTTCCAAGCTTTCCATGCATAGCTGACAATTAGAGCAGAAATATATCCATTCCATTAATGTGCTGTTTCGGAGCCAGAAGGACATTTACTCTGTAAAACGATAAGAGTTAACGCCATCCTGGCTCTCATCAGATGAATTTATAATGTAAATGTATTGCTGCTCTTTAGCAAATGAGCGTGTAAATGGTACCTATTAATTTGATAAATGGGACATGGTTTGAAGATCAAGGCTACCGAATGCTCTTGATGATGCACAGCTAGTGCTCCTGCAATGCATGTAGCATCCCTACGTACATCTTCATCATATTAACAAACCAATTATGATATGATTTTGATATACGGTAAACATATTTTTCATAGACCTCATCCTAAGTTACGTTAGGCTTAGTATTCAACTGGTCAAGATGCGGTCAGAGAAATTCCATTTACATGTATTTTAATGTCAGAATTCCTTTTCTCTTCAGAGCTGCAATGGCGTTAACTACATGTATGTGCTAAAGTATGTGAGTTAATGACCTAATGGCTCCAGAGTCCTAACTGACAATATTTCTTTACATGTTTATTTATAGGCTTTTTTTGTAACATAACCAAATTTAATGCATACGTCTCTAGTGCCTCAATATAAACTATTTCATTCAACTGATAAGAATAATAGAATTTCAATAGACAGAATCCGAAACTGCATACATTATGGCCGAATTCACAAAGGAGGTTTGTCAACAAACCTAGGTTTATGTGCATCATATGACGTGTTTTGACGCGTTTTAAAATAACCTTGGTCTGTAAAAACCTAGGTTTTTTGACAAACCTCCTTTGTGAATTCAGGCCTACGTGTTGCCCTATATAGATACACATAATATAAGCATTTTGCATTCTGACTCTTAAATTACTACTATTCTTATCAGGTGAATGATATAACTTTGTATTGAGGCACTTCACAAAGACGTACTAAAAAGACACAGTTTTGATTAGTCTCCTTTTCTCATCAAAGTTATAAAAATATAATTAATTATTGTATTTCTTTTCATCTTTTTCTTTCCCATTTTTGTCTTGATGTCCATCTCCTTTTCCTTGTCTTACTCTTTCCTTATTTTCTCACTTTCCTTCTGCTGCTGTTCCTTTCTTCCCCTACTTATTAATTTGTTCTTCTTTCTGTTTCTCTACTTTCTTTTCCTCTTCCTGTCTCCCTCTCTTCTCTCTTCTCTCCCTCTCTTCTCTCCCTCTCTTCTCTCCCTCTCCTTTTCCCACCTTCCCTGTCCTTTTCTCTCCCTAACCTTTTCTTTACCCTCTTTCTTGCTCCATTTCCCAATACAGTGGTTTGCAGTACGGTAACAGAGCGAGAAGGGGACACAGTGATTTGTCTAGCTGTGGTAAGTCTAATGTTTTCATCATTTCTTCAGGGTTGGGTACACACTCTCACCAAATCGTCAATGCCGATGATCCTATAACATTTTACTTACAATAGGGGCTTTCACATCAGCCTCAAACTTCTATATTTTCTGGGGGCTCATTTTTTTAATGAAAAAAAAAATTCTTTAGAAGGGACACATGTGCCGTAAAGATGGATAATGGGCTACTTGGAAGGGCTTCCGGGGCATTTTTGTCAGCTTGGCGATGTATCGCCTCAAACGGTTTTGTGCTACATGCTACATTACATTAAAATACCTGGGACTTAAGTTGAGTCTTGTGAGTGTTCGACCACAATTTTTTTCTTTCTTCAAACTGTTAGTCTGAAATCTGATTTATTTATTTATTTTGAATTGGAGAGTGTGAAAACATGTAGGGAAACTAACATTACTTAACATTTTGCTAGAATTTGATAAGAGCAACACACACCAAATCGTCGCCGTTTTCACGAACCGGCACAAGCCACCGAAATCCCTTCAAAATGTAGTTTTTATTTTTTTTGCATTTTTAGCATAAATTATCAACAATCTTTCATCTCACCAAATTTCAGCATCCAAAACGCTTTAGTTTTTGAGATATCCATGGTTACACAAATGACAAAAACGACACACGAGCCAAAAAGCATGATTCATATTTTCACGAACCGGCACGCGCCGTTATAAGTCAATGGGCTGTGCCGGTTCGTGAAAATATCTTTGCGCTTACAAGACCTAGACGACGCGACACAGGCGGTTGTGCCGGTTCGTGAAAATAAAATACGCGCTAAGACAGCGCGAGCGCTTTTGTCTTGCGCGTAAAGTTACATAGGAAAAACGACACAGTGGCTTGTGCCGGTTCGTGAAAATATTTTTGCTACGTAAACAGCAAAATAATATTTTCACGAACCGGCACGAGAGTCCAAAGCTTCGTAATATTAATAGCAATTGTCATTATGCTTAACAAATGGAATGTATAGAAAATACAGAATATTTTCCTTTCATTGATATGTATTTTGTGATATAAAATTTGACATAAGGCATGTTTCTGGCGAATTCAAAATGGGCTAAACGTAAAACGCGTTTTTCTCAGAATGTATTTATTTCGTTGCGCGTTGGGCTGTGCCGGTTCGTGAAAACGGCGACGAAATGTGGCATCAGTTGTAGAAGGGAAGACAGTATTGAGAAATGTTAAACAACCATCAATGACCAATGTACATTTTTCTTGAGGTCTTTATTAGTGAAGAAAGAAATGTGAGATACATACATGTATAGTGTGGTTTAAGTTGTTGGTTTGTGGTATTCCATGATAGAATTGATGAATATGAGTGATCAAATGAAATAAAGATAATTTCTTTGGTGTGTTGTTCTGATTTTGATGAGGAAAGACTGAAAAAAAAAGGAGTTTCAGGCAAAATATACAATTTGTAATTTTGTACATCTCATAATCAAATACTGACACAGGAAACACAGAAAAAATGTTCTGTCGTCACCTAATATTTTGTTATTGTTAATTTTCTATATAGTGCTGTCCATATACTGTGGTAACACATATTAAAGGGATACTCAAAATAATGGGGAAGGATAAAACAAAAGACACCTAATTTGTTTCTTGGACAACTTTTCCCTCTTTATAATCAGGTACTTCATTGAGAAAAAATATGCCTCATCCATCCGAACCCTATTTCGTTTTTTTCAAGTGGTTTCAAATATATCAACATTTCATCTTTATTATAGATAAAGTTGAGTTCTGGTCATGCGATTGCATTGTGAAAGAAAAGGTGTGGAATAGATCGGAAATAGTTGATCATATTATTGGTGTGTACTGCAAGGTTCTGGAGTCATCAAAATCATAATAAGTTTGGCCCAGTAACAAGCACTGTACACAGAAAGATGTATATGGGACTACACAAATAATGTTGGGGTTACTACAATTGATTTCCTTATCTATCGATCCTCATTACTCAGCCAGTATACATTTTCTACCAAAATTGTTTGGCAAATGATATTTATTTGTAATCTTGAACATTCAGTGAAAGCGTCGTTTGACTCTCTGAGAATTTGTTTATATTTTTTTTACCAGAACCCAAGTTTATCTTTAATTTCAACATAGTATTATTTTATAATTAGTCCTTTGAAATCACATTTTTTTTAGATTAGGTAGAATTAATCATTTTTAATCATCTTGATTCTTGAAACAAGATCAAATCTCCAAAGCGGGTCCCGCCATGAGTCATCCTTTAATCACTGCAGTAAATGAGAAATGATAGCTTGCCTCAGAAGGATTAAAGCTCTTGGGATTAATTAGAATGTGCTTGTTTTTAAGTTGGTTAATGCTCCCCGTTTCACACTCTGATACATGCTGTAAAATAGAGCACATCTCTGATCTCATTCACCCTGTGAATGATGGATTGTTCTACTTTGCGAGAGTAGCATTCTTACTCAACCCTTTTATTCCACCCAATAAGAATATTGTTTGTATTTGCGCCTTGAGCCATTAGTCAGAAGGAGTTGCATTTTTATAATTATTGTTGTTGTTGTTCTTCCTCCTCTTCTTTTTCTCCTTTTCCTTCTTCATCTTCACCATCATCTTCTTCTTCTTCCACCTCTTTTTGGTATTCTTAAAATAACGGAATATTCTGAACATTCATGTCTTCAACTTGATTTGTTGACGTAAATATCTTTTCATATTTTGTTCTTTTATATCTTATTGAATAATAACTTACTTTGAGGTCCAAACTTGGATTAACACACATACATATAGATGTACAATAAAAGTGTATGCAGTATTTTCTTTGAGAGACATATATCGTCACTGTTTTCACGAAGTGACGGTAGTGAAACAAATTGCATTCACTTTGCATTACGATTTTCCTCACTACCGTCACTTCGTGAAAATAGGGACGATATTGTCTGTTTAAAGCCAGAAAGGCGTTATCTCTCTATTAAGTATATCAGTTAATGCCCTTTTGGCTCCAAACATATGTTGAAATAAAACTTTAGATTTTCATTAGAGGGACATTAGTTACAGGGAGACGAAGACTACACTATGTTCACTTTAGATTCAAATACAAGAATGCTCTTTCGCTATGAGCAGGAAGGTGTCTGTTCGAACATGTTTCTTGGGTGTATTGTACTTCTCCAAGCCGCTCAGATAATCATCATTAATTAGCAAAGATGTATTCAAGGTAATTAAGGTGCATTAAGGATGATTAACCGGCCTTGTTCGGCGGGAAAAAGACGGTAGAAGAGAGAGAGAGACGGAATGCTAGACACATTTTAAACTCATTAAGATATTTGTGTGGTTCATATCTTAACCTTTTAAATACTCGTGTTTGATGACTCAGGCTGGGTTGGGTGGAAAATGAGTTATACTAAAATCAAATGGTATCAAAGTGGTTAAGGGTATATGATGTGAGTGTGTTTGTGGAAAGAGTTGCATTTTTAAATCAAATGTATAGAATTTATACACAAGGCTAATCTTCTTTTTTTGTTAACCTTAATAATGAACAGTTTGTCTGCTTGAAACTAGAAAGGCATTTACTTTGTATTACAGTTAATACCTGTCTACAATAATGATAATGATTGATGATAATGATAAAAATAGTAATAATGATAATGATAATAATAATAATAATAACAATAATAATACTAACAATAATGATACCAGTAATAATGATAATAATAATAATAAAAATAATGATAATAAAAATAATACTCTAAATAATAAAATAGGTTGATTTTAACTGCTTTTGACTTTATGCCTTTCGGCCACGACAGACATTCTTTCCCTTTCCAACGTTTATGATTATGAATGAAGTCACATACACAAGCACTTTGCCACGATGACATACTTTTTGGAGATAATTTTTCAACTGCTTTATAATATCAACCCCATTCTGATATTTTTCAAGCTTTGATTACCTAATAGAATTATTTGAGACTGCCACAAACGTGGATATACCGTTGGCTGTCTGCAAGTGGGCCTTGAGAGCTAATTATTTTCAATTTAAGGGCAGCTGAAGATACATAGTTTTTTAAAAAATGTGGCAGTCTAGCGTTTTGATTCATAGTAACTAAAGAATTCACAGAAATGTTCTTTAGTTTTTGTTGTTGAAATTTCAGCAATATCTCAGCACTAGCGGGTGGAGGGATTCAGTCTTGTTTCAGTAACCAGTACAGTTTTAAAGCCCGTCGGCAAGGCAACCCCCCGGGAAGAAGACATTGCCGTCATTTTGTTCCCCCGTTTCAGTCACTAAGTGACATGGAACGCACGGTTAAGTGCAGCTCATTGTGAAGTTAATTTAGAAGAGTGACAATCCTGAAGGCAAATAAAATTCATCAAAATCTGTAATTTCACATTTTGACTCGCTAAAGGGCTGGGAGTGATGAGGGAGGCAGAAGAGAGGAGAGAGGAAACGGGAAGATGAAATGAATGGATGGATGTGCGAAGGATCACAAGAGGAAGAGCGAGAGAGAGAGAGAAGGGAGAAAGAGGGAGAGACAGAGAAGGGAGAAAGAGAGAGAGAGAGAGAGAGATACAGTTAGAGAGGGATGAGAAGGGGGGGGGGGAAGAGACAGTTAGAGAGAGATGAGCGAGAGAGAGAGAGAAGAGGAGAAAGAAGGAGGTGGCAGATCAGGGACAGAAAAAGAAGAGAAAGAGATACAGTTAGAGAGGGATGAGAAGGGGAGAAAGGGACAGTTAGAGAGAGATGAGAAGAGGACAAAAGAGACAGAGAGAGGGAAGGGGAGAGGGTAAGATGGAGATTTAAAAACATAGAGATGGAAAAGGGGAGGAAAATAAAAAGAAAGAAAGAAAGATATAGCAGTGGAGATGATGAGATCAATAGAAAATTTACATTAAGATATAGATGGATAGATGGAAAGATAGATAGATACACACATAGAGAGAGAGAGAGAGAGAGAGAGAGAGAGAGAGAGAGAGAGAGGGAGAGATGGAAAGAAGGAAGTACAATATTTAATGATTTATTTTATTTGAGTAGTTTCTTGATTTTTGTTGTTGTTATCAATGTTTATTTTAAAAACACAAGACAAATCGTCCTTGTTTTCACGAAGTGACGGTAGTGAGGAAAATCGTAACGCAAAGTAAATGCAATTTTTTTTCACTACCGTCACTTCGTGAAAACAGCGACGAAATTGTACTTTTTTGGGGGAAACCATTGCCACATGAAAGGTTCTATTATTCATATGCACACCACACTGCATTCTGTGGTACAGTGTCTTACTTCTTTTGTGAACCTTGGGCTTTATTTCGAAAATGTACCATTATTAGCGGTGCAAACAATACTTCAAAGGACAACATTATGACTCCAATCACTTCTATGTTTCATGGAATAAATCTCTTCAAGAGTGTGAAATTGCAGAAACCTATTAAGATAAAATGCTGATTTTCCCTTGATTCAGAAGGTAATTAAGCCAAGCTGGCATTAAATTGATTTATTTGATAGTAATTCTAGTGATGGAATATTAACTTATTGTTCAATCTAGTGTGTGCTGATATTTAGATATTAACCCTTTCAACTACTGAATTATACAGGATCTACTCATTGTTCATTGGGAATACAAATACAATCTAATCCAAAGCTAGAAAAAACAATCCATCTAGTTTAATTGTGTAGATTATCAATTTTCAAAGAGGCACCGAAAAAATTACTATACACCCCCATCGTATCAAATTCCTTTATTTCACCCTTGATAGAGTTATTTCTTCATAATTCTATCTACTTCGTTACACCTCGCCTCGTTCATCTGCAAACACTTACTCTTCCTGCTTTGTGATGACGTCGCGCTCGTAAATGAAAGCAATATTCATATCTTTGCTGCTGGCTACAGCTAGTGGTTGCTCTGATAAGGTTATTTACCAGATCCAGAAAAGTACAAACCCCCCAAATGCCATTGTCTCCGAGACATTTTCATTTTGGCCAATCTAATAATTTCTCTCTGCCCCAACTCTTCTCCTAGCTAGAGGCGTCCTCACTTGTTTGTATTATCGAGGAAACTATTGTCGGAAAAAAACGTCTTTGTGAGCACCTGCCGTGTGCAGCACCTTCTATAAAAGTTTATCTCACTTTAAATCAGAATATTCTCAATGAACCAGATTTCCCCCCATTTTTCCATGAATATTTTCCCATCTATTTTGCTTCCACGGCCAGCAGCTTTCTTACTTGTCCGAAACTTCCAGAAAATTATCTTTGCGTACATCACTTTCATTGGTGTTTCATCTCACATTTTGTCTGAATATTCTCAATCATGAAAGAAATTTTGTTACATTTCTATTCTTTGTTGAGTTTTTAGCTTGCAAGTTTGAATATAGTATTTGGTTTGGTGCATGAATCATCAATTACATAGCAATTGCAAAAGATAAGAATCAAAATGATTACTGTATTTTATATTATGAGTTCAAAGGGATATATGCTCATTTTTTCCATTTTCCTTTTTTTTGTTTTGGTATTCATAACAAAGATCCTTTTCTCATTTGTATATTCATTCTTGTCAAGTATACTTTTGTTTTTCTTGCTCTTTTATACACATTTGCCTATTTAATTATTTATATTTTTTCAAAGCAGAGTTAAAAAATAATATAAAGCATTAAGATTTTTATGTTGAAGTTCTCTCAAGACTACATTACTTAATTAAGAAAAAAAAATTATTTTGGTAAAATTTTGAAACTAAAAAAAATAGCCAATACAGGACCCTACAATGTAAAGTGGGTCATTTTTCTTGTGCAAAAATGACCTAGATTTTGAAATAGACCATGGAGTTGGATTATGAATATATTCTTCAAATTCTTTATGTCCAGTGTGTGGCCAATAATCTGATTTTAGTCATATTGCGATCAGTTTTATTGTTGGGTACAATTTTATTTGAGTAGGTTGTGTATTGGAGAAATTGTATGAGGTAAATTTGTAGGTATAGGGCACATAACCTAATGTTGACCTCTGTGCCATGGACATGTTTGAATGTTATCTATGACTGAAATTTATTCCCAGACAACAGAAACAGAAGGGAAAAAATACATGAATTGTGTTCCCATGGTTACTATTTCAAGTCAAATCCAAACATTAGGGGAAATTTAAGTCCCCACATTGTAGTCTTGATAATTTAGTTAAATTACATTTATTGGCCTAGAAGATGTTAAACATTTTGATTGAATTGTTTGTTTTTAAAATTCATGAAAATGAATACTTTTCTTGTAATCGTTTAAAAGTGAATAAAATGTACTACTATATGTATTTTAATCTTGATTTACACGTGGAAGAGAAAGAGAGAGAGAGAGAGAAGGGGAAGGGAGAGAGAGAGAAAGACAGAGATAGAGAAAGAAAGAGATAGGAGAGAGAGGGGGAAGAGAGAGAAGAGAAGAGAAGAGAAGAGAAGAGAAGAGAAGAGAAGAGAAGAGAAGAGAAGAGAAGAGAAGAGAAGAGAAGAGAAGAGAAGAGAAGAGAAGAGAAGAGAAGAGAAGAGAAGAGAAGAGAAGAGAAGAGAAGAGAAGAGAAGAGAAGAGAAGAGAAGAGAAGAGAAGAGAAGAGAAGAGAAGAGAAGAGAAGAGAAGAGAAGAGAAGAGAAGGAGAGCGAGTGCATGAGTGGGACAGAGATGAAAGTAAGCCCATTTTAGATATTGTTTGCATTTTGATACTGAAATTATAAACTAATCAAATTTAAAATAAGAATAAATCCTCTATCATAGCAGAAAATAGACAATATACATTTCCTTTTGTTAGCAGAAGGATGCAAATTGCCCTTATCTTAGTGGCATTTGTTCTTATGTAAATACCCCACACAGGATAGAATAGGAGGGGACAAAGGGGTGGATTCGGACAAATTGGATTTCATCGGCCTTGTAGTCGTAGAACTTCACTGCCAGTGCAGCGGAATTGTCAATGTATCTCAACGGGATGCACAATTCTCTTTCGGCAATTAAGCAAAGAACATCAAACAGAGGCTCTTTTGACTTTGTCGAATGGTATTTGCTTTTTGACGAAACAACCAGCATAACAAATAATTCAATTGAATTGAGCTCCATCAATATATATAATGCTTTATGGACAGGGTTAACAAGATGAAACATTTCATTTAGAATTCAGTTTTCAAGGAAAAAAAATAATGTGTGCCAGAAACTATAGTGTGCTGTTCAATTCAGGACATGAAAGTGTGCATAATATGATGTTGTACATTTCGTTCTTGTTTTCACGAAGTGACGGTAGTGAGGAAAATCGTAACGCAAAGTGAATGCAATTTTTTTCATTACCGTCACTTCGTGAAAACAGCGACGATTTATGTCATATAATTAGAACTGTAAGAAACATGGAAGTTCTGTTTCAGTATAAATCAAAATTACATAGACAGAGCCTGCCGACAGTTGTCGTTTTGAGAGAGTTTTTACAGAAAGTTATGAATTGAAGGAAAAGGGGAAATCGTAAATGACATATCGGATAAATTATTTGTAATGCGTTGATTTTTGTTGTTGCTCCATGCACAATTTCACAAATTGCTGCACATAATTTGTTAAGAAAGAACTGTAAACTGCTTTGAAAGTGGAGATGGTGCACATAACTGATATACAAGGATACAGACAGCGGCTTTTTGTCAGTGACCTATATCCAATTAAGAATAAAGTAAGGTTATTGGCTTAGCCTAGATTGAATTTATTCAGCACTGTATCGACCTTATTTTTCATTTTCGTTTTGACTTGTATCCCATTCAATCTATTCTTTCTGTCGGTATCCAATGCAATTAAGATTTTCCTTGGTTTAAGCTTTCCTGTTTGCGTTCTCAAAGTAATTTTTGTTGGGGGGCAATATCTCTCACTCCCTCACCCCCTCACCCCAATTAAAATATCGATCGAACACTCTTTCCCATGCACTTTTCTTGTGGCCTACATTCGTTCATTTACCAGCTTCTGAATGTACATCTGATTTTGTGCTGCATTATCAAATGCCTTGTAATTAAAACATCTATTATACCCCTGACTTTGTTGTGGCACAAGGACTTCTGTTGTATCTGTCACACTCATTGTATGGTGAGAGCCAGCAGGACATTGGCTTATGTAATTTTACACAGATGTAGTTTTACACACATGTAACATCCTTATGTCTCTCTTCATCAGGTGGTTTATAGAAAGCAAAGAGCAAATGAAAAAAGAAAAAAAAAAGAGAATTTTTTTTCTTCCTCGGTTTGGTATTAAACGAGGACACTTAAGCCCCCACCTTCTCGACATGTCAAGTTGTTTGTATCACCATCGACTGTGTAATAGGTTGAAAGCAGATTAATGGATCAATGGAGATTTTTCTCCCCATTCACATGAATGGAGTTTGAAACTCTCCTACTAATGCACCTTGCGTGAGGTCTGGAACATTTCCAACAAATTCACAAAGGTGAAGAAGAAGAAGGGCAACAACAGCGCAAAAATAGCCGTCGTTAAGAAGCAACCTTACGAACCCTTGATCCTGATTCGTGGCAGGGCGATGCTCGCGAGGTCTTGTCGTCTCTGTTTTTCCGAGGAAGTGACGCTTGAGGAGCGATCTCTGGAGACAGACGATGCTATCCCTCGCTCTGTCAGATCAGTCACAGGGCTTTCCATACCAGGTGTTGTTTATCTTCATAGATCTATAGTAACCCATGAAAATGGAAAGACAGAAAGCTCTCTCTTTCTCTATCTCTCTCTCTCTTTCTCTCTATCTCTCTTTCTCTCTCCCTCTCTCTCTCTCTCTCTTTCTCTCTCTCTCTCTCTTTCTCTCAACCTCGTCTACCTTATTCTCTGTCGATTCTTGTGCTGTCGTCGTCCTTAGGCCTGTTCTTATCAGCTCGAGTATGCCAAATAAACTGGCTATTTTCATACTAGGGATATATTTTCCCGAAGCTCAAAATTGTATCTTCACCAGACCGATACGCTCATCACAAATTAGCTGTGAAAATAAACCTGAGGTTGACGCATGCGCACTTCAGATTCCGCTATTTCGCAAATAGCGGCTATTTTGGAAATAAGACAAACATTTCCCGGGACATTTTCTCGACCAAATAAGCTGCTATCAACTGCGGGCTGATGAAGACACAAATGAACTGGCTAATTTGAGATCGTACTAGTTAAATAGTGGGTTATTTTGCAAACTCTAGCTGATAAGGACAGGCCCTTTGTCTTGGTGCCAGAGGGTTTAGGTTATTGGGTTGTCCACCCGTCTGTCCCCTCGTTTGTTTTCCATGAATTGATGACTTGAGAATGGAAGAGGGTTCAACTCGATCTAATTAGCTTATCCTCTTCTGTGTCTGTCACTTGCTTTCCAAACAGTTCTGATGAATGAAATTTCCGTTCTTAAATCCAGTTTTTGAAATTGGGCATGAAATGTTTTTAATGAAAAATAAACAAACCATTAATACATATATATATATATATATATATAGATATTAATAATAAAAGTTCACATTCATAATGCGCCTCATACTTTATTTCTAGGCGCAGCACATATTATTACCCTGGTCATCGGATTCAGGCTTACCCGCAACACAATGTATGCACATTTTCCACTCCCTGGGGAGCATTCCATGTCCTTCTTGTTGTTTGAGGAATAAAAAATGCTCATATCGGACAATGTTTTGACCTTTGATCAGCTATGCATTGCCTTCTAGGATTATATTGTTGTTTTTCATGATAGCTTCCAGGGTCCAGTCTTATAAAAGTGTTGCGATTGATTACAAATGATTTGCAATTATTGATATCGATCGCATCTCCTATCTCATTAGTACAGAAATGCGACTGATATCAATTGCAAATTATCTGTAATCTATCGCAACTCTTGTATAAGACGGGGCCCAGTAAAGTAAAAGGCAACTACATGTATAGAGTGATTATGCATTTATGGTTTCTGCTTAAAGGATGCATGGAAGAGATAGAGCTCGTTTTATAGGTAGATTTAACAGCGAGATTCAGATAGTTATTATGTCAGTCGTAGAGTTACGTAGAAGAGACTGACTGCGTGGTCCCGAAATCCTTTAAATTCCTGAAAAAAGCTGAAAAAAGCTAAAAAATATCTAATGTTTGATTTGAACATATTTCAATTCATATTCAAATTCTAAACTTGTTAGTACGCTTTGAAATCAAATCATTTACCTCAAGTCAAAACCAAGTTATGTTGCAGAGAGATTTGTTGAAGTAAAGTGTACATGTACACGTATGTATACTAAAACGTATCTAAATCTAAAAATATCTAATGTTAGATTTGAACATATTTTCTTCAAATTATAAACTCGTTCGTACGCTTTGAAATCAAATCTTTTATCTCACACAAAATTAAGTCATGCTTTATGTTGCAGAGAGATTTGTTGAAGAAAAGTGTACATGAACACGTATGTACTCAAACGTTATGCACACCTCAACACACAGCAGAAATGCACTCACACCATCTTGATGCAGTCCCTACGTGTGCACACAGTGCAGGCTATTGTTTCTATGCGTTCAAGTATCGATTATAGACCAATAACCCAAGTTCACAAAGCCAATATCGCGATGATGACGGTTCGTTTTACCAAGTCATCTTCTGTCAATGCCACCAGCTTTCAATCCAAACTCTTCATGTCTAGAGATAGTAATGATTATTTTGTTATTGGCCTATTTTATGAGATGTATGTGTCGCATCTTTTTGTTCTTTTGTCATCCTTGGAAAGGGTGGATGAAAGCGTCGCCAATCATGAAAAGGGCATTGATGATCTCTGTGCTAGGTAGGCCAATGAAGGTCGTGTGTTATCAAAGAGAGAGGGAGAAAGAAAGAGAGGTAGATAGACTCATTAAATGGGTGAAACATAAAGCAAGCTTGAAAGTGGAGAGAGAGAGAGAGAGAGAGAGAGAGAGAGTGTGGAAAATGAAGAGGCACTCATGATAGAGATAGAGAGAGAAAGAGGGGAGAGAGAGAGAGAGAGAGAGAGAGATAGCGAGCGAGAAAGATAGAGAGAGAGAGAGAGAGAGAGAGAGAAACCACATAAGAGAATAGTAGTATCTGAAGTAGATATGAACATCTTGAAATGTAGTAACAATTATGGAAATTTAAAATGTGAGAGTAGAAAAGTAGAATAAAAAACATATGCAAAAGAAACATGATAGACAACATTTCACAGAAGTATGAAATGAATATGGGAAATGCTTCAATAGATTTTTAAAATCATCACTTAAGAATAAGCATTTAAAAGACACCAGTTCTAATGTAGATGTGGAAATCTGAACTTCCAAATTCAAAGGATAGAAGAAAGACAAGTAAATGGAGAGAGATTAGAGTGTAAAAGAGAGAGAGAGAGAGAGAGAGAGAGAGAGAGAGAGAATATGGAAGGGAGAGGAGGAGCAGGAAAGAAAAATATATACATAGAGGGAGATAGGGGGTGAAAGAGAGGAAAAAGCTAGGATATTGAGCTTTAAAAAAATGGACGAAGTAGAATGTTTGCAATGAGATGAAAATCCCAAAACAAAAAGATCCTATCTACTTTAGATGTGAACATCTCTATTTAGAATATATGATGGAAGAAGAGAAGGAAAGAGAGAGAGAGAGAGAGAGAGAGAGAGAAAGAGAGAAGAGGGAGAGAGGTAGGGGCGGACTCTGAATTGCTATGACGGTCAGTGTAGAAAGCAAGCAATGAGTGTTTTTGGAGCGTTTAATAACGAGCTGCGATGCTGTGTTTGTTTTGGTGGATTGCACTGGCACTTGGCATATATTTGTGTTGGTTGAGTATTGCATTTTCAAATTTAAAGGGCATCAGTGTTCTTGATATAAGAAAACGAATTTATGCTCTTTCATTCAGCTGATTATATTTGAGTTTATGGAGCACTTACATGGAATAAGAAGTCATTCTTATATTTAATCAACATATTTTTCACAATGTCGGGTCAAATTAAAAGTATACACCATATTACATGAATCATTATCAAACTATTTCAATATTTTGGAGGGTTGTTGACTCGTTGTAATGTAGCCAGTGTTAACAAATATTTAAAGATTTTGCTCTATGAACTTGAGTTTTAGGGGCATTATAGTGTTTAAAATGTGTAGTCGAATTAGATGAAATGTGTTTTCTTTCATGGTATTGGCACTAGTCACTGCGTAGCTGATTTAACACGTTCTGATGGTATGGAAGTTATATTTTCATAATTTTTTATTTGTGAAAACCATCAAAACCACATGACTTTCAGCATATTTTGAATGTGTATGTTTCTTTTAAAGTATAAAATATACACAAGTATTTGTTAGCATGCGTCAGGTCCTAAATAAGTATATTTAATCAAAATTGCAAATGTGTAAATATTGATAGAATACAAGTGATTTTTCTATCAAAAATACAGTTTGTTACAGGGAAATTACAATAACCTTTAAAAAAGGTTGAGCAGAATTCATTTCTTGAGACCTTCACCAATATGAAGAGAAGGGACAGTCCCTTTTTCAAAATGAAAACATGGCATTCGCCTGAGACTCATTGTCAAAGATTTTTCTGTTTCTTTGAAACCGTGAAAATGGAATGTAACTCAGTCTTTGGTCTTCCTGAGTGGCTTCATTCAAAGACCATTACTGCAAGATGTGAAATCAATCTGAATGTGTCTCATGTTACAATTATTACATTTTTCATTTCGGCTTATCTCTACATCATTTGAGAATGTGTTCCCATTGCTACACATACAAGGTTTGTTCACACAGCAGCCAAATGGCAAGGTTCTGAATAATGAACTTGCTTTTCATGCCCCTTCTTGAAGTGCAATTGAAAATACTTTTTCCTCCTTTACCTAACCAGTTTGTGAACCATACTTTCTAAATGGATTTGGTCAATCAACCTTCTCTTATCTACTCGGGGGTGT
This sequence comes from Strongylocentrotus purpuratus, assembly GCF_000002235.5. Taxonomy (NCBI): domain Eukaryota; kingdom Metazoa; phylum Echinodermata; class Echinoidea; order Camarodonta; family Strongylocentrotidae; genus Strongylocentrotus; species Strongylocentrotus purpuratus. Next base: position 21,523,802 of record NW_022145596.1, read on the forward strand.
TTCATAAAGCTGTGCGTAAAGTTACGAATGAATTGACAAATGGTTTGAATATGAAGAGCCAAATGGGATGCCCAAAGTTTTTCTTGACATTTTAATAAAGTGTGACTGTATTTCACATAATCTCAATTAAATCGTAGTCAAAAGTACACTTTGCAGTATCAGTAGAATGTTTTGTTAGTAATGATAAGGTTAATCTACATCTGCCAATTTCAACTTAAGCTCATGCATTTAAAAGGATTTGAGAATCCCACTTCAATAGCTCTTCATATTCAAAAGGTTTGTAAAGTTACGTACAGCTTTATGAAACACCCCCCTGGTCTTTTCTATTTAACTGCCCATAATTATCAGATGATACAACCAGATTGATAAGAGAATAATAGATAGAGCTCCTTGGCAGAGTTAGAATGAAAATCAGCCACCTGAACCCCATGAGTGCTCATGTGTCTTGTATTATTTAAAGAAAAAAGATTCTTTAATTAGGTATAAGCACCCCTCTCTCTCCCCTCAGGGAATATTAAGATGTTGATTTCATATTACATAACATCTCTGGATATTTACAATGACCCTGATTCCAATAATTAATCAAAAAGTCTATTGGCAATAGCCATGCTACCTTGATTATGTAACTACAGATAATTTCTAGATTGCATTTGATTGGATTAGATTGGATTGAAATTACTTGCCGTTTTTTCAACCTTTTTAATTTCTTGCATAGTCGAGAAAACAATGTGTTATGGATACAAATCTTACAAACTCATGAAATAGAGAATTACAGAGGGCATTAAAGAATTGCACATTTTTGGTTGAAGACTTCTGAATGTGGTGAGAAAATTATTTGCTTTAGCTTCATTCGATTCTTGAAAAGACTTGAAGATAAAGAGACATTTTCAGATATTTAAGTGTAGACATCATATTTTGTATTTATAGATGCAGTTAATCAGGATAAAAATATAAAAATTGTCTCTACCACTTTTACAAAGGTCCATTTCTATGTGCACCTATACATGTATGTCAGACAGGACTGTATGATGTACATCCTTGTGAATATATGCAGTTAATCTTGCTATCAAGATTAGAACCAATACGCATAAACCCGCTCAAACATCACTATACAAGTTTTGAAAACGCGATCAATACTTTCCAAGTATCTAGAGACCAGAATCAAAACGTGCAAACAAATGAAAATGGCGATAAAAAAGTGGAGAAAGCAAAAATGTACATCAAGCTGTTTGTTGAGAGCAAACGGCCTGCCACGCGTAGACCACCTTTCTCGCATAAGCGTCGTAATTTACATCGTCGCACGCTCCTGATCCCCGCCAACACCCTGCAATATCGGCCCAAGCCCCCGAACGCAGCAGGCATTGATTTCAATCCCATTTGCATTACTCCCCATGTAGAAAAGTCAAAAGAATTGCAGTATCTCCCCAGGGCATGCCGGGTATCACATGACCGCGATTGTCGTCATCACTGCAGGAATGCTGCGACGCCGCGATAATGTTCCCTGAATCGTTTGAAATGAAAGCTTTTGCTTTGGCTTTGAGCTGATAAGCTCAGAGCACTCCAAATCTAGACTTTTGGGTTCTGTTCTTCTGCAAATAATTGGATTGAGCTTAGCAGCAATGAGATTCTGTTGGTGCTTAAATTGCGTGACTGATGCACTGCAATTCTCTTTTACATTTGCTACCTCTTTTTCTTTTCTTTTATTTGGGGTTCCTCTTTTTTTATTATCTTCTGTTTTACTTGCAAGCCACTCTACCTTCTATATGTATTTTTGAATCTGTAGTCATTTCCTTTTACTAGATGGAAAATTAAATTACAAAAAAGTGTAATTATGATCGAACAGCATTCAGATTTTAAATGTCTTGTACAAAAAAATATTGATTACTCTTATGTTTCTGTTTATGGAATTTGGCAATTAGTTTTCTCTCAACAAATTTTATCATCAAAATTCCTAACACTCTTTCTGAATGTTCATGTGTGCCGGCAGATGAAAGTCTGAAAAAATAAGTTGGTGTGGGGAACATGAAAATAATTTCTAAGAGTGCCCAGTTCATTTCATATGAAAGGCAAGATGTAAAACTGACGCACACAGACAAACATCAAATACTATGAAATTAAAATTTAAAATGTTTGTGCAATTAACAAATTAGGCCTTCACATTTTCTGATGGATATTGATTCAAATTACAAGTTACAAAATCTGAGACATAATGATGAAGATTATCAATATTTGTTATGATATTGTATTTGTTGAATGGAGAAAACTCATCATTCATTTACAGTTAAAATATATTGGCAGTGAAATGGCCATGAGCATAAACAAATGACTGCCTCTTTATAAAGGTTAACAAATCTGGATTGTATTTTCTTTTATTTTTCAATGACCACTTCCAGAAAATCAGAGACGAAGATTATTAATATTTGTTCTGATATTGTATTTGTTGAATGGTGGAAACTCATGTTTCATTTTCAAAGTTAAAATGTATTGCAGTAAAATGGCCATCGGCGTAAAAGAATGACTGCCTCTTTAAAGGTCAACTAATCTAGATTGTATATTTTTTCTTACTTTTCAATGGCCACCTTCGGAATGTTGTGAATCGCACAACCAATGACGTCACTGGATTCTGCATGGTCATCTGTCTATTTCGTGCTTGACCTGTTTTCATTTGGCAATTTGTTACCCGTGATTTAACACGTACATTTGCATTCCCCGAGATGATGGACGATAGATACAGTGACAGTGAAGACCCACCAAGAGCTTGAAGCAATTTTGAGATAATTGTGTTATTTAGGGAACAAATCTTTTCTTATTTTCTAAGGTAGTCCTCTCTTAAGAAAAAAACAAGAACAATGTTTATGAATATGATTGGGGCTTAAGCGATTTTTTTTCTCTCTCTTTCTCTCTCTGTGTGTATGTGTCTCTCCTCTCTCTCTCTCTCTCTCTCTCTTTCTCTTGCTTTTTCTCTCTTTAAATCTCTCTCTCTCTCTCTCTCTCTCTCTCTCTATTTCTCTATTTCTCTCTACATTTGAGCCATAAAAGAGTTGCATTTGCATATATTCATTTTGAATTAGGATGGTGGCTCTGAATCTGTATTGTTTGTATATAAATCATGTTAACACTTCTTTTCAAATAAATTACCATTAGGAATTGTCAATTCAGATCGGGAGAAGAAAATGTGAAAGAAAGAGGAATGTAGGGGATAGGTCATAACTAGTGATAGAAGCAGAAAACAGTGAGAAAGAAAGAGGATACGAGGAAGAAGAGAAGGAGGATCAGAACATATTAATTTCATCCATCGCGCACAAAATTCATCTTCCGGCATATTTGGCAGGAGTAAAGGCATGCTGCAGGGAGAGAGTATCATTACCATGCATGAAGATCCCTGCCACTCCGTGAATCTCATACTCATCAGTCCATATTGCATGGGAATTCAAAAACATATGCTGGAAAAAAAAAAAATTCTTGTTCTTCTTTATTTATAAGTCAGTAAAATGATTCATGATTTGAAGACAAAAATACCAAAAAACTTTTTCATTGAATTCCATGAAAGAAACAGAAAAACACTAACTGAATATTATACTCATTAATTCATTGCATGGGAATTCAGAAACATATGCTGGAGAAATAACACAAATTCTTGTTCTTCTTCATTTATAAGTTAGTAAAAGGATTCATGATTTGAAGAAGAAGAAAAAAACTTTTACATGCATATACATTGTATACATAATGTAGAATGTTTCTAATTCCATTGAAATTCAGAAACATATGCTGGAGATGTAACACAAATTCTTGTTCTTCTTTATTTAGAAATTAGTAAAATGTTTCATGATTTGAAGAAGAAAAAAAGACTTTTACTTGCATATATGTAAAATGCTTCTAATTCCATTAAGAAGAAAAAAACACTCACTGAATCTCATACTCGTTAATTTATTGCATGGGTATTCAGAAACATATGCTGGAGAAATAACACAAATTCTTGTTCTTCTTACAATTTAGAACTTTGTAAAATGTTTCATGATTAGAAGGAAAAAAATCTTTTACATGCATAGCTGTCATGTAGAATGCATCTAATTCCACAAATTAAAAGCCACCTGCAGAATCTTGTATTAAAAAATTGGTGGGAATTCAGGACCATATGTTTGGAAAAGAACACTCATGCTGGCTCATCTTCCAATTTAGTTAGTAACTTAATTAATGACAACCAGAGCATCATTTCAATGCCTGCATTATGTAGAGTGATTTATAATTCCATGAATTAAAGGGCCACTCTCTTTAATCTCATATTCAAAAGGTCATACTGAATTAGAAAGTAAGAACCATATGCCGGAAAAATAACATCCATTCTTGTTCTTGCATTTTTGGAAGTAAGTAAAATTTATAAAACTCATCTTTTTCACATGCATATCCATGATATAGAATGCCTCTAATTCCATGGGGAAAATAATTTTTCACCGACTCTCATATCCATATGTTCTTCATTCATATCTTCATTTGAAATCTAAAAAGTGAATGTATTCATATCTTCTCAAGATAGTGCCCGCTGAGAGCACAATTGATGTTGACTTGTGTCTTTATAGCTGTCCAAAGGCTGTTCTTTCACCTGGTATGAGGAAAGACCCCCCCCCCTCTCTCTCTCTCTCTTCTTCTTCTTCTCCTCCTCCTCCTCCTCTACTCTCTCTTTCTCTGCCAGGTTTTTTCTGCCTGTCTCTATGTTTTGTATCACTATGTATGTCTATCACTCTCTGTTTCTCTGTCTCTCTTTCCCTCCTATTGTATTTTCCACTCTTTGTTGTGTCTTCTCTCTGTCCTGCTGTGTCTCCCTCACTCTCCCTTTCTCTCTTTCCCCTTATTTCTCTTTCATTCTCCCTCTCTCCCCTCTCCTTCACTTTCCCTATCCATTTTTAAATCTTCCCCTCTCCTCCTATCTCCCTTCTGTCTTCTCTCTTTCCCCTCTCTTTCCCCTTTCTTTCCCCTCCTTACTTCCTCCTCTCCCTCTCCCTACCCCCACCTCTTCCTTACCGTCATCATCCCAGCCCATCTACCCCTCACTGTCTGTCTCTCTTTGCCCAATGTTCTTACCACCTGTAACCGATTCAAACGGGTAAACCACTTGGCGTGTTCCTAAAAGCTTGTCAAACACTGTCCCTCATCCAGTGGGGTGCCAGATAAGCCTCTCAAATGGCAGTCTGCACTATTAAGCTTCTTTCAAATGTGATGTAACACCATCAAGTCATTTTGAAGTATGTAGTTACCCAAGTTTTTCTGCATCTTGTTTAAAACGCAGAACCATGATTTTCAATGCCCTGTAAGAAAAATCATCACATATGGTTCATTTAAAGCGGGACTGCACTACTTGTAGCTACTTGTGCCCTCTATACAGCCAACAATGCCTAAGCATTACCCTTTGATCCCCCATGGTCCCCTTTTTCTTATGTAAAGTGAGAGTTGATTTGATGAGATAATCACCTGTCAGTGACCTTGCAGGGAGGTCTAATCTCCCCTGGCTAACCTAGTACAGACGGGCTTTAAATGCATATGCCCCAACCGTGAGAAGGCCATCTTTCTCCCACACACATTCATATCAATGTAAGCACCAACACTGCAACAATCACTTACTCATTTGACCACTGGGACCTTTTCCATTTTGTGGGTGGCCGAACCATCCAAGGAATTTCAAAGGTGTACTGTTTGTTTTTACTATCTAATTGCCTGTTGAGAGCCAGAAGGTTGTTAACGAGTCAATGCCCTTCTGGCTCCAAACAGATGAAATGAATAGCTTCTCTCTTTCTTTCTCTCTACCTGACACTTAACTTCCAAATGCATTGCACAATTTGCCTTTGAAATAAAAGACGCCCAAGGAAAATTATTCCGTGCCCTATTCTCAGATAAAGAATTCAACCTTAAAATTTGCTTTTGAAAGTTCATGAATGATAGATATGTGTGCATTTAAAGGCATAGAATATTATGATTCCAGTTTTACATTCTATTCGAATGAGGGTTCAGTACTTCAGGTTGTGTAGGTCTGTGTGTATGATGTATGATGGCATTTGTTTCAACATAGAAATTAACGCAATACACTTATTGCAGCCCAGCACAAACTCAGAAGCCTTCGTGGAAATATTGACACAAGGATCAATAGTCCTGTAAATGCTACACTGCACACTTTATCATCTAAACTTCAAAGAGAAATGAAGTAAATTATTGTGCACTTTGGTCAAACCTTGCCGCTCTCTCTCCCCTCTCTTTCTGTCGCAACGCTGGACCGACTGTGGTCGGGAATGGGCTGAACCTAGCGCAGCATTTATCCTCATCTTTTGGGGTTTTGACCCTGAACGCCGACATTTCCCCCAAATTGCGAGGAAAGCAGATATGAGCGGCAATATTGTTATTGATTGCAAGGAGCGAGGTGCATCGGAAGGGTTTTTAGGAAGCGGCGCTCCTCGGCGGAAAAATCAATGGACCAACGTTTGCTCAAAGAGGGAGGGACGGGGATAGAAGGAGAGAATAAGATATGAAAAGAGAAGAAGAGAGAGGAAAGAGAAGAAGTGAGAGGAAAGAGATGGAGCGGGAGAGAAACAAAATGAGAGAGAGAGAGAGAGAGAGAGTGAGAGAGTGAGCGAGTTAAGTTGTGAATTAATATATGTATGTAGGCAATCGTATGTTTTCGGGGGCAGTGCGTGTTTACCCAATATCCCTTTAATAGGAGGTATAGTGATGATTAATGTTGTCTCTACTTTTTGATTGGTTTACCGACATGATATAGATAGATATATACATCAATGTGGATTATGTGATCTTACTGCTTGTATTGACAGTACTAACAAGTACACATATCGTTTATTATGTAAAGAGTTAGGTATTTGTTAATAGTTGCTGCACCATAGCTCTTTTTGTCTTATAGGAAATTTTTCTTTTCTTAAATGTTATCATACATGTTCATGTGTGTGGAATCGCAACATACTTCTGCTTGTTGAACATTTAAGGAATATTATATTTTATCATTTACAATGTTACAAAGTTATACTATATACCTTTCCGGATATTCTTTCAGCCCTAATGCATGGTGCCATGAATCTTTTTTAAGTAATGTGTGATTAGATTGCTTTAAATAAAAGTTTGATATACATTTTGTACAAAGAAGCTCTTATTTTGATCTGCATGGTTTAATTTTCATACATAGCATTGTTGAAAGGCTCAAACACTGTTATAATTCTATGTTAAAGGTACTATGTCCCATTTGCAGGCCAAAAAAATGAAAAAGTTAAATTCCAACTGCATTTGAAAGATAATACTAATTTAGAACTTCCCTAAAAAAGGTGGGGCTTGAAAACGTCTTCAAGTGGGAAAATAACGACTATTAGTAGTCAAATCGACTTTAGGGCTATAGAGCCCAAAAGTAATAGTCTTGATTTTCAGACAATAATTGTACCGAATGGTCATACGTTTTATGCTGCGCAAAGGTTCAATCAGTTTAATCTTGGCCATCACAAGAAGTGGGTTATTGATGTAGACAAATGCTCATGTACCCTTTACAACTCTTTTCATGTATGTTATTACCAAAGAAGAAAAAAGCCAGTCAGTCACTCAATAGTGTCTGACAGTGAAGTCTAGCAAGTAAACGGGTTTCCTTGCATAATTTGAATATGAGGACACTGCTAACGTTTAAATTTCACAGATAGGACATACATGACATATTCATAATTCCTGCAAAGTTATACAGCATTTGAGGTTGGCTGCAAAAGGGACACGGTACCTTTAATAAATAAGAACACGAGATGTAAATCCTACAATGCTATTTTTTAATTTTCAAAAGACAAGACTCCGATCCTATGACCTTTTGATATCTTGTTTTTCATTTTTCTTTTTGTTTTAATAACAAGAATGTTTAGGGATTTTAAAAACAACTTAACATAGCTAGTCACCTTGAAAATCTAATACTTCTCTTTTCGAAGCTGGTATGATTGATTACGCAGTGAGAACTGCATTCCAATTTGATTGCTCTGACTATCATCGCAATCATATCCAAGATCCTTCTGGATAATTTTATTACCCCACGTGCGGGGAGAGAGCCGAGCGAGAGCCCTCGATGGCCTAATCTCATTTAGAGCACATACGTGGAGCCGATCACGGCTGCTAGCTGCTGGGTTATTTATCCGCCTGTCCCGGAGCAGTGCTGGACACGAGCGCTGTAATCCCAAGCCAATTCCTCTTGCCTACTTGGAGCTGGATGCCCTCCCTCTCTCTCTCGACGTCTCTCATCCCATCCCATACTCCACCGTCCTGCTCCCTTGTTATTGCTCCGCCAGACGACGACGACGTGGTAGTTGTTGTTGTTTTAAGCGCAGGCCATCCAACCCACCAACCAACGCTGGCTGCCAGCAATCATAATTTGGAGAGAGCCAGCGGCCAGTCTAGCTTGCTGTCAGGGGCTTCCGTGTGTGCTAGCGAGGAGGAGGCAAGCGGGCATCAATCAATTCTCTACCCCTCTCTACCCAACAGGGACGAAGAGTTGAGTTACTCGTCAGTCGTGGTGTTGAAGGTAAGAGGAAAGGTCCGTCGGCTGGCTCAGAGCAGATGGGCAAGTAGGCGAGCGTTGGAATCTCTACAGTTATCACTTCTCATCCAACAAATAAACACTCTCTCTAAATCAACTGACGTTCTGGATTTTTAAAGGCTTTAATAGAAACCCCGGGAGTGGCCGTGGTTAGTCATCGCATCAATCGTCAGTCACCAACAACACCCCCCCCCCCTCCTCTCATCACATCTCACCCCCCAACCCATATCAAGAACCCATGTGTGGGAACATTCGGTGAGGTGACGAGAGCAACTTCAAAGAGGAAAGGAGCACTGTTTGATCAGGAACGGAATACCTGCTTTGTGACGGAGCGGTGTTTAGCGTTTGGGACGTGTGTGCTCTGGATGTTTACTTGCTTTGGCGGTCGCTCTTGCTACTGAAATGTAAACTGGGACAGGTCTTTGGCGGTCTGGTGACGTTGAAAGTTGAAGAGTAAGCCAACTGGGAGAGTTTTCTTCAGCTGTATAACTCTGCAAACTTTCAATTCCATTCTCTTAAACACTTGAGGTGAGTGAGAGGCATACAGTTCAATAATTGTTTTACTTGATTTGGGATATTTGTAAGAGAAATGAATGGGCTACCTTCTGACCAAAGGATCTTGATATTAATCTGTTTCAACCCTGACTATTTGAAGTGAGTGGCTTAAATAAAATCTTTTGCTTTAATACTTACTCTGTAGAAGATACTTACAACTTAAGGTAGTATATTTCTCATTCAGAATGTTTGAATTCTCTTGAAAGGCAATGGGAGAGAAATAACTATATGGATGCTACCTCTTTATTCTTTGAGTTTTCCTTAAAAAATTATTTGAAAAAAATGAAATCACTGGATTCCATATTTTTTACTTATTCATCATGATATCAATTGATCGGGCCTTTGAACTTAGTCATCTGCCCAAATAGACTCATTTCCTACTTTTATACAGAGTTTATGCCCTTCGGGCTCTTAAATAGACAATCCTATCAACTGTTTTTTGCCCTTTCTGTAATTGATCGTCTGTCATATTCATACTTCTTCGTTTAATTCTCAGAGTTATTAAAGTCACCAGGAAAGTTTCAAAATTGAGGACAAAGTAACAATTATACCAGCGTTTCCATAGCACAGACACTCTAGGAAGTGATCAGCATGTTTAGTCTGTATTTGAGCATTTCCTTTTTTATAGCAATAGAGTTTTAGAGTATATTGGTGATCCTATTTAAGGACTATTTATTAACTGAAAGGCCAGTCCTCTGCCTTTAAGTGCTTTTACTCCAATTTACTAAACTATCTGTTAGACCTCCACACTTTAAAGTGTTGTTTTTCATGTATCTAATTAATCTTCATGAGAATGCTTGATACTAGCAACTGAACAGAACTGGAAAACCTGCTCAATCTTACAAGATAATTAATAAGCGTTAAGTTTTTCCTTCTTCCCAAACGAAGTTGCACTTTCTCCCTCATTTCAATCAAAATATCGCTAAACCAAGCATCTGCCTTTTCCTTTGACATTTCCTTGCTTTCACACTTACATCCTGACCAACGAGCTGCCATTTTAATAGTGACAACTTGGTCGAAATTGAAGAGTTGTTGTGATTTTTGCCTTATTGTTTCTCTGGAGAGGCGGAAGAGCCGCACATCCTTTAACCCGTCATAACTAATGCATGATAATCTTACGTGAAGTAGAAGTGACAGTAAGTGGAGTTTGAGGGGAAAAAATTACAGAGTTAAACTTATTCTGGTTCTCAACAGGCAAAATAAGTGTGTGCCATGTCTTTTCCCCACAAATTGTTTCTCCTGTTTCAGTATTAAACTTTTGGCTGAACAAACAAATATCTCCATCTTTATGAAATTGACATTGACCCTATACAACACAAGAATCTGAGTCCTGTTTCATATAACTTGTAATCAATAACAAGTAACAATTACTGTTTATAAGCTACTAAAATCATGGTATTTCATTGCCTGCATGAGAGCAAGTTCGTCATCGATATTGAGCGCTTGTTATTGATAATCAGGGCCCCGATGCATCTATCAACATCTGTCATGCAGCGCATCCCTTTTTCATGAGACGGTGTGTACTTGCATACCTTGATGAAATTAATTTATTTGACATTTGGTCAGGCACACCAGTAATTAGCCGAAGCCGATTGGACAAATAGTGATTATCACGTCCCAATGTTTGTATGAAAGACGTCCTTGGATCAATAGGTAGAGAATCAACGGAGAAAGAAGCCAATTTGCATCATGTAATAATCATGTAATATTAAAATTGGTTGGCTTCCAAAATACAACAGCAGAAAATGAATGAAAGCTCATCCTTGAAGATCATATGCACCCTAGCGACTTTTAAAATTATTAGTGTGTGTCATTTTCTCTAACTTTGAATGATTTTTTCCTAGAAAACAAGCACGTTTTTCTTCTATACCTTATGAAAAAAAAGGGATTTAGACAAAAAACTTATTTTTAGGCTATTTTCAGTGTTGAAAAATGTTCTAAAAAGAAATGAAAACAACAAGTTATGTGCTGTTTTCACACTATTGTTAAACTAGTTTAAGACAATTCTATTTTGACCAGGGCACTGTGTATCATTTCTGTGGCTGAATATTGCTATAGAAAATGTAGGGGGAGGGGGGTCACAGGGGAATATATACTGCCTACGAGGCTGAATTGGGGTCAGGCTTTATGGTGTTCAACAGGAATTGTGTGTTGTACTGCTTCAGTTACTCCATTAAAAAAATAACTTATTAAACATGCAACAAGTGAATAACACAGTTATATTTGCTAAAACTTGGAATACGAGTAGGCACATACCTCACGTCATACCCAGACTAATAAGCATTAGAGCAGTGTAAATAGAGAGTAGACAGAGCACGAGATCATACAACAAAATAATTAATGGACCATTAATCAATATCTCTTTTCATGCGTAAGTTACAGAGTGACAAGTAGAGCTTAAAGGGATTGGGTATCTTTGTCTCAGATTCTGTACGAAATCCTGGATTAAGCTCATGCTGCAATTATAATTAATTAATTATAAACCTTTAAGTCGGTCAGGAATCCCATGACTTTTACAAACCGATCGCCTGACTGATTATCAAGATATTCATGATTGAAAATCGAAATTTCAAAAACCGTTTTCCGAATGTTGTTTTATAACACTGCAGTTTATTGGGAAAACGAGTATGGTAAAAACCGGTCACTCAAAGATTTTTAGTATCAATATTATGATAACAATAATTTATATCAATATTATTACAAGGATTACTATTCACAATGGTAAATATCAAATAGTTTACTTCATGATCATTTTGAAGCGCAATTGTTTTAGGGCTTCAATATTACACTTCAAAGACGCTGATACCACGTAGGGCCGTGCATCTCAGATTTGGCATTGTTAAACGATGCCTTTAAAAGGTTGCTGTGCATGACGGGATGGAAGAAAGGGATCGCTGAGGCGTGTACGAGGGACCAATTAAGCTAATTTGGTAAATATTATTTGATTGATGGCCTGGATTTTGAGGATAATCCTGGATGACAAACAAAGAGAAGTGTTCCTTCCAGCGGAGAAGTGGCCACGGCAGAACATCGCTGGGAATTAAAGGCATCGTTCAACAATGTTAAATCTGAGATGCATGCCCCTACGTGTTCTCAGTGTCTGTGATATGGTGCAATATTGAAGCTCTAACAAAAGTTGCGCTTCAAAATGATCATGAACTGCATGAAAAAGAATTTTTTTTTGAATGACCGGTTTTATTATACTCATTTTCCCCAATAGACTGTAGTGTAAGGATAACAAAAAATGAAATTTCGATTTCCAATCATAAATATCTTGATAATCAGACAGGCGATTAGCTTGTGAAAGTCATGGGATTCCTGACTGACCTAAAGGTTTATATATAATTATGATTGCAGCATGAGCTAAATCCAGGATTTTGTTTCAGAATCTGAGACAACGTTACTGAGTCCCTTTAACAGAGGTCATGGTAGGCCAGCGATAGGGGAGGCATGCAAATGGAGAGGTTTTGTTGAGTTTTCCGATTAGTATTCAGTTCTTGTTCCGGTGGGAGGTCAGTAAAAATGAAAGTGGTTTAAATAGGATTCTGATGAGGTATGTCTTTATGCAGCTCGAGATTGCCAAAATCGCCCGCTATTTCTTATTTGGGAAATAAGCCAGAAGTTACAAATCGCGTTGTTATCAGCTCGAGACTAAACCTCGAAACTCAAGCTCGAGATATTTTGCCCAGCGTTCGTGCATAGTGCGAGTCTTCGGGCTGGTAAAGACGCACCGGACAAATAGCGGGATACTTTGCAAACTAGCCCAAGGTATCTTGGGATGATTATCTTCACCAAATATCCCGCTTATTGCAACTGTGAGCTGATGAAGACGCAAATTAGCTGGATAATTTGCGATCTGGATAGTTAAAATAGCGGCTTATTTGGCAATCTTGAGCTGATGAAGACAGGCCTATGGAGAGGTTTTGTTGAGTTTTTGGAATTAGTATTTAGTTCTTGTTCCTGTGGGAGGTCGGTCAGTGGGTCAAAATGAAAGTGGTTTGAATAGGATTCTGATGGAATAAATATTCATTGGAAGATAAAAATAATTAGATTTAGGCTATGCTTATTCCATGTCAGAAAGAATTAATTGCCTGCTAGGGATGAATGAGGGCTTCCTTGTAGAGTTTGTAATGTGTTGTCACAACAAGGTGGCATTAGATTATAAAATCATATCGTCAAAACATAACAACACAACAGTAACAACAGTATGAATTCAAAACAAAAATAATCAAATACCTGTGCAAATGGTCATAGGTTTTAATAAAAAATCAACAATTGTACAATTCAGTCCTCTGCGCCCATTATTAACATTAACATACATGAATATGTAAGGTTCCAAACAGTGTTTTTAACTGCTAGACCTTTTTCATTGATAGCCTGTCATAGTTTGTTTGCCCATTACACTGTTTTATGCCTTTAACACTGTTTCATGACATTATCACTGTTTTCATATTGAGTGAATATAGCACACATAAAGCACACATATGCATCAATATGCAAGAAATTTATATTTAAAAGACTAATACTTAAGAAGTGGAATGGGGAGCCATCTGACCCGATAATGGGATATGAAACAGATCTGAGCAGGAAATAGGCAATTACCAGAGAGCTGTACAAAGATTGGCATTTGTTTCACGCTTCTTTGATCAGCGCATGAGAACAAGAACAAGAAACTCAGCAGTGGTCAATCGCGTTAGGAAATTGTTAATGAAGCGTGAAACAAGCTTGTCTTTCTCACGCACCCCTGTCAGTCTAACTGTCAGTCAAGGTGCCTTTGCTTACAGGCACCTTCTGAAGGAGCCTGCCTCGATCATTCCAAGGGGAGATTGAAGTCTGTGTCGTAGTCGAGCGCCTTCAGCACTTCACTTGAAATGCAAAGGTTGTGGGATTGATCACTGTTACGGCACTGATGTCCTTTGGTGAGGCATTAATCTACATTTGCCACTGCATACCCAGGAGAGAAATGGGGAAATGGTAGGATGACGAAAGCCTTGGTGCTAGTATATAATTGCCATATGAGCTCACATTGGTACACATTGTGAGTGAATGAATCAAGGGAAGATTGAAGTCTATATGTGTCGTAGTCGAGCGCCTTAGGTACTCCATTTGAAATGCAAAGGTCTTGAGTTTGATCCCCGACACAGCACTAGTGTTCTTTGGCCAGGCATTAATCTACATTTGCCACTCCATACCCAGGAGAGAAATGGGGACCTGGTAGGATGAAAAATGTGTTTGTGTTAATAGTAATTGCCATATGCCCTCACATTGGTACACATTGTGCGTAAATGAATCAAGGGGAGAATGAAGTCTGTGTCGTAGTCGAGCGCCTTAAGCACTCCACTTGAAAATGCAAAGGTTGTGGGATTGATCACTGTCACGGCACTGATGTCCTTTGGCAAGGCATCAATCTACATTTGCCACTTTATACCCAGGAGAGAAATGGGGAGGGGGTAGGATGACAAAAATGCCTTTGTGTTAGTTGGTACACATTGGTACACATTGTGCGTGAATGAATTCAAAGACAGGGGTAACGATATCTGTAAAGCGCTCAAGGGTGTTATTTCACATAAGCGGTATTCAAATGCAGATTAATATTATTATTATCAGCCACGATCAGGGATTGCGTTTAATCTATTCAGTATTACTTCTTCAGTGTGGGAAAGGAAATCTTCTTAAAGAAGACCATATCATCTGTTTGGAGCCAGAAGGTCATTCATTGATCTACTTTAACACAGAGATAGCGCCATTCTGGCTCCGAACAGACAATCATTTTGTCCATCTTGTATACTTTATTAAAGGGACTTGGTAACAGTGTTCAGATGAGAGGAAATGGTCCTAAGGTAGTGACTTCAATGCTAGATGTGCAAATAAAGATAATCTGAAAGTTTGAGTGAAAACTGACCATTATTAATGATAAAAGTTGGGAAAAACTGATCTGATCGATTCCTTAATTCTCCCAACTATATTATTACAATTTAATTACATTTTAGGTGAATTTTAATCTTCACGAAGAAATGAATTTGCTCTATATAGAATTCCAGACATTTAAGTGTTGAAAGGTTTTCAAAAGCCTGTCTTATGTCTTATTTTCATGGAAAAACGGTTGGGAAAATTCAAAAGTGGTTGGGATAATTTACTGCTAGAGGGTGTCGCACAGTGGCACCTTCAATTTTACCTAGTCACTTTAACACAGAGTTGATCCCCTTCTTGTTTTGAGCAGACCATACTGTATGAGAGGCACATCCATATTGCATGACATATGCATATGTAAACAATCTTTCTCCTTGTGCCCACACTTAACTGTCGATGTTTACTTGATGCATACAGTGTGCACATGAAAACTAAACAAGACTTGAAGAAATATGAAAAAGCTTCCATGCAATTGCTTTCCCCCCTCCCCCTTGCCCAAGGACATTAATGCCGTGTCTGGGATCAAACCCACAACCTTCGCATTTTAAGTTGTGAACAGAACCATATTGTATGAGATATTGCTCTTTACTCTTACTAATCTCTACTGACATTAACTTTATGCACACAGCATATGTGCTTATTAAGACTTGAAGAAATATGAAAAAGCTTCCATGCTATTGCTCCCCCCCCCCTTCCGCTTATTAAATTGGTATTACTTAAAGAGCATTCAGTTTTTGATTGGCAGTTTTAATTTTAGTACCCTTTTTGGAGTATTTTAAATGGGAAAGTCATTGAATAGCCTGAGTAGTATGTAGGTTCTGTCAATTGTTACCCTGGACCTTGATAATTTTTCTTCAGTGAAATCCCCCTATGGGTTAAACTTGATTGTAAGAGCTATTCTGATTGTACAACTTATATTCCAATGAAAATGCTCTACCTAACTAAACTTTAACCCTGCCTTTAAAGGTGAGTTCTGGTAAATGCGATTGCATTGTGAAAGAAAAGGTGTGGAATGGATCAGATAAAGTTGAACATGTACCATGTAAGAATTGGTGTGCACTGCAAGGTTCTGGAGTCATCAAAATCATAATAAATTTGGTCCAGTCTTTGTAAAGTAACAAGCACTGTACACAGAGAGATGTATATGGGATTATGCGACATGTGCGCGATATCTATCAGTTCCAAATAGATATAATAATTTACCAAAATTTGTATCATCACGTATTAGTCAAAACATATTCTTTCACATGATTGGTAATAAGAGCTTCCATTTCATTTTTTGAGAGGGGGGCGTTTCCAAAACTGGTCTTTACCTTTAAGATCTATTCTTGTGCAACAGTGAAAATACTCTACCTTACCTTAACCCTGCCTTTAAACTTAAACTTAAACCTAACTTGGAATGTAATCGCAAGCCAATCTCGAACCCAATATCTTTGACGAAACGATGCCCGGAGGTGCCCGTAGGTAACGGACGCCGCAGCAAATGTCGCGTTCCCGTCTCCTAAACGTTCTTTGAATGTGACTGCAAGATGAGAGTATGTTATGGATTGATTACTTAGAATAGGATGCTTCTCGAGGGGGGGAACTGATGACTCTCCTCTCTTGGAAGATTTTGAGGGATTGAATCCGACTCCGGGTTGACATTAATGATATGAGCAGATCAAGGATATCCTGTTCAAAGCCCCCTTTACACGTGAGGGGTTGAACCACCTCAAAGAAAATGCCACGGCAGCGAATGAAATGACTATAAAAGCTTAGCTTCATGTAATATACAGATAGTTGATACCCCATTCAGTCACACTGGTGAGACCTGAAGCAGACCGACAACGGACCGAACAAAAAATAATTATATGAGCATATCAAGGATATCCTGTTTAAAGCCGTGCACATTCACAAATGTGATAAACTTCCGCAAAGATTCCACCACGGCAGCAAATGTAATGACTAAAGCTTAGGGGGAGCGATGGCTCAGTGGTGTAGAGCAGAGGTCGTTATAGCGGTTAGGTAAAACAAACCAATGAACAAACAAGAGTATGATTTATGTAATAAATGATTTAGCAGAGGACGGGCGTTAGAAACTGAGTCACGTCTTTCGGATGGTGATGTTAAAAGTCGATCCCCAGACGTAATTAATCATATCTGATTGATACACGTCTGTAAAAACCCAATACACACACACACACACACACACACACACACCCAATCACACTAGTGAGAAAAAAAATCGGACAGAAAACAGACCGAACAAAAAGTTACATTATTCGAAATGGCCAAGAATCAGTCACTTTAAAGTCGGCGTTGGATCAGTTTGACATAGTGACTATGGTATCATAAGAATGCCTGGGATCCTTGGTGCAAGCAGGCACATCTCCCTTTTATTTACGCATAAATCAATGTTATTTGGCCTTTGAAGAGAGTCATTTTTTTCTTTAGCCCGTTTACCATGTTTTGTCTGAATGTGCCTTAAAAACATAGAGTGAAAACCTTAGGAAGATTTTTGATTGATGAGCTTATATCATCCAATCTTTTTTCATGATTCTGGTTTCTTCAAAATGTACTCAACAGAATAAAATGTAAGCATCATAGCAGTCGGCTTTCTATATTGATGATTAAAGTTCATTGGAAGAGGCAGTATAGTGAGTGTGAATATTCCAGTGTGATCTAATTTGACAAGTGTTATAATAATAATAATAATAGTGGGTTCTTGTATAGCACTCATGTCAGTCAGATTTGACCCTCCTGGCGCTCTCGATTATTACCCTGGCTTTAGCACGGCTGCCATACGGCGCTCTATGACAAGTGTCTATGATTATGTTCTTCAAGTAGAGAAATAAACAACAAACGTTCTTTTCTTTGAATTTTCCAAAGCGACCTGAATTTACAAGTGCTTTTTGAAACAAGTCTCTGTCCAATAGTTTTGATTTTGCAATGCAAAAAGAGAAAACGAATTGGTCTGTACTTGATCATCAGAAAGATGAAAAAAACTTGTCTTTCCTGTAGTTTTAGAATTTGTGGTAGATCCTCATTAGCCATTCTCATTTTTCCTCCCTCTATTTATTTGTTTCTTTACTCTCCTTACCTCTCTAGGACATTGAGTCATCTTTTACTGTGTGTGTTTTTATTTGTCTCCTCTGTAACCACTAATCAAAATGGTGGCTAGAGACTTTTAGAGAGATAACCAATGTTTTGAAAACCTTAATTATTTCTACAAGAACAGCATGATCTTTGTTGCAAAGAAGAATGTGATAAGTTATAGATGCTGTTGTTGTTTATATAAGCTAAATAAAG
The DNA here is from genome assembly GCF_000002235.5 of Strongylocentrotus purpuratus. Classification (NCBI taxonomy): domain Eukaryota; kingdom Metazoa; phylum Echinodermata; class Echinoidea; order Camarodonta; family Strongylocentrotidae; genus Strongylocentrotus; species Strongylocentrotus purpuratus. The sequence continues at coordinate 21,542,109 of NW_022145596.1, forward strand.
TTTGTCTAGCCAAACCCAATCAAAACCTGATACGATTCCAAATCAAACTTTCCTGAAATCTCATCTTCAAAGTTGCTCCCAAGAGCGTCGCAAAATGTTCCGTTATCCCTGAATAACATTCAATTGGCGAGCCGTGAGACCATTTCTTAGCGGAATGAAGATGTAACAAATCACCACTGTGCCTTGATGTAACAAATCACCACTGCGCCTTGATGAATCGTACTGTAAATGTGTTTGTCGGAAGCTATGAGATACAGTTTCCACGCAGAGCTGAGAGATGGTATGAACCGCATGAGATGGGGTTACCAATGGTGCATGTCTGTCTGTGTTGGATATTGCTGCAGACATGGTTCTGATCAAGTTTATATCAATAATCAGGTGTTAGAGGTTGGTTCTTCTAATCAAGGAATTGGTAAAGCCTGATGATGACGTAGAAATAGATTTTTGCATGTGACTCTTCTTATTTCTACATGGACATAATCCCCAAACAGTTTGATGGGAAACACTTTTTTTTGGATAATATATTTAATATATCTTTTTTAAATGATCTTTATACAGTTTCTTCTTTAATTTTGTATATGGCTTGCATACCTATGCAATTATGCAATGGGCAAAGCTGATCGATGCTCAAAATTCTAACCACTATTTAACCCTCAATCCAGCTATCATCTATTGGAGATGATTTCCATCTCACTCCACACATGTTTCAATTCAACTCGATACAGAGTTATTTCTGTGATTGAATTTGATTGAACAGGAAGTAATGAACTGCATGTATTGATGCCTGAAGATTATTCATGCAACATTAATTGCAGTATAGAACTTTTTGTTGATCTTGCATATCAACAAGGCTCCATTTCTCTTGTGTGATCAAGATTGATATCGTAATCAAAACACCAACCCTATGTTTATTTCCTAATGGGTTGTGATGACCCAAACATTTATCATAGAGTACAAGCTATAAACCAGGGGGGTGTTTCACAAAGATCCTTAGTTGAATTTATCTCTAAGTTGGACTGAACAGTTGTGGAAAGCTGTTAGCATCTTTGAAAATGTTTTGTAAAAGTTATTTTAAAAGGCATAGAATGTTGATTCAAAACATTCATATTTTCTTTTAACAAGGAGATTTCATGTTCTTGATGTGAAGTTTATGAAAAGTCTAAAATATCTGGCATCTTTGCTTTTTAATGTATTTTATTTTAAGGCTACAAATGGCTCTCCATAATGTTCAAGTCCGACTTAGGGTTAAGTTTGACTTGGGATCTTTGTGAAACACTCCCCTGAAAGATCAACAAACAATGATCGGTCTGTGGTGGTGACGACTTGCATTCCCCAACTCTCTGCGTGATGATGATGATGATGATGCTGATTGCTTACGCCTAGCTTGACGGTCATTTATTGAAACCGTTCAAAGATGTTCGGGGAAGACGGAAGGAGAAAGTGTGCCGAGTCTTGATTGGAAATTGGGGGAGGATATGGTGTCAGGGGGGAATGTTGTCTCGCAAAACAATCTGGTGATAATTGGCCCAGCGGTCGGTCGGTCCGTGGCGGCAAGACCAGTACTCAGTTCTGTTGATTGATGATATGGGAGATGGGGTAGGGGATACCTGTCATGATGGACTCTTAAGAGAGCAGTGACGATATGTTAGATAGCTGTGTGATGTTGTTGCCCTATTCATATGTATTTTCAGTTGAAACGTTGCTGTCGAACTCGTTTTTCAAATAAAGGATAAATAGAAGAAATCATGTTCCTTTTTTTAGTCAAGTAGGACATTTGCACAAAAGTATCTCCTACAATAATTATAGAGATTATTCTGAAAGGATGATTATATATTTGGTAGGTAAAATGTGTATTGTGAGATGTTGGCATCATTCAGATCATAACAAAATGACATACCGGTAATTTGCTTTAAATGTGCAATGAAAAGCACTGGACACAAGAATGGTTACATGGTACTATACAAACATGTGGAAATATATCTCGGTCGTTAGCTTTAAACACTAAAAGAGCAATGCTGAGACATGACATTTCTCCATATGAGAAATGAAAAAAAGAATAGAGCTCTCAAATTATTTTCCACCTAGAGCTATCAGAACTCATCTTTTTGTTTAACTCTTTATCCACCCTGGTCGACTAACAGAACGAACATTGGACTACCACAATCAACTTTTGTCACACATGCAGTGTGTATGTACATGTACAATATACATCAAAACAGGATTTTAATCTGTAGCAGAGAGAGTTCAAAGCGGAGAAAGCGATATGTGGCATGGGACACGGTTGTGCATGCTAGAAATCTTGACAGTGCAATTACAATTTCTTTTGTAAGGGGAGACATGCACACATACTTCAAACACTTCGGTGGAAATTTCACTTAGCATGCTTGCTTGTAATCTACACCTCTCAAGTCAACACTCAGAAATTCCACATTGATGCTGGAGCAATTATACTCTTCCTTACATGTATATGTCATGCAAGTGTTGAATGCCCACACACATATTGTAACAACTCAGTAAAAATGCAACTCCTTTCTTGCTTGCTATCACATTTTGTGACCTTTGAAAAATTATGAGTTCTTTCCCATTTTCCTGTCTTTTCTGTATACCAACCAGTGTCTCAGAAGAAATTCTTTGGACTGGGCGGCTAGCACAAACCAACAACTGTAATCTACCTTGTATGTCACTTTTCCTTTTCCCCTTGTTTCCCCTCATTGCTCTACATATTCCCTTCCCCTTCCCCCTCATCGTAAAGATACATGTCATGCATTTCAAGTTGATATCACAATCTTGATTTTGTATTCCATCATTCCCTTCATTTTGAAATGCTTGTGCTCTATTTTCCTTGAAAGTGAGTGTCCAGGACAAAGCCAGAACATAGAAGTTTTTTGTTCCGCGACCTTTCCCAGAACCAAATTTACTCTAGAGTAGGTCCTTGATTACCTGTTGACCCTTGACCCTCACCTTTCCCGGTGACTGCCTGGTCATGCATGAGTGACTCATCGTCAGGTCCTCCTACAGCTGAGAGCATCATTGGGGTGTCGGTTACCGGCAAGGAAGATTCTGTAGTGGCTAGCATGCGATGGGTCGCACGTAACCAGCCCATACCTTGTCATCAGCATGAAGAGATGCTTGCTGAGAGACATAGATTTAGAGTAACAATTGATGAACTGGCTAATGAGCTCATCTCTCTTCTACTGTGAAGTTTTCCAGATACTTAAAGGCATCGTTTAACAATGTTAAATCTGAGATGGACGCGCCCTATGTGTTATCAGTGTTTGTGATATGGTGTTATATTGAAGCCCGAAAAAAAAATTGTGCTTCAAAATGATCATGAAGTGCCTCAAAAGTAAAAATCTTTAAGTGACTGGTTTTACCATACTCATTTTCCCAATTGACTGTAGTGTTATCAAAACGGTTATTGAAATTTTGATTTCCAATCATAAATATCTTGATAATCAGACAGGCGATCTGCTTGTAAAAGTCTTGGGTTCCTGACTGACCTAAAGGTTTATAATTATGATTGCAGCATGAGCTAAATGCAAGATTTTTTAAAGAATCTGAGAGAAAGATACCCAATCCATTTAAGATGGAATTAAACACCCATGCAAAAATGAAAACATGACATTTATAAGAGAAAAGGAGTGAAAATTTAAAGAGAAATAGTAAACTGTACAAATATCCATGTAGAGCAACGCTTGTCACATACCTTTATGGATATTGCCCATGAATAGTGGATTAATATAGAAATATGAATTAAATTTTGACAGACATTTCCCACTGAAATAGAATTCATCAGTATGCTCATTATTAAATTTGACCCCATTTTTTATATTGTGGAGCAATGAATACCGCACCCATTTATCTGTACATCACTTTTGTCGTTTGTTGCCATGGCAATCGTCATCCATCTTCATGTTATTTGGATGTCAGTTGTTTTACATCTTGTCTAGATAACACAGAATCCGTGAACTCAGTATATGAGTGAATGCAAATCAGTTATAAGCTAAATGGCATTGATAATAGTAATATAAAGAAGAAGGAGGAGGAGGAGGAAGAGGAAGAAAAGAAGAAGAAGAAGAAGAAGAAGAAGAAGAAGAAGAAGAAGAAGGAGGAAGGAGGAAGGAGGAAGGAGGAAGGAGGAAGGAGGAGGAAGGAGGAAGGAGGAAGGAGGAGGAGGGAGGAGGGAGGAGGGAGGAGGAGGAGGAGGAGGAAAATGGGTGGTTTCACATCTTATGAAGATGACATTTAAAACATAGATTAATGTATTCAGCAAATTCTAACAACTGTTTGAAAAGCATGATGAATGACCATTATTATTTATTATTGAATTTTAATATCTGAGGCTTCAAAGCACATCATCTTCTCTCGTTGGGGTGTATTCCTTTAACCTGCTGACTACTGAATTATCATATTCCCATAGGCTTTATACAGAAACCATCTGGGTCCAGAAGGTAATGTGTTGACATAGGTGTTTATGAAGGCACATGGCAAAACCCTTCCCCATTTGCTTTTGGCATCCTACCAGGTTCCTATTTCATATCTGGGTAGAGAGTGGCAAATATAGATTGATGCCCATATTCAAACCTTCTATTGCGAAGGCTGAAGATCACTTGCTCCATATTGGTTTTGTTATAAATCTTGTTTTGTTAACCTGTTTTGTGTCCGACATTGATATACATGGCAGCTGTTTGGAAGGCCACAGAGGTAGATGATCGCTGTAGAAAATTAAGACATTAAGATGCAAAATCATGAGAAGACCAGATTTTGGGCAAAACTGGAGCACCTGTTCTTGAGGGATACTAAGATGTAGGGATTGGCCCATTTTAAATGATTTACATGAAGCCCAGGAAATTAGAAGGAATTCAAGATTTGTAGAGGTACATGATTATGAGGTTTAGTGTTAGACATGGGGGAGGGGGGGGGGGGGTGTTTACCCACCTGTGGGAACGAAAGGGTTCACATTGAAAATAAAGGGCTGGTATTATTCAGAGGATATAATTATCAAAAAAAAAGAACAAACTAAGAGATAAAGAAATTGCAGAAAGGAAACTCTGATAATATAAAGTGTTTATTGTCACTTCGAAATCATTTTTGTTCGTCTCATAGAAAAGTTTACATTTTCAAAATATTATTAGTTAGTGTCAGAATGTAAAGATGAAACAAGATCCAGAGATGCTTACTTTTGTTCATCATTGAAGGAGCGAAGATGGAAAAGATTGCAAAGAATTTTATTTGTGTTCTGGCCAAGGATGAATAAAAATAGAGTAGGAAAATGTAATCAACATGATTGCCATCACTTTAATGGACATGTCACTGTATGACAGCTGTGCTCTTGAGAAGGAGGAACTGCGTTAATATAGCAATGATTAACTGTTTATTAACATTCCTTTTTTTCTCCACCTCTCAAGGAGGTGCTTTTGTAAAGCAAAGACACAGAAGATTTGGTTACCCATAAATTTTATGAAATTGCTTAGCTCTCACACTTACATATTTTGAGCTGAAACTGTTGAATCATATAGAGACTCAGTGGTATAATGATTGTATTTTAAGACAATTTCCCACACAGTTTATATGACATATTCAGATTTGTTAGGGATTAAGCAACATATTGAAGGGGGAAACCTGGGATCTATTTTGATTATAAGACCTCTGATTAATCATAAACTTAAAGATCTCCTATCTGTTTAATTCAAAGTTGAGAGTGTTCTCAAGTCGTGATCAATTTGAATAATACTTTTAGAGTGCATTTTAACATGCAATATGTATCTTAACAGTTCTTACTAATATTAGGAAGCTGCTATTTTGCAAATAGTATACAAGTACAGATATATATATACCAGCATTGAACCTCAGATATACACAGCAAAGATCTTTTGATGATCGGTTCCCTTGAAGCTTGCTGTATACTAGTCCATGGTGGATGGGGTTGATTCTCGTTTAATGAATGCCATAAGTTGACTTGCAATTGTTTTGCAATACGATAGTCTGGATAATTAACAAGTCATCTATGCCTTTACATGCCATCCATGATCAAAATAATTAATGCTTTAATAGAAATGATGAAATGCAATCGACATGAGTCTGTTAATTGCGGTAGTGGATTGGACAGGAGCAGTTCGGTGTATTGAAACGCAGCAATGACCTTTTTATGCATTGGTGCAAGTACATTTTAATTATACTCTCGGGAATCACATATTAGCAAGATCATTACACCAGATGTTACATTGATAAATGATTACACATACAAGACTCAACAAGCAAAACCCGCTCGAGGCAAGAATGCATTGCTATACATGATTTACCTCATGTGGGACTATGTCATAATGCTGTATAACTAAAACATGTATGAGGTAGATGGTTCTGACTAAAGTTTGCTAATGCATTTATGAATTATGATGTAATCATGCCAAGCCCTATACCACTTTGATTTTCAATCATAAAACAAGTACACATTAATTTAAGTATTAATGGACATTACGATGCAGGAAGTAGCTAGCTTAGCTGAAAATACCTCATTAATCTTATTGAAAATGGGTCGATGAATTTTGCGAACTCTATTGTAGTACTTTAATCTAACTCGAAATGGGTTGATGCCTTTTCCATACTCTATCATTGCACATTAATCTGACTCAAAATGGGTTGTGCTTTTCCAAACTTTTATAAGCAGCCTTTGTACTTTGTAGAACAAAAGTTGGAGCATTGATAAATGCCCATATTCTTGAAAGTTGCCTCAGTTTATGCCATGTTTAAAGTGACTTGGTAACATTGTTGAAGGTTGATGAAAAAATTGCTTAATTTTTGTATAAAATGTTACTTACTATATTCCTTCTACTGTACTAACCCTCTGACACGCAAAAAATCCTGAAAAAATTCTCAAACCACAAAGATATCTATGGTTTTCTTTGAAGGAGTTGATGTATGACACCCTCTAACAGTGATTAACAGTAAATTCTCCCAACTATTTTTGAATTTTTCCCAACCGTTTTTCCATGAAAAAAAAGACATAAAACAGGCTATAAAAAATCTGTCAACACTTAAATGTCTGGAATGGAATGTAGAGCCATGTTATTGCTTAGTGACGATTCCCATTCACCTAAAATGTAATTAAATTGCAATAATATAGTTGGGAGAATTAAGGAATCAATCAGATCAGTTTTTCTCAATTTGTACGATGAATAATGGTCCGTTTTCCCTCAAATTTTCAGATTATCTTTAATTGTACATCTAGCATTGAAGTCACTACCTTAGCACCACTATCTTTCATCTGAACAATGTTACCGATTCTCTTTAAACCCTGCCAAAGTGCATAGAATTTATGGAGTGCCAAACATCAGACCTATTTGATCTCCTCATTTGTTTTTATACAAATCACTTTAATTCTCAAACTAAACAAGGTTACACAACTCGTTTCCTGAAAGTAATTTCTCATTTAATTTCAATACCAACATACATTTTTATTTCTTTATTTTGTTTGATATTAATAGTAGTTTACACAAAAAATGAAAGTTGACGCATGGCCTTCCATAACTCAGCGAACTAAGTTAAGCCAGGTTTAAAACTTGCCCGCTTGAAAAAATATGGGCCAATGCGCCTAACGTGAAGGTCAACCTCAAGGAGATTCAGGGATATATTTGGAAGGCGTGAGTACGTAGATCCAAGGTTTTTAAAGCTAATCTTATCGACAAGCACTTCATCTCCGACATGCACTTACCTTAAAGCCTTAAGACCGCAACCGCAGAAGGAGCGTTCTACACGGGGGCTCATCTTCCACTACGAAGAGAAATGGGCCAAGTAGGTGTCCTTGAGGTACACAATCTACACCCATCGATCTTGGCCATTCACATTGTACATTACAGGGCTGAAATCGCATCCGCCTCTCCCGGTCTTCTCGTAGCGTAGGATTATGTATCTTCATCGGAGATGTAGAAGGGAAAATTGATCGTGAAACCTGGCACCGTGCATTTGATACCCTAGGTGCTTGATGGAATGTAAAAACATTAAAAAAAGGAGAGAAAAAATAAAGGAAAAGTACATCTCTGCTCATGAGGCCTTTTCCATGTAAAGGATAAGGAACACTTTTCCCTGCTCGAGGCATCATTTTCAGTATATCATATTTTGGCTTGTAGAGAAATGTATTGATTTTGATGAGTGTCTTAAGAACAAGGGCTTCCAGTTTATATAGTCAGGCGAAATCTTTGAAAGGGAATATTTGTGTCAATTTTGTTTTTCTTTGTTCGATAGAACTACTCAGTTATTCTGTTATCTGCAGGGAGGGAGATATTATTAGAGGATACTACAAAAGGAAATAAATCTAATGCATTTGTAGAGTTTTTGAGAAAAATCTGATTAATAAAATATTATTTATAATGGAGGGTTTTTGCCCCCTTCAAATGTCACATATTTGAATGAATATGACTAGAAAACGTCAATCTGCAAAAATGTTGGAAAAAAGTTAATTGTGTATTTTAAAATTGCATTCAATAGAGTAAATCCTGATGTGACATCACAGCTATGAATATTCATGAATGAGGATCAAAAAGTCACTTTACCTTATAGGGGTAAAACCAAGCCATGAGCATGATGCGTGGTATGGATGCTATCTACATGATGCCTATAATGACTGGAAACTTAAATACTGAATTATCAATATGCAGAATGCCGGAAATCCCAGGAGTATAATTTTCCTGTCCATTAAAATATTCAATTGATGAAAAGTATGGCTTTTAATCGAGTGAATATTGACTCGCTGTCGAGCATCTATAGACTTCATAGCAGTGCAGCTTTGCAGGACATATTTTCCCAGGTTCAGTCATGAAAACACAGGAGTTAAGTGGATGGCCTTCACATGTTTTTTAATGTGTACAGTGAACTTTATGTGCAGTGATGAACGCACAATAAATCATCTCTCACAGCCCCCGTTTGACAGCAAACTTTTAAAGGGGATTGCTCGGTAATCCGTTAATGACAATCTAGAGTGATGTCTTGTTCTAGCGGTGCGATAGGTACGTCAGAGGGACGTAGTAGTGTGACTAGAGTGCAGGAAAGTCGTCCCAGGGATGTTCATGGACACCGCGGAGAATGTTATATCATATAAATAATTCTTGGTAGTGTGTTATCAGTTGCATTTTTTAATTTTTTTTTTATAGATATCAACATTTCTACTATTATATTGTGTACTTGTTCAATGTTGTATATATGTTGTTTCTCTGAAATGTAATTTAATTTGTATGTTGCAGGAGAAAATAAATTCAATTCAAATTAATTTTTTCATGGATGTATTGTCTGTTTGACCTTCCGGTTCTGAACATAAGAATATATTTTATTCATTTTATTAAAAAATGATCTGTTATGGTGAAGGAGGGAAATTTTTAATCAGCCAATATACATGATGCTATAGTATAGTATTAATGACTGCTTTGAGAGAAATAGTTGTTTTTATATGCTCAAGGGAAGGTTAGAATTGTGCTATTACCCGAGGCGTGCCGAGGGCAATAGCCCAATTGTAACCTTCCCGAGAGCGTATAAAAACAATTATATACCTCACTTAAGTAATCCAGCCATCTGATTGGTCGAAATTGCATTCATAAACTTCAACTGTTCCTGTAAAATTCCCGGTAACCATGCTTAAAACATTTAATATTTTTTAATAACCATGGTTATTAAAAAAATAGGTCAGTCTCCATGGTTACCCCATAGGTTTACATGTTAAAAAATGGTTTGAGCGATGGAGGATACCGTATGTGTGCGAATAATTGGTCGGTAATTTCAATACAATTGAATCTCGATCGATCTTACCGACAATTTTATCTTGCATTGTTGACATGAAGACGAAAATAAACTTCCAAAAACAAAAAAACAACATCTGCCGATAGATCTTGATCTAAGTTCGTGCCAATATGCATTGAAAAAGTAAAAGAAGAGTCCGTATATGGAGCTTTTGCGAAGCATTCATCACACGCGAAGCCGGTTTCAATCCATTTTAATGTATATATCGTACAAAACTGCCAGGCATTTTAATAGCGCGCGATGGCCGAGAGGTCTGAGGCGCTGACTTTAAATAAATCACCTTTTGTACGCAAGAGTTCGAATCTCATCTTCGACCAATAAAAAAGGATTTTTTATTTTTTATTTTTTAGTCTATTTTTTTTCGGCATATAAAAGTATTAATGACTGCTTTAATATTCGAGAAATAGTTGTTTTTATACGCTCTCGGGAAGGTTACAATTGGGCTATTCCCCTCGGCACGCCTCGGGTAATAGCACAATTCTAACCTTCCCTTGAGCGTATAAAAACAACTATTTCTCTCAAAGCAGTCATTAATACTATACTATTTCTCGAATATTAAAGCAGTCATTAATACTTTTATATGCCAAAAAAAATAGACTAAAAAATAAAAAAAAATAAAACTTTTGTCGAAGATGGGATTCGATCTCTTGCGTACAAAAGGTGATGTAATTAAAGTCAGCGCCTTAAACCTCTCGGCCAGCGCGCTCTGTCACCATAAATAGCAGTTTTCTATATTATGTACATTAAAATGGATTGAAAACGGCTTCGCATGGTGGATGCTTTGCCGCTGCTCCATTAAACGGGCCCTTCTTTTACTTTTGCAATGCATATTGGCACGAACTTAGATCAAGATCTATCGGCAGATGTTGTTTTTTTGTTTTTGGAAGTTTATTTTCGTCTTCATGTCAACAATGCAAGATAAAATTGTCGGTAAGATCGATCGAGATTCAATTGTATTGAAATTACTGACCAATTCTTCGCACACGTACGGTATCCTCGATCGCTCAGACCATTTTTTAACATGTAAACCTATGGGGTAACCATGGAGACTGAACTATTTTCCCGGTAGCCATGGTTATTGGGATTTTAGAACTGTTTTAACCATGGTAACTGGGAATTTTCGGGAACAGTTAAAGTTTATGAATGCAATTTCGACCTATCAGATTGCTGGATTACTTAAGTGAGGTATATAAAGTTTATTAAAATGCCCTTTATATTATTTTAAGTATTTATATCATCCTATGGTCAAATTTGACATGCAGCAATTTTAATCATTCTATACAGAGCCAGGAGGGCATTTAGTCTGTGTCATAATATATGAGTGAATGCCCTTCTAGTTTCAAACAAATCAAATACAAGTATAATTGAAATGACATTATTGAGTTAAAGATGCATCCATAGGGACAGTGTTACTGCAACTAACTTTAAAAAAAGAAGATTTTGTTTACCAGTACCAACTTCAAAGGCAGGGGATGTTTTGAAATGAATGTACCGTAGATATAGTGTGTGTGCTTCAATCTCCATTTAAAAATGAGAAAGTTGCATTGAGATTTCCTTTTTTACAGTGGCTTGAACAGGGTGTTTGCTTTAGTCTTCAATATACATGAAAACTGCAGTGAGGTGTTCAGTGTTTAAAGCCCCACTGTACTACTTATAGCTACTTGCGCCCTCTATATAGCAAACAATATCTAATCTGTGACCATTGGTCCCCCATGATCCTTTTTTTCTAATGCTAATTGAGAGCTGATTTGATGACATAACCACCTGTCCAGTGACCTTGCAGGGTGGTCTAATCTCTCCTGTAAACTAGTACAGATGGGATTTAAAGCAGTGTACTTTGCTCCAATCGTCTAAAGATTCATGAAAGTTTCATTGAAATTATGGTTAGTGCTTGGAATGGTGTTTTCTTCAATGTTAATAAGATGTTGAAGTTGGGTCCTAGATTTTGACAATTTTAATAATATTTTTGAAATCTGCATTAGATATGAAATTAGCATTGGGATATTTTTTGTTTGTTTAATAATATGTCCATCTAATACAGAAGAAAATGAATGATGTTCATACACAAATCCTAACAGTCTTCTTTAATTTGTTACCATCTTCCTATTTCTTTCAGATTGTTTGTGACTGCCCTACAGAAGCTGAGCTACAAAGACTAAACCTCATAGAACGTCATGTAAGTTCTTTTACAAACATTTTTCATCTGTTTTTATAAAACAAGTAACCATTTTCCATTAAATCATTTCCACAATAATAATGCTTGGGTTTTTATCCTGCTGAAAGCATCCACACTATACATCTTCAGGTAAACGTTCAAGTTTTAAAGGCCAAAGCGTCCCTCCCATTTTTGGTGGTAAACCATTCCGAAAAAACCACAGCAGAAAAGAAAATAGTAATTGCATCATGCTCTACATACACTAGCTGTATACAGTGAGACATGAGTGAGTTTACATGTATCTGTGGGGAGTGTGGTGTGCTGATAAATATGTATTTATTGAGCTTCACAACATTGCCTCCGTCTCTCCCTCATTAACACATAAAGTGGTTTTAATTTCAAAGCGGCAGTTTTTTCTTTCAAAGGTTGATTTTATACCGCCTCTTTGGGAAAAACGGGGCTTAGGATATCCTGAGCTGATAGGTATAGGCTTTTTGATTGGGCTCTTCATTTGGGCTCTTCATTTGTCGTGTTTTGATAGTTCATTGAAAAGATTTATAATATGAAGACTACTCAATTTCTCTATTGAAGATCTATCTTAGAGAAATGTACAAGTAACTATGCATTAAGGCGCTTAAGTTAGAGGCAAATCTCTCTTAATTTTGATCACGAATTATGTTTCAATTCATCTAACAGATTTAACAGAATGATAAGTGTTGATCTTCGTTTGGAATTATTTGGTGTTTTTTTTTTAAATTCACTTTTGAATAAAGTTGTTCAAATGGAAAAAAAAAAAAAAAAAAGGCGCTTAAGTTAATCCTGGATACCCATTTTATTACACCTGGGTGGAGAGTGTCAAATGCACATCAATATATTGATGCCAAATGACATGAGTGCCGCAGCAAACTAAGCGGTTCACAGTCCAGCGGAGTATCCACTAGACTATACAACACCTCTTCATGAACATGCAAGTTGAGAAAGTTTTCATGAAACAGAGCAGCCACTCAACACATTGATGTTGATTACTAATTTAGTTCATGGAGAGAGAGAGAGAGAGAGAGAGAGAGAGAGAGAGAGAGAAAGAAATTAAATGAAACTGGAATCTCAATTTAATCCCGGTGAACCGACCCATACCCACACCTGAGAAATGTCAGAGAATGTCATCGTGCCCATGTTATATTAATTTGATACAAATTCAACATTTGTTCATGGTGGCACTATGTTTTACCTGACGGATCTTGAAATTACGATCGCGATGACAGGTGTCGACGAGCGATGCTATAACGCGGTGTGTCTTTCACATTCTTCTCCATACACGGTGTGAATATCTTGCCGATACCTTGTTTGTTTCGCTTGGCCAGGACATCCATCTGTTTGTTTTCTTTTTAGGTTATCCTTCTTTTTTCAATGTGAGTGCATGTAAAACTATAAAAAGATTAGTGTGTCTGATTTGAGAGACGTCAAAGTTTTATAAGGAATATTTCAGGATAGGGTTTTGATCGATGGAAATAGTAGAATGCAGTTTTGATTGTTACAAAATACTGATTTTTGCATGAACTCCATAGCAAATAAGGAACTTTTGATAGAAAATAAACAGATATTCCATTGCAGGCATGAAATTTAGGGCATCCAGACCCATGTATTATTTTATTTGTAGTCATGAAAAGAAAGGAAAAAGAAAATAATGAAATTCACTGTTATTTTATAAACCTGGCTCTGACCCTGATCATTAATTGGAGCCTGCATTGGAATTCTCTCTTCTGATGCACAGATCTTTTCATGTGAAACGACGGTATAAATTTGGCATTCTTTTTGTACAGTATACCTAAAAAATTGCCTTTGCCCTTTAGAAAGATGGTTTGAATTTCATTTGTTTTCATTTCGTTCCTGTTTTCACGAAGTGACGGTAGTGAGAAAAATCCGCACGCAAATTGTATGGGATTATCATTCACTACCGTCACTTCGTGAAAATAGGGACGATTTGTTTTCATAACATACTTTTACCCCAGGTGAAATTTCATGCCACAGTTCATTCTCTAAAGATATGGTAGTATTGTTTCACTTGACTGTCTATTGTCTGAATCCTGCTTTAAAAGTCCATTTCGCATTCGAAAGTCACAAAATTGAAGAAGATAAGAAATCCATCTATTATGCAGAAAGACACTGAGATAAAGTTGAAGAGATGAAGTGGAGGCGTAGTGGTATAGTGGATAAGTAACCCGACTGTATATCACTAGGTACGTGGTTCAAATCTCAGCCTGGTTCTAATGTCCTTTTGCTAGAAGTTAATTTACGTTTGCCACTCTCCGCCCAGGTGTTAAATGGGTACCCGGAAGGATGCAAACTTTAATGTAGTTTGTTTAGCATCTATGATCGTCTATGAAATGGCGCCTGGCTGGAATGCTCCTCAGGGAGTGGGGAATGTCACGCATAGTGTGCGGGTAAGCCCTAATCTGACGACCGGGATAATGAGTTGTGTTTGCACACACACCTCGTCTTGGCAGAAATCATCAGCAAAAGTGACAACCTGCCATAAATATTGAACTTCTCTGACAGGTCTACTATCATATTCATAAACTCACAAATTATGCATGAATGTACGATTGAATCGAGCTCCACATTTAGCCTGTGGTATGAGCAATATTATTCATGGTTCATGAACTTCATTACATTCAATGTGCATTTTCCATCTACATATTCGCTGTTTTTACTTTCAGGCTTTGCCTTTAAATCATTCAGTGATAATATTTTCATGGGATTTTACGGACATGCACAGGCATTTAATCGGAAGGAGTGGAAGACTTATGTTGCTGCCCTATGTGCCAGGAGGCATAATGGGCAGTAAGAGAAGACAGGCATTTAACACGTTTTGGGGTAGTTGGAGAGGTATTTTTATTACGTAGTTGATGAAATGAAGCACCCGACTCCGCGACATTCATGCAGTTCATGCATGTTTAACATATATGTATGTTGCCTTTTTACGCTGTGTAATGCTGTTGCCATTTAATGTCAACAACCGCAATTGCATTTTGCACTTTCTGTCGTTGCATAGATAACATTTATATTGGATGAACTTGATCATAAATGAATTCCCAATTACATGTGTCTTACATGTGTACTTCACCTTTAAAACTATGGGATGACATTTTCATTGAATTTTAAGGACATGCGATTGCACCAGCGCCTTGGGATGTTGAAAGTCAACCGAAAAGGTGGCGACTTGCCATGAATATTTAACTCCTGTAACAAGAAGCATTCCTCTGAGAGTCGGTGTGAGCTGGGTGCCAACCTTCCGTGTTTCATGTTAGCACTTTTCCCATCTATTTTCTTTCCCTTTTTTTTTCTTTCTTCAGCCTTTCAGTCTGGATTAGCATTTGTGTCTTCCATTCCCTATTATGTGAATTATGTATGTGTTAATTTGGTAGGAGGTTGCAAACCTGAATTTGGTCAAAATATGTGAACTTTTGTGTAGTTTTGTAATAAAGGATAAAAAAAGTGTGATACAGAAGAGGAATAACCTACATGTTAACCTATTGTCTATAGAACTCTCATCTTCCCCATACGTGTACTTCAGGACCTGCTCGGTTCCAGAAGGTAATGAGTTTACAATTCAGATAATGTATTTAAACTGAAATGTGTTGCTCAAACATTAACAAAGAAAGATTGCAACCTTACAATTGCATATTTCCATAAATATTACATTCTCTGCCATCGCACTCATTTGTCACCTTTCGGTTGGGTATATGATGATAGCCAGGATTGTTAATTAGACAGTAGTGGACTCTGCATATTCATACATGATTATGAAATTATTTGTTCAACATTTTAGACATCGGTTAGGAAGGACATTGTCCCTTCAGAGCCAGAAGGTCAAACCTGTCTATAAGGAACGCTCAAGGGAAATGCAAAAAGCAGTCTTTATAGACAGGTTGTCTTTAAGGACAGGTTGTTCTAAGCAGCCATCTTAAAAACTTATTAATTATGACACAACACATTTACATGTACATATTTAATACATCAATAACACATAAATGCTTCTTCAAACATCTTCAAAGAAAAGACAGGAAAAAATTGGTTGGTTAAATTTAAGAATGGCCATTGAAGGTAATGAAGATGATGGTAGAGTGATTTTATTTCTTTCCCACTTTTTAAAAAATTCATTTCTTTTGGCATAAAACAATATGAGCCAATGCCCTTGTTCCTCTCAAGGGACATGGGCCCTAGATATATTCATATGTAGAGTGGAAAGATCTGTATTCCGGTCCAAAGATTTGTACCAAAGAGTTGACCCATATACACAGCTGTAACGAGAAGAAGCTAGCTTGGGGCATATTATTAGCGTATGAGACTGCGTGTCTCCGAGCATGCAAGAAGTCGACTGGCAAGTCCCATGGCAATCAAAGGGCTTATATAACATGCATTTCTTAATCAAATCTTGTTCAAACCGGGTCAAATCTATATCTTTTGAAGGTTTTGTTACGATCGAGGCTTTTAATATATACCCAATGAATACTGGGGATGGACTCAACGGGAAGTAAAAGTCAGCATGCATCCAACATGGTGAAAATATCTGTAGTACAACTTATGAAGAGAGTTCTTCAGATTAAAAAATGGATTTGGTATTATTATGTATATGTATAAGGGGAATGATGCATATTAAACAGGGTTTCAAACATATAAAACAATGAACCAATTTGAGTTTCCTAATTTCACTACTTGTTATTGATATTTCAGATATAGTTGGGACTTTAAAGATTCTATATCAGAACTGTCACATACAAAAAGTAAACCCTTTGTTTCTAGCTACATGTTCACATCTAACTACAAGAATATCGTGCATTAAGATGCCAGTTTATGCTCTGCATTATAGCCACAGGTATTATAAGTCTGTGAGCACTTTGCTAAAACCCATTATGGGAACCAGAAGGGCATTAACCCATTGCTTACTGGAACCGGGTGGTCCATGTATTAAGCCTATGGGAAAGAGAGAAATCAGTCGCCAAGGGGTTAAGTATGTGAGTTAACACCCTTCTGGCCCTCAGCAGACGACATAATAATTATGATAATAATAACCTAGGCTTCTATAGCGCATTTCATCTTCAGAAAAAATAACAATGCGCTTTACAATGATAAGACACACACAAAAATAACTACTAATTCTTGAACTAAAGAAATATCAAAATTAGGACAATATGAATAATAATCAGTCATTATAAAAATAAATTACAAAGAAATGAAAGCAAATTATGACAAAGCACAGTAATGTAATTACATTTTCAAAATGCAGTTTCAGGCCTTAAATTTCAATATTTTTAGGGCAAGGCCACTTTTCTGTAGGGTACATTCCTATATTTAACTGCACAAATAGGAAGAATTGGAAAGGGCACAAAACATCTCCAAGGCCAATGAGAGGGGCATTGAGGCTTAACAAAGGGGCATCCAAGGCCGTGGCCTTGGTTTTATTCAAGCCCTGCAGTTTAAATGACATTAGAAAGCGTTTTTAAACAAGTAGGATTTCAGTTGTGATTTAAAGAAAGATAAGTTTGTGATGGTTCGGAAGGTAGTGGGGAGAGAGTTCCAAAGACGCGAAGCTGCAGATGACATCCTCCTAATCTCCTAATACCCCTTCTTCACCTGCGCCTACCTTAAGTAAAGATTACTCAAGCTGAGTAGCTCTGCCCCCCTCAGCATCATATAGCACCTGCCCCGTGTTTGATTACCATCCCGTCCTCACGCTGCCTGCCTGCCTGCATGGCCAGGAAACCATTATCATACAATCCTACCAAATGACCCCAATTTCCAAATCATACTCCAACGACCACCACCATAGGCAGGCCTAGCGAACTCAATCCCACGAAGGAGATACCTCCGTCACGTCACGTCGCGACGACGTCTCCCGAATTCCGTCAGAGGACGGGAGAAAAACGAGAGCACCCCCACCGTGTTTCAGGCCAACGATTTCCGATACGTCTCTCCGGGCCAATCGGGCAATAACAACCATTCAATCTCCTTGCAACCAATCAGAGATATACAATTTCTCTTGGATACCTGCAAGCACTGGTTTTGTGATTCCTCCTTTTCTCTCTCCATTGTCTCCTTTTTGCAGATGAGCATCAAATAAAAATGAAATTGGGAAATTGGTGGGTCGGGATGGGGGGGGGGGGGGGTGTATTGGTAGGGGAGTTTAGATTGAGGTCATGTCAGGGATACCATCGTAGTGGTCTCGTTTGCCCTTGCTTTTCTATACTCTGTCGGTATCCTTCCATCCAACTGATTCAATTTGCGCTGTCTGCCAGACCGTAAAATTAATATTTGCCTCAAAATATGAGAGATGGCTGCCGCCTACGCTCTTCCTCCCCCCCCCCCCCCCCCCCCTCTCTCTCATCTTCAACAACATCTTTTACCTCTGGCGGAAAAATTGTGGATAACGAGTGGGATGATTTGTAATAGAAAGCTGGCCTCTAGGCTTCCCCGCAGACGTCGACTGATGGTATACTCTGATGTTAAGGAATGCATGGAAGACATGTACTTGGAATTTAATGTTACTAGAGAAATTTTAAACATTGTCTAATAGATATTGGTTTGGTTTGATTTGGGGGTTTGTTTTATTTGACTGCTTAGAAAACAAATGTATATATGTAAGTAAGCAGCCATGGGACCAAAAGCTTTATCAGTCCTCTCCAAGGGACTTGGTAATGAGGATTAATGTCTTACTAAAGGGCACTTGTGCACTGACTTGGTATTGAACCCGGGACCTTCTGGTTACTAGACCATTGTACTCTACCACAGAGCCACCATGCCTCCATGAATTATACACCTTATAGGATATCTGTCCATGAATCATTGAAGGTCATATATTGCATGCATTCACATTTGACAAGAAAAGAATGTGAAATCGAAAGCAAATTAGATGCTTTTAACTTCATAAGTTAATTGAATTACACTGTACATTGCTTTGAAAATATCACCATCATTTAAGACATTATTGTGAGGTGATTTTGTTTCAAGATATTCACAATATTTTGTTTCCCTTTTCTTTTAATGTCAACATGACTGTTTGAGGTCAACGATGTCTCGTTTTAATACATTCTTCAACATTTTTTAAAGTTAACTTTTGCTGACCTTTATAAATCAAGATTCCTCATTGTCTTTCCATACACTGCAGGTGTATCGCATGCTCTAGCAAGCATTATTGCTTGCGCTTTTCACTTGGAGGAGAGCGGGCATGACATTGAAGTTAATTTCCCCTCTGCGCAAAACAAGGTTTTCTACTATATATGCTGTAATGTTGTGAAGTCCGCAAGCTTGTTATGTGCTCTCTAACATTTAACCATAGATGATGTTTTAGTTTTTTTCTTTTAAACATAGTTATAGACAAATTATGTCTCTTTGTGCTTGAGTATTTTCTGATGT
Organism: Strongylocentrotus purpuratus; assembly: GCF_000002235.5. Classification (NCBI taxonomy): domain Eukaryota; kingdom Metazoa; phylum Echinodermata; class Echinoidea; order Camarodonta; family Strongylocentrotidae; genus Strongylocentrotus; species Strongylocentrotus purpuratus. The sequence goes on from NW_022145596.1 coordinate 21,561,463, forward strand.
CCTTTAATATATTGATATTCTTCTTTATAATCTGATCTATTTCATATTCTGTCTTTTCTCTTCCTGTTTCATTCTCTTTCATTCTCCTTAGTTCTGCTATATGTAGATGTACATGTATATGCATAGGTACATGTAGTAAGTCAAAGCCCAGTGACCCCCCCCCCCCCCCCCTCCCCAACCATGTCCAGATTGCAGAAGGCATAATACTTTTTCTGGATTATTTGGAATTAATAATAAACTGAGTTTTTACATAGACACATATATTTACTGACATATTTTTATCCCCGGTCATCGGATTCAGGCTTACCCCAGTCGTAAAAAAATAGGGGAAAAATAGGGGAAAAATAGTCCCGAAAATATATTTTTTTTCTATTTTTTCCCTATTTTTTTTAAAGGAAAAAATAGGGAAAAAATAGTTTTGGAAATAGGAAAAAAATAGGTTTGAAACAATTTTTTCTATTTTTTTCCTATTTTTTTCCTATTTTTCAGACCTGAAAATAGGAAAAAAATAGGAAAAAAATAGTGTAGAAAATGGTGAAGAAAATAGTAAAAAAATAGTGATAACTAGGTGCTAGTGGACAGTGAAAAATAGTGAGGAAATAGGAAAAAAATAGTGAGGAAATAGGACAAAAATAGTAAGAAAATAGGAAAAAAATAGTAAGAAAATAGGGGAAAATAGGACAAAAATAGTAAGGAAATAGGAAAAAAAATAGTAAGAAAATAGGAAAAAAATAGTAAGAAAATAGGGAAAAATAGTAAGAAAATAGGAAAAAAATAGTAAGAAAATAGGAAAAAATAGTAAGAAAATAGGGGAAAATAGTAAGAAAATAGGAAAAAAATAGTAAGGAAATAGGAAAACAAATAGTAAGAAAATAGGAAAAAAATAGTAAGAAAATAGGGAAAAATAGTAAGAAAATAGGAAAAAAATAGTAAGGAAATAGGAAAAAAATAGTAAGGAAATATGAAAAAAATAGTAAATAAGTGAGGAAAGCAGAAAAAAATAGTCAGGAAATAGGGGGGGGGGGGGGATCACTCATCCTTTACTTTCATGGATTTCTCAAGCACTACCATCTCACACATCCAGTCAACGACTCTTTACATTCAATTAAATCATACAGTGCAAACTTGATATAAAGAGATCAGTTATACCTGAAATGACAAGGTAATTTAACAGCTTTTGTGGGTTAAGATTTCTTGGTTGCACATGACCTCATTGTCAAAAGTTTCCACTGTAGAATAGTCACCCTACTCCTACAGCTCTTTTCTCTGCATCGATGCACCTACTCAGTTTGCCAAATTCACTTCATCCTTTCAGTCCAATCCATTCAGTAGAACATTTAAAATAGTCAATGGGTATATGGAAAATGTTATACAGTCCACTCCTATTATAACGAACATGGATACACCAAGATTTTATTATCAGGCAATTCTCATCAGTCCCAATTTTGAACAAATCAATGAGTTCAGTCACTTGAGTATAACATGATTTCATTTTAACAAGGAAATTGGCTTGGTCCCGAGCACCTCGTTATAATGGCAGTGGACTGTAACAAACAAAAATAATAAAAGGGAATGTGTCAAATAAAATACATGTACTTTATTTTCGAGAGGTAAACACAATGACATGAGTTATAGTATGTGTGTTCATATAAGCAAATAAATAAAAGAACTTAACTGATATTTACAATCTTTGGTTAAGTACTGTAGTGTACATGTTGTAGTAATAGAGTTGTTCATGGTTTGCTATGATTATACTCTAAAAAAAAAACAAGACAAATGCGACTGCGTCTCCTATATGCCTCCGCCTTAAAAAAATATCATCCACCTAGAATGTAGCTTTCTATTTTTGTTCAAATAAAGTATTCAGGTGAGTTTCAGGACTATTACTGAGCCGATGTGGATATGCCAGGCGATCACAAGCTCTCTCCCTCACTAGTAACCAAATAAAGCAGTATTCTGGACATGAGAGTGTTGTTTCTGTCTCTTTTATTACAATTTAATTGCAAAGTGCTCTTAATAATGTAATCACATTTTCAAACCTCACGAAAATCATGACAAACAATTTTTTTTTTCTCGTTATTTACAAAGATAACAAAATAAAATAAATCATATAACAGATTTTTCAACAATGCATGCATGCTCTATAGTACAGTTGACATGTTACATAATTTTCTCAATCTCAATTGAACTGTCAAAATCTTAATACAATCATCATAATCTAGAAACACTTACTACAAAATCAATGACATGTCATGTCATTGAGATATATATAAACAAGAAAATGACAGACTTACATGCTACTATTTTCAAATAGTTTTACAAAGTATAGGCCTACCATCATTACCATGTATCATAAGTAATGGTCTCATGGTCCTTTATCTTCACAATATGCAGGCCCTCATTGTGTACACATACATGTTGTACTTGCCTATGAATCTCAATGATTAGACATAAGAATTACATAATAAAATGGAAACAAATACTAATGTAAAGGATACAGATGTTGGTCATGCTGTTCACAGGCATCGAATGGTGGTTGTACGTTACATGTACATTGTAGCTTGATTAGTTTCAATGGATCTGTAAAGATATAAATGAAATGTGAGTTAGGGGTTAGAATAATCATGCATTGGTACATTTATGAACATGCAATTAATACTTAGTACAAGTATTTATGTATTTCATAATGAAAAATTCAAAGGCACAGAACATGTGTGTACAAAAGTATGATAGCAAAAAAGATGCCAGGCTGACGACGAACGGATTGTAAAACAACGGAGTCATCAAAGAGCTGTCAAGGTGCATGAAATGTAAACCACTCAGGTAGGCAATTAATTAGAGTTATTTTATTCTTAGATATATTGGGTGAACATACATAAAATAAAACATAAAACACAGAAAAGAAAATAGTAAAGGAACAATTTGTCGAAGAAAAAAATAAAAAGGAAAGAGAAAAATAATGTAGATCTAGGTAGAAATTGTGCCACCTGCAAATTATTGTTCTAGCATAATGATGAGGTAAACTACTCTAATATTTTGATGTCAGATCTTAACTAACAAACATGAAATAAATAAACCTAAAAAAATTATCAACAATAGATTTAGATTTCTACTTAGTAAGGACATACCTCGCAGACACATGCACTCTCGGACTTGGAAGACTTGCTCTTCTTCTTGCGTGGTACTTTAGCAGGTTGTGTTTTCTGATTCCTAGAAAAATAATTTGAGATACAATTTAGCCTAAAACCACATCAAAACATTATATCATGCAAGGATATATAATTGACAGACGTAGTAATGGTACAAAATCTGAAATTTCTACGTGGATTTATTGTAATCACGTTTGTTTACATTCACTAACAGACACTGCACTGCACTTGGAGATTCACTAGGCCTACGTACACTTCACTCAGAAGTTTTGTAGACCTAGTCTAACTCTAAGTTACAACCTCAACACTACATGGGAATATTGATACGTAAAATAACATTCTATAGGCCTACTATGTCTATGAAATAGCATTATATTCAACAACAGACACAATAAAAATATATATATCATAATATAATTAAGTTTCAGAAATAAACGTACCTTTTCAGCTGTTTTCTGGGGCCAGTTCCGCTCGTCGATGTTCCGTCATTCGACAACAAACTCATTTCTCTACGAGTGGGACTAGTAATATTTTGAACATTTGTCGGGCTCATTTTCTTGGGAAGAATCACTAAAATGGGATAAGGAGGCATCGGAGTATGAGGAGTCACTATCTCTTGATGAAATTTCATCGCTAGAATAATTGCTGGAAGACATTTTGGTGTAATTTGGAGACGTTTGATGAACGAAAATCAGCAAAAGTCCGATGCGCATAGCAGTGCCAGTGGGGAAAAAACTAACGGGTAATTTTCAAATTACGTACTTGCGTACTGTCCTCTACGTTGAAACTTTGCACACACATAGAACGGGAATATCTCATCGAAATCTATTAATAAAGGAGATTTTTTTTGGTTGAAATTTCTATGTGTACATTTTCTTTTTACACATGGTTTATGTATGGTTATCTTTGAGTGCACGAGTCACTACTATAGTTTGTAAATAAAATCAAGAATATTAATAAAGGAACCAAATTGAAATTTCGTACATTTTCTTTTTACACATTGTTTATTTATGGTCATCTTTGAGCTCACTATTCAATATGTGACCCCACATTTAAAAACCATCAATAAGTCGCAAAATGAACAACAGAGATAATGGCAGGAGAAGCGGGCTTTTTGAATAGGATGCCAGTCATAAACAATGAAAATATGCAAGTTTAGAAAATAGACAAAAAATAGTTTACAAATTTGTATCATGTCATAAAAAATTTAAGTGCAAAAAATAGGAAGAAAATAGTACTCGCAAATAGGTAAAAAGAAGTCTGAAAAAGATAAAGGTGAAAAAATAGGGAAAAAATTGTCTGAAAAAGATGAAGGTGAAAAAATAGGGAAAAAATAGAACTATTTTTTCCCTATTTTCTTTAAAAAAATAGGAATAAAATAGTCCACAAAAGTTGAAGGTAAAAAAAATGGGGGGAAAATTGTTTGTGCTTGAAAATAGGAAAAAAAAAAGGACTATTTTTTTCCTGTTTTCTTATAGGAAATAGGAAAAAAATAGTCTGAAAAAAAATATAGGTGAAAAAAATAGGGAAAAAATAGTTTGTACTTGAAAATAGGAAAAAAATAGGACTATTTTTTTCCTGTTTTTTTATAGGAAATAGGAAAAAAATAGTCTGAAAAAAAATATAGGTGAAAAAAATAGGGAAAAAATAGTTTGTACTTGAAAATAGGAAAAAAATAGCCCTATTTTTTTCCTATTTTCTTGAAGGAAATAGGGAAAAAATAGGCTGCATTTCCAGAAAATAGGGAAAAAATAGGAAAAAAATAGGGAAAAAATATATTTTCGCAACACACAAAACTACTAGGGCACACACAATGTATGCACTCCCTGGGGAGCATTCCAGCCAGGGGGGCTAATGTAGACAAGCTCACAATGCTGAGCAAACTACATTTACATTCGCATCCTACTGGGTACCCATTTAACACCTGGGTAAAGATTGACAAATGTAGATTAATGTCTTGCCAAAGGACATTACTGCCAGGCTGGGATTTGAACCCCGTACCTTGTGATCTACAGTCTGGTGACTTATCCACTAGACCACAACACCTCTTGCGTTGAGACAATTTGTTATGGAAGGCCACGTCCACATCAAATCAATTCCTCCAATCAATCGCAAGTTTTCAGTCTCCTATCTCTAATATGTACCTAGTTGCGATTGCACGTGTACCTTTAAATTTAGCTCATAAATGCTTCAGCTATTTTTTTTCCATGACTGGTTAATTTTGTGGAGTAACTAGACAGGTGGAATGGCAAGAGAGTGTTAATATCCACCTAATATCCTGTTGCCATGCTTACGGTGTATACTTTCCTCTAGGCTCATGTGGTGTGTTGTGTGAATCAGTGCGAGGATGAAAATGTGACTTTATAGTTCATCTCTATTATGTGTAGCGTAAATGTAGGTTAAATTTTGTTTATAGGATCTCCATAGGGATTTTTGTTTGTAGGAAGTGACATTCTTCAGGGATCTATTGTACTTATATCTCCAAGCTTGTTTTAAGTTTCAAATAATTTGTTTGCTTTGCTATATCAGTATGGGTTTATATATCCAGTACTGTAAAATGGTAGTTTAAAAAATGGTACCTTTTCAAATAATTTTTTCTGCATTGCAAATGGGCCTACTGTGTTTTTTTCTGGTTATTCTCTGCTAGATAAACTGCCGCTAGAATGTTGCGTATCTATGACTTCCTGGGAATTCTGTGAATTGTATGCTTCCCTCGTCATATAGGTATCGTTTAGAAGATACCGTTTGCCTTTAGAGACTCGTCTTGATAAAGAAATAAGCCTTCATCCTGCAGGAATTAGTTAATAGGCCTGTTTTCACTAGCTCGAGATTGCCAAATATCCCGCTATTTTAACTATCCCGATCGCAAACTATCCAGCTAATTTGCGTCTTCATCAGTCCGAAGTTGCAATTAGCGGGATATTTGGTCGGGATTGTCATCCCAAGATATCTTGGGATAATTTGCAAAATATCCCACTATTTGGCAAACTATCCCACTATTTGTCCGGTGCGTCTTCACCAGCCCAAAGACTCGCACTATGCGCGAATGCTTAGCAAAATATCTCGAGCTAATTTCTCAAGGTCGAGTTTCGAGGTCGAGTCTCGAGCTGATGAAGACGTGATCTGTAACTTCGGGATTATTTCCCAAATCAGAAATAGCCGGCTATTTGGCAATCTCGAGCTGATGAAGCTGCGATTTGTAACTTCGGGATTATATCCCAAATCAGAAATAGCCGGCTATTTGGCAATCTCAAGCTGATGAAGGCGGGATTTGTAACTTCGGGATTATTTCCCAAATCAGAAATAGCGGGTTATTTGGCAATCTCGAGCTGATGAGGACGTGCCTATTGATTTCCCAGGTTGGGACCGAACATAAGCCAATCTTAGATGAACAATCATCAGGCAGGTGTATAATGTCTGGTGAGAGTCATAGGGACGTTAACTCATTGACTCGTGTACCTTGACATAGAGTGTATGCCCTTCTAGCTCCGATTGGATGATGTGTGCTGTAATATAAATATAAGGTTGCATTGATGGAGCGATAATGATTTTGTTACAGCATCGATACGACTGTTGTGAAAGGATGTAGGAAGGTAGATGAGGATAGGAAAATATGGACAAGGAGAGAGATGTGAAGATATGTAGGGAGAGAGAGAGAGAGAGAGAGAAAGAGGGGGGGGGGGGGGGAGAGAGAGAGAGAGGGGGGGGGGGGGGGAGAGAGAGAGAGAGAGAGAGAGAGAGAGATTGTGTGTGTGTGTGTATTTAAAGAGAGAAAGAGATGGGGAAGAAAGATTGTGAAATTTCCAGTAGGCAATTGAAGGAAAGAGAATGCGGAACCTTATCGCACAGACTTTAAAAAAAAAAAATTACAGCAATTTTTCATATCTTTGTGCATCTATAACCTATTGAAATGCAGGAACATATTTGCAATGACACATTATCTAAAGATAAGTTGGTCAATACTGAATCATATCAGTTATTTCTTTTCAATGCTCCATTCAAAATGGCTAACAAAGGGACTAGATGTGCATCAAGTTAAAAATGTCTTCTTCGAATTTCACCTGAATGAAATGTGGCATTCTGCAAAGCCTCATATATAACTCTCACGGGAAGAATCTCATGATAGAAATCCAAGCGTTCATATTAACCTGGATCCAGCCTATTCCCTCTTCAAACAATGCGGCCAGTTTGCACATCTCATCAAAAAACAATGAGGGGGAAAGGATAACTGGAAATATCGAGAGCAGGACAATGGTCACGTCCCGCGGGAGAGATTGGATCTTTCCCCCCACGGGGCATGTGATTGTTCTTCAACATCTTCCTCATAATAAACCACTTTCCTATTTTGACAGTCCCAGATATTAAAGATTGCGTTCTGGTCTGGAGAGCTCTGTCTGCTTTTTAGGCATGTTTACATTTAGATGAAATATAATATGAAATGCACACTGGCTAAGCGAAACTATTTTTAAAATTTTGTCCAGGATTTTAAGATCAGGGGGGGGGGGGGGTTCATAAAGCCTTTTTTTAATGAAAAATGACAAAAATCAGTGACAAATCTGCTGATAACCAATCAGAAGCAAGAATTTCAGTAGCTCATAAAAAAAACTGTCATTTGTCACTGATGACAAGTTTTGTGAAACGCCACCTGGTATGTAGAATTCTACTTTTTTTCTTCATTTTGAATATTTTCTTTTTTTCAAAATAAAAATTGAATTGAATTGAATTGAAATTTGTATAGCATAACAATTGGTTATATTATATGTGCAAAGTGATTTTCATGACGGGCTCATTTTTAGTAATCTATGTATAAAGCATAACAGTTGATTCAAGAGAATAAGCAAAGGGATTGAGTAGTTAAGTATGGTAAGCCTACCATGTTACAGATAGCAAAGTGAAACCATGGAATGAAACTTCAGAAGCATGAGACATGTAGCTAGCTTGAAACAGAAACACTATCCACGCATTACCATATACAATGCCTCTCGCTATCAGTGTCACACACAAGCTGTAAAGATGGTGAGAAACGTAGGATGGAGTTGATGGACGGATGGGGGAATATTCTATTCATGGGAATAAGAGAATTTGAGGGATATGATGTATAAATGCCCTTTGTACTATCAGCAGAACAATAAATATGTTTATGTGAATACAGAAGTATGGCAAGCCTACCCTGTTACAGATAGCGTAGTCAAACCATGGAACAATTTTCAGAAGTGTGAGACATGTAGCTAGCTTGAAACAGAAACACTATCCAAGCATTAGCATATACAACGCCTCTCGCTATCAGTGTTACACACAAGCTGTAAAGATGGTGAGATGTAGGATGAACGGGGATGGAATTCACCGGGAATACGCTAGAGTGTGCCAGTTATTTATCAATGATAGATAACGAGAATGATCAAATTGGTTTGTGTGGAAAATTGACTTGATCGATATCAAATCATAATTTGTATTTGACAAGCCCCTTTAAGGGTATTCTAACCTTTTTGTTATACCCGGTACTTTCATTTGTATGTAGGCGGAAAAAATAATAGGACTGCAATGAAGAAAGTTTGAAATGAGTCAAACCAGCAATAAGAGACTTGTGAATGTTTTAAATATGAGCTCACTAAATCTACCAAAATCTCAATTGGCAATTTTGTAAGTGGATTGTAACATGTTCATGATCATGCAACGCTCAATCTTGTTTGTCATGTACAAAAATAGCAGTACTTTCTGTTTATCTCCTAAGTGACTTGTTCCTTGGGGCACTATACTCAAACTGTATAATGGATAGCATATTATTATAGGTCCTCTAGAAATAAAAAAAGCCTCCTGAGTCATACATTTTGAAAAAGTGACATTTCAGTCATTTTGTGTGTTGGAACAAATGGGACATGTTGTCCACCACTACATCACAGTGACATTGCCAATTTGGCAATTTGAAATTCCCGTACTCGTGCAAATAGTGATAACAACTTATACAAATTCATAACTTTGTATTTGTTGGTCCGATATTGTTCAACCTTTCATTAGTCCGCTTTCTTTCAGAGCAATTGCTATTAACTTTGGATGATGCATGATAGAACAGGATTGATATAGAATACAAGTGTCTGGCAGGAGACTACTATACATTGGTGCCACATTATTGATAGCTGAACGAATTCATACAAGTTGATGGTTAAAATGCTGGAATGACTTGAATTATGGTATGAGTATGCCTGGAGGGGTTAGACTAACATAATTATTGATAGCGAACTTTTTAAATAGCAAGGTTGTCCTGGAATACAAGTGTCTGGTAGAGATATAGACTAGCACACTTAGGCACGAAGGCGCTGATAGCAGAGATGATGATGAATTATAGAAATACAGATTTGACCTGAAAATATAAAGTCTGGAGTGATAAGACTACCATACAAGGGTGCTGTATTTGCTGACGGCTTCGGTATCTACGAGTAATATATATATATCTGTAAAGAGCTCTATAGGGACAATGTAGATGAATTACGGTAAGTGCTATTTATTGATATAAGAATTTACCACGAATGTGCAAGAATATGTTTAGCAGGGTAAGACGCCCTGCACTTAACCCAGAACATGCTTGTATAAGCATGTATAAGTATGTCTAGTAGGTTAAGACTAGCACACCTGGGCGCTATGTCACTGATAGCCGAGTGGATCGTAGCAGGAAACCTAAGATGCTGTTTTGAAGAGCTCGTTGTAGGGCGCTCGAGACGTGCTCCACAAGAGGCTAGCAAAGAGTTTCAAAACTGTGATCAAGCGGGCGAAGAGGCAAGCGACCCTGAATAATAACTGTCGCAAACCCATGTCATCTCAAGGATCCGGGTGCTCTCATTAAGAAGGGGAAAAAAGTACTCTCTTTTCCCTCTTTTAGTCCTTTAGGGTGGAAAACTGTATCAAGATTAGAGGAAAAGCGAGGGGGAAGACTTCTTGTTAGGTATCAGAAGAAAAGTTCCATTATCTTGATATCAATCTCTGTTGAAATGATGCTTTTACATGGTTTTCTTGGAAAGATCCTCATATCTCGTTGCCGTTGACTTGCTCATAATGATGTGTGGGAGGGACATTAGAAATGTTGTTGCATGTAACAGACCCAATAGGGCATTGATCGACTCAACACAAAGTGAATGCTCATTTAGCTCAAATCAAACTGACACCCAACATCAAAGTCTGTATATCTTTTATGTGAGGAAAAAGGCTTTATTTACTTACTTTTAATTCCTTTTTCAATGAAAATGGCAAAAATCAGTGACAAATCTGCGGATTAGCAATCAGAAGCTAGTATTTCACTAGCTTTTAACAAAACCTGTCATTTGTCACTGGTGCTATGTTTCGCGAAATGGGGCCAGGGTCTTCCTATCTGACATGCATGGCATTCCCTACGTCTTCAACTTCCAGTCCATTGTCTTCTCTCAGCACATCTTTCAGCCTTTTCACACACAGCTAAAATTCAATAAACATGATTAGTTTAAAGGGCTTTAAACTAATCAGCTGTACATACGACATCATTCACACACAGAAATTTTGGTGCGATCGTTAATCGTTTCGTGATTAACTAATGCTCTTAAAATGCGCAGTAGTGCCATTGCGCATTGAAGGTCAGGTCATATCAAACGAAGCACACGCTCAATTCAGTTTAAACACGTTTAAACCGTTCACACAAAAAATGTCAAGCTCTCTAGATACGAACTTTGTATCTGCAGCCTGCTTTGAGGGGCGTATGAATCGCGACTTTGTATCTATCCGAACATCGTATGAACGATGTTCACACGGAAAATTTTCTTTAAAGGTGTTTAAAACTGTTGAGTTAAACATGTTTATACTAATCATCTCTAGATACGATGAATTTTAGCTGTGTGTGAAAAGGCTGTATGTATGTTTTGGCAGGGCCCCCGTTGCACAAAACTTACTCTTAATGGTAACTTTGCTATCAATGATAACTACCAAGGAAACCTTCATTTTGATTGGCTGTTGAGCCCTGTTAGTGTTACCATGGTAGTTGCCAATTGATGGCAAAGTTACCATCTTCCTCTGCATTCTTTGAAAGGGACTCTTCATTGTAAACAGTGATTTTTATATCGGTAGGAGGCGTTCAGAAGCAAATGGGGCCTGCATTAAGGTTAAATCAGAGTCAACTCTTAAATTTGCATGCAATTTCGTGCACGTCCGTCGTCTTTTCCATGTAGGGCATGATTTCTGTACATTGTATGTACAGCAGTGAACCCTTCACATGTAGAGCAAGTTTTTGAGTGGGTGTATGTTTTTTTCCCCCTTCAAATTCTGGTAGAAAACTGAATAATGTTGTTAGGTTTGTCACTAATTTGTTCTAGTAAGGAACAAAAGATAACCCTATAATAGCAACAGAGCCCATTGATAACCCCATAACCCAACGATAACCCCACGATAATCCCACGATAATCCTACGATAACCCCACGATAACAAGATAATCGAATAATTATCCAATGATCATAATGATAATACATGTTTGTTCTATATGAGTGTCTTAACAATATGATAAATAGGATTGCAGAGATGAGAAAGGATCATATTATTTTGTTGAAAAGAGTTTTTTCCCCCATGAAACAGAAATAAAATGGATGGAGAGAGAGAGAGAGAGAGAGAAGAGAAACATTCAACACAGTAGCAGTAAGAATCTAGTATAAAGCTTGAAGGGACTTTCACAAATGTCATATCAGACATGTAGAAAACGGAATGCAAATGACAAGAAGGGAATCGATGCGAGAGGAACAACATTTCATTTCTAGAGCCAGAATCCAAATGCAAACCTGCATCCCTTATTCCAGCCAGCTCACGCTAGCTCTGCCGCATATCCCATGATGAAACAACAATACGCGAATGTAGCCTTCAGTCACGACTCGCCGGTACCTCTAATTGTCGTACCTCCGCACCTAACGTGGAATTACGGCGTAAGGGACACCGCGCCCCGACGTGACCACGAGCGCTTCGTACAATCAGGGAAGCCGGTGGAGGAGACCAGAATGAAAGCCTACCCCTTGCTAGCCTTCTAAACCATACCCCCTTCTTGTTCTTCTTAGTGGCTCATGTGTCACATGGGGAATAATTTCAGCTCCATGGAGGATTTTTCGACCCAATTTTTCTGCCACGCCACAAAGCCTCGGAGTGTTAAAGATGATCCAATCATTTTTTTTTTCAGGGTCCACTCCTTGACATACTTTCTTTTTTTTTTTTTCTTTCTTTTATAAACAGTCCAGGGGGGTGTTTCACAAAGATCTTAAGTTGAACTTATCTCTAAGTTGGACTTAACAATTATGGAAAGCCGTTAGCATCCTTGAAAATATTTGTAAAAGTTATTTTAAAAGGCACAAGATGTTGATTCAAATCATTCATATTTTCTATTATCATGGGAGATTTCTTGTTCTTGATGTGGAATTTATGAAAAGTCTAAAATACTTAAATTTTTGCTTTTGAATATATTTCAAAATAAGGCTACAAATGGCTCTCCATAATATTTAAGTCCAACTTAGAGTTAAGTTCAACTTAGGATCTTTGTGAAACACCCCCCCCCCCCCCAGTGCAGATCGAATGTCTAACCTTGGAATGGTGACTGATGTTGATGGAAGGAGAACATGGGACAATAGTGTGTTGCCATTTTGGGAATAAGACAGAGGTAGTGAGAGGATTAAAGAAGACAGAGAGAGAGAGAGAGAAAGAGAGAGAGAGAGAGGAGGGTTTAGGGAGAGATGGAGAGGTGGTTAAGAAAGAGAAAGAGAGAGGGTTAATGGAGGGTTTGTTAGAGGGTTGAGGGAGAGACTGAGATAGATTTAAGGAACAGACCGAGAGGATTTAAGGGAGAAACTGAAAGAGGGTTAAAGGACATACCAAGTGAGGGTAAAGGGAGAGACAGAGAAGGGTAAAGGGAGAGATGGAGAGGGAGTTAATGAAAGACAGAGAGGGTTTAAGGGAGAGAGGGTTGAGAGACAGAGTGAAGGGAATGATGGAGAGAGGGTTAAGGGAGACACATAGAGAGTGTAAAGGAAGAGACTGAGAGGGTTAAGGGAGAACCAGAGCGAGTGTTAAGGGAGAGACATAGAGAGGGTTAAAGGAGAACCAGAGCGAGTGTTAAGGGAGAGACAGAGAGAGGGTGAAGGGAGAGACAGAGGGAGTTACTGGAGAGACAGAGAGGGTTGAGAGACAGAGTGAAGGAAGAGATAGAGAGATTAAGGGAGACAAAGAGAGCGTTTTAAGGGAGGGAGGGAGAGAAGACTAAGGGAGACACATTAAGAGTGTCAAGGAAGAGACTGAGAGGGAGAAGGGAAAAACAGAGAGAGGGTTGAGGGATAGACAGGGAGAGTCAGGAGGCAGATTGAGGAGGAGGTGATGTAAATGTCAAGTACAAAAAGAAAAACAACATCGTGCTGCATTTGAATTGAGGCTGAGGCACTCGGGGACCCATGTCAGGTAGAGCCACACTATACCTAACCAACAAACAATATTCGAACAAACCTATGGAAAAGGGAATTCGAGAAAGTAATAACAAATGTTTAATTCACTCCCACTGATTCATAATCGGTAGAAAAACATGTTATTCATTAAACTCTTTTCTTTTCAATCCAAGAAAACATGGCTTCAGTGCTCCTACTTTCCATCTCAAATCTGAATAATACATGCTTTATACATGACTTCAGCTCATGTAGTGGACAGTACGCCTCAAGCTCTCAGGAATTTCTGTCAGCTGATTATGAGCAAGCATTGGGCAAACTTGATGCGAATGCCAAGCTCTGTGTCCAGCTGTCAGCTTATTAAATCCTTGACTTTCCTTCTAAAGCTAGAAGGTTGCGTCGACGTAGCCTGCGTTCTTTATTCTCATTTCAACCTTTGTTGAGCATGCCTGTATCCATCGGAGCGATACCGTGAAGGAGAATTTTGGTAGGGAATCTATTCAATTAGAGCTCCAGTGGAGCGCGGGAATGCTAGCAAGGAGGCCAGGAAGGTCGGGAGGGGTACAAGGTCAGATCGCCGAGCACTGTTTTCTCACGAGCCGGAAAGACACGATCCCTCGTCATCAATCGGAGCGTTAGCGCCGCTGCCTCTCCTCCTCTCGGTCGGGAGAACGTTACATGAACATTATCGTGAGTGCGTGACACATTAAAAACATTGCATCGATTCCCTTATACTTCTCCATGAACGCACCATGTGTGATCCATTCCGTCGCTAGCTTTCATTAAATAAAATTTTCATCTGCTTGCTCCGCTCGGGATGGGATATACTGGAAGTGTACGCATGTCCTCTGATTGAGTTTTGTCTGACGTGGTTTGGGTGTCGATTCTAAAGGATACCATACTATTAAGGATACCATACATGGCTTGCCTTAAAGTGAGTATTTTTCTCAAAGTCTTTCTCAAATGGCGTATATATTTTCATCCCCTAATGAAGGCTGTAAATGGTGTCTTTTACATGCACAGTGATTGTGAATTAGATTTGAACTGACATGTAGACATTGCGATAATGAACTTGTCTTTTTTTATATGCTTTAGATGAGATTGCTTCTGGTAATAGCTAAATTGATAATGTTGAAATCAATGCAGCCGTCACTATTCATAGTAAATCCTAAGTCACATTTACCCCTTCATCACTCACTGTCATTTTAATTATCAGTATATTCCATAATTTGTGTTTACAATATGAATGTATTACTAGCTATCATTTTGAACTAACTGTAGGTTATCTTGAGCCCATATATAAGAGAATGGCTTTGTGTTTTTGTCCTGCAAATATTGATGCATCCGAGTCCCTCCTCAAAAAGAGAGAGAAAAGAGGAGAAATTAACTAAATTAAATGCTGTATATGGGGCAAAGCATTTTTTTGGTGTAAAAGACAAAGCAAAGTTATTTTATCCCAAAACTTATAACAGATTTTTGTCTGTCAGTCCTGTAAAAGTAGGCACATGTAATTTTCTACTGATGTAGGAACATTATTTCCATCAATATGTGGCTTACCAAAAGCCAGGTTAAGGTCATCACTTGAATGTGAATGGGGATATTATTAATTTGTAACTGAAGCCATCAAACAGTTAGATGAACGCACAAATGTATTAAAAAGAATTAACTTATTTCAAAAGCTACCACTAGTATTAGCAAATGGCGCTATAGCTCAGTCGGTAGAGCAGTGGTCTTGTAATCCGGTGACCCGGGTTCAAAACCAAGTCGATGCGCTAGTGCCCTTTGGTAAGGCATAATCCTTATTACCAGGTCCCTCGTAGAGGACCGAAAGCCGTTGGCCGTGGTTGCTTATTAACAAGCATTTATGCTTTCTTTGCAGTCAGGTAAAATAACCACCATCACCATATTATATATTCCAGTAATATTGCACTTGCCAGGGGCAGTAATAAGACACTTTTGGTAAATGGATTCCAATTTGGAAGACAAACGCAGTTTAAATGTCTACAGCATATCTCCTTCAGGAATTGAAAGCAGATTCAAATCTATCATATTTCTCGACCCCAAAAAAGGTTTCCATATGGAAAGTGTGCGGTCAAATAATCTGAGCTTTTCTTTGTGAGATAGAGAATGTCATAGTAGCTTCCGACTGTACCGCTTTATCTGGTCAAAGGGTTGTCGGCTGCCGGCAGAAGGCCGTTACTGCCATTGTTATAACATAGATCTCAGGGCCTTCTTGTAGGCAGCCGACAAGGTATCTATTTAGTCACTTTCCTATTTTGTAGGAGACCTTAAATGGATATGGGCTTGATGGCAAGTTAATATCTACTTGAGTCATTTTGTCAGTTTTTGTAACAAATAGAGGTTGTGCCTCCATTCAATCAATTTCCTATTTTGTGAGGGGACTGTATATGGACACGGGCTTGATAGTAAGTTTACATCTACTTAAGATCTTTTGTCAATTCTTGTAACAAATGGAGGTTGTATCGAGTGTCGACAGGCGTTCAGCTGTATTATTTTCAATCCTGTATTTGTATATCATGAACAAGTGTTGAATCTAATATTGGTAGAGACCTGTACTCACACCGAGACCGTTAAACACCCCCCCCCCCCCCCCCCCCCCCCCCCCCCCCGCCCATAAAAATGGATTTAGAGCCAGAGACTGTTCATATCCTAGTAAAACCAATTAGAATGACACCAGATCAACATGAGGCAATTAAAAAGTTACTAAACACAGAATGTCCCAGAATAGACTATTTTTGTAATGAAATCAAATTTTAACGCATAAGTCTTTGAGATTAAAGATTATTTAATTCACTTGTTACAATTCAATATATTTCAATAGTCTGAATGGGAAACCCCATACATTAATTGTTGCTAGGTAGGACAAACATTGTGGCTTTTCCTACCTAGCAACATGGAATGTATGCAATTTTCATCATGTCTATTAAAATGAATTTGAATAATTTGAAACGAGGCACTTAACAAAGATTATGCATTAAAATTGATTTCATGTACATCACGAGATGGCCTATTGGCCCTTTTGGCATTGTTTAGCATTCATTTGGCAATGCGACTGTTAGTATAACACTTTGTTACATGTTACAATTTAATGCTCTTCCATTAATCCTGGCTTTAGAAAGACAGATGTCAGCATGTATCAAGAGAAACACTTGTAATGATTATTCCTGATGTACATTAAGTGTACATGAAGGAGACCTGCAATGATGTTAGGTCTAGTATTTTGAAATTCTTAGCATGTTCCCATACATACACGTACATGTTGGTCATTAACCACACTTAAAGAGTCATGGGGAGTAATGTTAACGACCTCCTGATGGAGTCATGTTCCCACTCCCGGATTTAAGTCCCACACAGCATTCAGCAGTCGTTCAAAGAAACACTGCCAGTGATAGTGGTAGCAAGGTATCTTAAAGTTAATCTTAACCCAGTCTATGAGAACTAGCTGGTCCCTGTGTTAAGTGTATGGGAATAGACAAATAGCCAAAGGATTAAGTTCACCAGAAACTGGCATAAAGCTATTTGAATGATCATGCAGCAAATAAGATTTTTAACCAGCATAAAGGGAAAATCACTGTCTGGTCACCCCAACTGCCTCAATTTTCTCATCTTTTATGTTTGTTTCCTAATTCTTCTTCTTTAGCAATATCAGTTAAGGCCCGGTCACACAGAGGGGGCGCATGGGGGACGCACGGCCGGCGCATGGAAAATTTGCAATTTTGGCCAGTGCGTTGTCGTTCGCTAGGCGTGCGTCATCACTCGTTACTCGTTCGTCGAGCGCGCTGGACCAACGCTGGACCAGCGTTATGCATTCGTCGTTATTCGCTGTGTGCGTCGGGATTTTTTGAGCATTCTCAAAAGTGTGCGCGGAGCTCAACGCATGAATGTACACGCCAAAGGCACGCCAGACGTGCGTTGAGCGCGCTAGACCAGCGCCAGACATACGCGGAGCACACGCCCTGTATACGCACAGCGCGCTAGCTACACGCTGTGCATTTTGTGTCAGCTCGCTAGCTTTTCCAAAATCATGACAAAAGTTAGGCACACGGCCTTTTCTGATTTCCAATGCGCTGGCCGTGCGTCGTAGAACGCGGTCATCTGCGCTCTGGGTACAGTCTGTATGCGCACTGTATGCGCTCAGCGCGCTAGCAACACGCTATGAATTTAGTGTCAGCTACGACAAAAGTTGGGCGCACGACAACGCACTGGCCAAAATTGCAAATTTCCAATGCGCTGGCCGTGCGTTCCCCATGCGTCCCCTCTGTGTGACCGGGCCTTTAGCAAATATCATTTATTTTGTGACATTCAGTATTCTAACCTTGTTATATTCCTAATCTTGTTAAATTCTATATTTCAACTCCATTTGATAAATATTTTAGAGAAGATCAAAGTTGTCTCTGAAAATATGGTCCAAACCTATTGTAAATGATGCTGTCAATTTGCCTGCATGTGTGTCTTTATTTTGTGTGTGGAAACGCAACTTTATCAATGCTGTGTAAATCACTATTGGCATGACAACGCATTTCTCGATAATTAGCAACAATCCACAAAAAGAAAAGAATGAAGAAACCTTGACTGGTCTAGAGATGACGGGAAATAATTAAAATCACATTGATCACATTCCAATCACTAGTCTCTGACCTGAATGTGATGTTTATACCCTCGAATCCGAGCCAGTTAGTTAACTGTATATGGGATGAAGGATGATGCATTTGAACCATGGTTATGTTCTCTCTCTTGCAATCGATACAGACTCAGTAATCAAAAGGTGTAGAATTCCCAGTACTTTGTATACATTCTCTTTCTTATTTCATTTTTTATGTACCCCTTTTTGGGGCGTTTTAACGTAACCCTTTTTATTCTTAGATCCAGACCCAGAAAGTGCAGTGTATCTATGGCCCTTATTCTACTGAAATTTAAACCCTGTTTAAGTTTTTGCCCAAAAATGAATATTTCCTAAAATAGGTAGATGCATTATGAGGTTAATTTCATGATAAAACCAAGGATGTGTAGCTAATTGATGTCTTTTTAAATAGTTTATGTTTCAAACTGTTCCTAGAACTTAGTGGCATGGTATTGGCTAAACACGAAGAAGTGATCTTCCAGCTTTCTATAAGAAACTCTTGTAAGCCATTAGAGGGATTGATGGGAAATGAAATTAATTCTGACCATCAGAGTGCCATTTTGTAGCATTTCATCAATTACATGACCTGAATTTCAGGCTGATATTCTCACGTATAGATCATTGTCTGTTTACAAGGAACATGGGATGATTGAAACTAAATAAACACAGTCTGGGATCGTGTTCTCACTGCCACCTTTTAGCATGCATGTGAGGATTGGGAGTCATGGAATAGTTTCATGGTAAAGTCAGTTTTCTGTTTTTGCCTACAAACTAACTCTGATAGAACCCGGTTCGAAATTGAATTTCAACTATCAAATGCTGACATTAGCAGTCCGCCCCCAGCTGCACATAGTCATGTTTGATTGATAGCTATGTGTAAAAACCCAATTACACACACCAATTTCCATGTTGTGCACATGCAGCCCTTATGCTTCGCTACATAGTCGATGAAGAAGTGCCTCAGTTAGGGAAGCCTGTGATACATGACTTCCTCTTGGGGGCTGAGCCAATCTGCTTTGTTACGTCGATATTCACAGCGTATTATGTCGCACTCAAAGGTAATTGTGTTGATGCTCACGTAGAGCGCTGGCCTGTATCGCAATCATCAAAGCCTTGTTTGCAATTCATCATCTCGAGCGCAGCGTCAATTTACCCCTCATACACATGTATCTTGGTCAGACGATACTCCCGAGACACGTGTGCTTTTGTGTGGGAGCGTGTCAGCCCCCACATTTTGAGTCTGTTCACATAGCTTTAGTTTTTATTCCGTTCAGACACCTTTAAGAGATTAAACTCATGTCCAAAGTAGGAACCCTATGTGCGAGCGTTGTTATTAGTAAGACATTCTTTTTTTTGTATCAGTGAGTTTGGTGTCTCTTAATATTGGTTCTAGTTATATTTACAAGCTGTTCAGAATACATAGTCATTAACAGATCAACTTCATTACAACCTTTTCTTCTTCTTTTAGGTGCATGTCAACAGCCGCCCACCCCCAAATTTCCTCACCTATTCTCACCCATTGCCATTCTCATTTCTACTGACTATTCACAAATTATTTATTTAGAATAAAATGTCATGTACAAAAACATGAACCTTATATCAAGCTTTTCAAGTTGTTCTTTTTTTATACCAGAGTGTGTCAGATCCCCGCTTTTACATGTAACTTCTGCCGTTCGTTTCTTCTCAGTATTCTCTCTCTGACCCTCAAAGCCAGCTTCTGCTTTATGGGGACATCTTTCGTTGCACATCATATTACATAGAAGTGTCTATATTCACAGTAACACAATGCCTGTAGTTAGTGAACGTGATCTACTAAAGATGAAATCATGAATGATTTACTTAACCCTTCTGCGACAATCGTTCCATATTTTGCTGTTGGCTCAATAACTTTGATTTAGGGCCCTACACACATATGCCAGGTGCAAGAGTAGAAAGGGAATCAAATTCTGCACACACTGCATCCATTTTTGTTGCCTAGGTATATTTTGTTTGATGCCAGGTGTTAAAGAAAAGGAAAATAAGCTGTAAAATCCTAAAATTGGCAAAATGTTGAGAGATTCAGAACTATTGTTTTTCAATAAAAATTGCAATTTTTTTTCAACTTTTCATCAACATTCTCGCAAAGATATATTGTTTTCTGAGATATAATATTTTACTTTAACAATGTAGCAAACAATGTAGCAATATAAGAAAAATATTGCATGACTGGACAAAAGCAACAAGGCATGTGTACATGTATGTATGCAAGAGAGTGTCGGGTCTCTGTGTGATTTGAATTTGGATTATGAGGAGTAGAGGGAAACGATGCGTAGTGTGAACTTGTCACCCCAACAATCAGGATTATGATACTAAAAATAGAAGTAATAGATTAATTCTAATGCCAATTTGTCAATTAGAGTTGACAAAAACATTCCAACCTGGCTGTTATAGTATATCAAAACTTTTATTTCATCGTCAGTAATTTTATCAGACTTCAATGGTTTGTTGTATGCTTGTAGACTACGTACTTTGATCTCCAGCTGTGCATAGGCAATAGCCAGGATTCCAACAGTAGAGCAGATTGCATACATGTATATATTTATACGGCTTTATTGCAAGTACTGTATGTATACATGAGGCTTGTTTTATTGTAAGATGTAACCTTTGACATTTTGATCTTGGCAAAAACTTCTTGCAAGCTTGTTATCTGTATAAGATGTGAACTTATGGCTTTCAATGTTGGTGTGTTAGGGATTACAAACGTAAGATTTGTAGTTTTCTTCGGCAATACAAACAATTCTGACTCTCTTGGGTTACCTTTGTTTCTATGCCTGTCCTCTTTTTGGAGGAATGTATGTGGCACCGTATGGATGACAAAATTGTGTCTCTTTCTATTTCAACTAGGTAATACAAATAAAATAATAATATTGGAGATAAAAGATGATAGACCTGCTTCATAATCTACCCAATCTGTAGGTTGGGTTAATGGCACTATGGACGTGTATATGCTCTGCATATTTCAACCTGTTTATAAAGGCCATGTAACTACAGTCAAACCTGCTTTGATAGCAACTATCTGTATCAGAAGGCCACCTGTCTGTAAAGACCACATTTTTCATTTCCCTTGAAAATGGTTTCTCATTGAAACCATTAACCTAGTACTACAGAACATCAAAGACCACTTTTCATGTTCCCCTTGAGTGGTCTTTATAGGTGATCTCAATAGCAATTTACTACTTGATAAACTTGTGAAAATCATGTATAGTTTAACTTGTACAAGAAGGCCATCTGGAGAAAACAGTGGCCATTATATGCAGGTGGCCTTTGTAGTGTTCAATCACTTTGGCAAGTTTGACTATACTTCATATAGACAGCAACACACCACATGGTCTATGTATTGTAATAATAATAATAATAATAATATTTAATTTTTATATAGCGCTTAATACAAATGTCTCTAAGCGCTTTACAAATAATACACAGGTGTGGCACACTGTGTTATTGAGATATTCTCTGGATATGTTACGGCACAGGGAGGGAGGGAGGGGGTAGCCCCTTGTTTGAAATTCACGAGCAGTCGCTAGGTATGATCCTCAGCAACCCACTGGGGTCCATACCTATGTGGGTCAACCAATACTCCAGGGGATTGTGAATCTTGTGAAAACATAGTGTTAGGAGACAGGCCAGTATACTGTAAGCTAGACACGTGCGATTGCATGCAGCGTACAGGCATGAAATCTTCCCTTGGAGCAGCAGACTTGCCCAGATTTTGTCATTTGTACAGGGTGCATAATAAAAATGATAAAAAACTTCAAAGAGATTTATTCTGTTTCTTTTTAGTTATAATTTATTTCATTTTTTTTTTGGGGGGGGGGGGGGAGCAAAAGATTGCTAAAATGTCATACAGATACATGTCAAATACCTTCAGCAAGAATATACAAACAGACAATTAAATTTTGATGTTCTGGGACTTCATTGAAGTTGCAAAGCGTGGACGAACACTAATTTCAAACTTGTCTCCCTGTGTTTCAATTCCACAGAATATTCCGAGTTTGTGCTCATTATACCCACTCCTTAATACACTAAGTTGTCCATTTGGGGCTGTTTATCTGCTACCTTGTAACAAATGTTAAATGATAGTACCGTTCTATATCAATTTATGCCTCTCTGAAGCCCACAGGCAAAACTAATGATGATAGAACCATAATATGTCACACAATTAGTTGTAAAAACACAGGTTAATGGAAGCCATCAAGGAAATTAGAGCGGAAATTGTCCCTTCCCGCCCCCATTGCTTTTCAAACGCAATCCCCTAAATTGACGTCGGATTTCCTCACTCACATCACGTTGTTGAAATGTCACATGAAAGGGCTCGGCCTCTCAATTAATTGATGATCCCTGTTTAAGTGCTAAGGCCAGTTACCTAGTATGTATGCCTATTATCTCTTCTACACACATAATTAAGTGTGCATTTGTAATGTACAGTACATATAGGCCCATGTACTTAACAGTATTCATTTGTTAAGCCTCGGTCACAAATGCCATTACGAACTGCTACGAACGCCGTACGAACGATTTTCAGACAATAGAAATTCGGGAAGACAATGGAAAAACGGAGATTCATACGAAATTATCGTTCGTACGAATGTTTGTGACCGTAGTATAAAATGCTGACATTCTTTAAAAAATGGTATTGATGTAGTCTGGTCAAATTCTTTGTTTTCAGCAATAAAGTAGCGAATGTCTGTATTCTGTGGAATCCAAGGTTTTGTTTCAAATACATGGTTAATCCAGTTTAATCCAGCTTAATCTTTTAAACAACATCTTTATTTGCCGCTCCCTTCAGATTGGTGTATGTATGCAGCATTGTTTTTTGTTTTCAACAATAAATTGGCGACAGTCTGTATTCTAAAATATCCCAAGAATTTGTATCATGTACATGATTAATCCAGTTTAATCCAGCTTAATCTTTTAAACAACATCTTTATTTGCCGCTCCCTTCAGAGTGGTGTGTGCATGCAGCCTCTTTCTTTGTTTTCAGCCATAAATTGGCGACAGTCTGTATTCTGAAATATCCCAAGAATTTGTAACATGCATGATTAATCCAGTTAAAAAAAACCTTGATTAAATCTCTAAACAACGTCTTTATTTGTCGCCCCCTATAGATTGGTGTGTTCATTCAGCGTCGTTCTATGTTTTTCAGCAATAAATTGGAGAAAATATGTATTCTGAAATATCCTAATAATTTGTATCATGCATGATTACTGGTAATCCAGTTTAACAAACTTATATTAAACAACGTCTTTATTTGTTGCCCTCTACAGATTGGTGTGTGCATGCAGCGTCTGCGAGGCGGGGTAGCCATGGGAGGTCCCCAAGGTCAACATCAGGTCAGCTCTACGGTGCACGACGATGCCATCCTCCAGCTGTGTGCTGACCTCCATGACACAGATGCAGCCTCTATGCAACTCAAGGTCATCAGATACGTAAGTCTTCTGTAAACCTTGTTAGAGTTGTACGATGCACGCTCCTGCAACAATCGCTCTGAGTCAGTAGACCAGGGACCCCATTTCACAAAGCCTTTTTTCAATGACAAATGACAAAAATCAGTGACAAATCTGCTGATAACCAATCAGAAGCAAGGATCTCACTAGCTTAAAACTGTCATTTGTCACTGATGAATTAATTTTGTAAAACGGGGCCCAGTTTACTAACATATTCAAATTGTATGCATCTTTTTGAACAAAAGTTGTTCTTGACAACCTGAAAGCTTGTCCAAGGCTTGCTTGACATAGCAACCAGTAATATATGCAGACTTTATTCCACGTATTGTAGTTCATTCATTATTAATGGGTTAATGGAATAACTCGTCACTTGGTCCTCGAAAAAGAAACATCCATAAATTTGAAAATATTAGTAAATCGGTCTATATTCCCCAATCATTTTTCTCGACCCAATATGATGCACCTATTACTCAGGTTATCCCTAAACCCAACCTGAGGCCCAATTGCAAACCTAACCTGACGCCCGATTGCAAACCTAACCCCTCCGTCTTCTCTCTAGTTACTCCTAAACCAATTCTCTTGTGACAAGTGACAAGAGCTGGACCAACACTATACCTAATAGTAACCCTAGCCCTACACCTAGCCTTAAGCCAATGCCAAACCATAAACCTGAGTACAATCATACCCGTAACCTGACATCTGTGATGGAAAAAAAGATGAAGAAAAGGCAATGTTCAAGATAAACCGTCTTACTTGAATATTTTGCTGCCGAATGGAACACCCTCTGCGATGCCACATATTCCCCAATGTAGAGTGGATCATTTCGAAGTATGAATTCTTATATAGTGAGTGATCTTATCATCAGGATCACGATGGATTCCTTCTCTGCATTAAAGTTTGTCCAGATGTGTTTTGAAGAAATTTTCAGGTTTTCAATTTGACTCATTAGTTAACTTTCTTTTTCATTATTTAAATGTATATGAACTGTTAATGATATACCTCTCTTTAGAAATCTAGCCATCTGATTGGTCAAAGTTGCAGTCAAGATTTTGGATATTCCCTTAAAGAGACGAACAAATGGTCAATATTTCATGAGTGAAATGCTGTTGTCCAGGGTAACAGGCAGCATAAATCAATTGTGCTCTGATCACCGTTGGTTTACGTGTTAAAATTTTCTTTGATCGAGCGGACACTATGCAGTGCTTTTTGTCTGCGATTCCCAAATGATTGAACTTTCAGTCATTTTCAAGCGAAGATAAACAAACAGTTTCTCAGATTTTCTGTGATGTTTTAACCAATCTTTACTCAATAAAAGGATAAGGTGAGAATTCTTGGTAGTTTTTTTGTTTCAATTCAGCATATAAAAGACATATCGACTGCTTTAATATTGAGGCCTGGCTCTCAAAGCAGTCGATATCTCTATACTAAAGAATCCCTGTGTCAGTTTGATAGGCTTGTCTGTACAAATTTAAATATTGCCTTGAGACTAGAAAAAAGCTGCATTCTTTCAGGCAATTAGCAAACATGGCAGACTTCTGTTATTAACATGGTGAATATTGATGAACCTTGCGTGACAAAAAAAAAGAATCTCAGTCAACATGTTGTCTTTGAGAGCAAGAAGGATGTTAACTCATATATTTCTAGACACCTGTTTGAGCCAGATGGCTCTTAACAGGTGATACTTGTATCTCATCGTAAAAAATACAGAAATGTGGGAAAGAAATACATGTGGATATATTCCTTTAGATAACAAACGTCAGCTTCATACTTTATCAGGTGAATATTGCAAGCACGAATGAGTTATTGATCGCCTCTTTCATTTGGACCAACGCACAATTACTAGATTCATGCAGCTAGCCATCAAAAACAAATCATATAATCCCCTTGCCAGTGTATTCTGCTTTTAAGCACGTCATAGCCGTTTCCGTTCCAACCGATCGATGGCTTCCACACATTCACCATGCAGCTAGTCATTCAAACATGAAAATCAGCACATTCCAATTCCGCCGCTGTGCGCTCCTCGGCGGCATACTCAAACAGGCCGGGCGGTGTCCCCTGCTGCCCTCTTACGCGGGAAGTGTAGGCATTGCAAAGTGGGCATCGAGTTGCTATCAATCATGTGTTGTAATTCTGGCGGACTCTCACTAGGCCTGTTTTCATCAGCCCGAGATTGCCAAATAGCCTGCTATTTCTGATCTGGGAAATAATCCTTAAGTTACAAATCTCGTCTTCTTTAGCCTGAGACTTGACCTCGAACTTGAAACTCAAGCTCGAGATATTTTGCTCAGCGTTCGCGCATAGTGGGAGTCTTCGATCTGGTGAAGGCGCACCAGACAAATAGTGGGATATTTTGCAACTAGCCCAAGATATCTTGGGATGATTATCTTGACCAAATATCCCGCTAATTGCGACTTCGGACTGATGATGACGCAAATTAACTGGATAATTTGCAATCGGGATAGTTCAAATATCGGGATATTTGGCAATCTCAAGCTGATGAAGACAGGCCCAATCTCTCGTCGATGATGGTGGCACAGGTGTCTAGATGACTTATTCAATTCAATCCAAAAGTATGAAACGTGAGCCCAGCAGTTTGATTTAATCACAAGATTGCCGATAGGGCACTCTCGGGATTTAACGTGTTTGTTGTTGTTTTTTCTTTACTCCCTGCTTGGTCTTTTTGACAAATAGATGGATAGGAAAAACCATGGCACAGGAAAGCATTAAGGCACATTTGTATCTCGTGAGACAAAATCCACTTTGGTAATTTTTCGCTTGAGCAATTAAGATTTGTTGAAGATTGGAAAGACCTAATCGATGTCGTTAGCTGGAACAGGAAATGCCATGAAACAAATTGTTTGTAGCTGTTACATTTTTATTGCAGAAGTTGAATCCCCCAAAGCAATTCTATTTTAGAGAAATGACTAGAGATTTTTTTGTGAATATGGAAATCTGAGAAAGATTTTGAACAAAGGCCATACAATCTCATCCTCAAAGAATCTTGATTTTCTCTGGGGTGGTATTCTGAAAAAGTTATTTTACTGTTATGTTAATAAATCCATTTTAATTGTCATAGAAAAAATCAAAATGGACACAGGACATTGGTTAATGTCTTTAATGTCTGTGTACTCTAAAGCTATCTGTGTTTCATGAATTCAAAAGCACTACAAAATACTACAAATCTCCTAGAACCTTTGAATTTTGATGTAAAAAGATTTCATTCAAGATTGTTTCGTGACAGTATGGCTGACAAACAAATCTCAAGTTTAATGGGCTTAATTTAGTGCGCACACATAGATAAGCGCACTTGATACGCATAGTGCTGCTCAAGAATAGGCCCAAGGGCTCTAACCTCTATCCAATATCCAATTCAAAACTGACCAGCATAGTTGATAAAGAGGTTAGGATTTGAATGGGAGGGGGGGGGGGGCTAAATCTGGAGAAAATGTTCTTAGCGTACTTTGCTTTTCCTCCATGCACACAATTCAGTACAATTCAATTCAATTTCAAACAGACCAACAAAAATGGAAGGGGGGATTTCTGTATGGCTGAATAGAGAGGGGGTCACTAGGAAAGGAGAGGGGGGGGGGGGGGGGGGTAGAAGTATACTTTATTCTCACTTACATATACTATTCTCCTAAGCTCTGAAATGCTTGATGGTTTAATCATGAATCTAAGATTTAAGTCAGTGTGAGGATCAATACATAATGAATGTGACATTCGCCTTATGCAATATTCCATTCCTACATGTGAATTCCAGTAAAATAGACCAACCAAATAGACAGTTACTTCTGACTATCCAAATGTTGGGGGGGGGGGGGGAGGGGAGGCCTCTGAGAAGGGCGAGGGTGCTAAAAAGTATTCCTTATTCTCACTGACATAAACATCTCTCCTAATCTATTAAAAGCTCGATGATTTAATCATGAATCTTAAGATTTTCCAAGTTGGCGTAGGGAACAGCACATTTAATACTTAAATGGATGTGACAATCGCCTGGTGCCATATTCCTTTCCTGCATGTAAATTCCTCTAAAGATAGACGAACTTAAATGGAGAGAAGCTTCTAACTGTCCAAATGCAAGAAGGCCCAGGGAAGGGGGAACGCTTCAAATCATGCTTTATTCTCGCTGACAGCGCAAGCATCCGTCCTAATCTCAGAAATGCTTGATGATTTAATCATGAATCCAAGATTGAGTCGGTGTGAGGATCAACACCTGTATTGTATCATGAGATAGCAGATCCAATTTTCTTCTCTCCTCGATCGGTGTGTTCTCCCAGAGGCCCATTGAGTGCATGCTTAGCCAGGTATCATTGGGGCGATATCTATGCGCTTGGACAGACAGATACCGAATGGTGTGCGTATGCATATCTTCATAGTACACAGAAGTGCCGTGCAAATACTTGGTGTGGGGTATTGGGGGAAAAAGTTGTATGTCTTCTGAAAATGACTAAAAACTCTCCTCTTTGACCATGATCAACAACAGATTCTTTGATGATTTTTATGTAAAGCGCTGTGAAACAACTTAAGTTTGTAAGAGCGCTATATAAATGACTTTAATGTATTGTATTGTATGTAAAAGATCATTGATTCTTTATAATATTTTTGACTGTTTTAAAAATTCTCATTGGAATTTTAGTTATTGTTAGGGGTGGGGTGGGGGGGGGTTAGATGCAGTTAAAAGGATAGATAGGACAGAGCATGATTTGCCCTGAAACAATTAAAATAGCCACTTACAATCTTCTATTTGGAGTTTTGATGTAGGAAATCACTGAACGCATTATAAAATAGCCTCCCCCTTGCCCAGAAAGAAAGAAAAATAAAGCGCTTGTTATCATTCTGGCGAGACATGCTTGGACAGGGACTGAAAGGTGGGGATGCATATTCATACACTGGGTGTCAGAACAAATACTTGGCATGCAGCATTTGGGGGTAGAGGTGGAGGAGGGAGGCTAGACATTTGCATGTTAGTATTTATTGACCGTTTTGATTAATGACTTCTTTGAAACGCTCACTAGAACATTTTTGTTTGGAAACTATGCTCTTACCATCTTTGTAACAAAACTTTACACAATTATAAATCGGTATCATTCAGATGAGATGTGTGTAGTCAGAGTCTGAAACGTGCTGATGCATATTCTTACACAGAGGTACAGGAATTTTTCCTGGCAAAGAGTATTGGGTAAACCATTGTATCTAAATGATCATTAACACTTTGTGATTAATTACTTATTTTTTCTCTAGGCAGGGGGGGGGGGGGGCACCAATGACAAACAGTGAATTTCTCCCCAATCTATGAAAATAGTCACCTGTAGTAATATATGAAATTACAGTATAGTATGCTTTTACTATATTTTTTCCTGCATTGATATCGAAAAGATACTCTACTTTCAGAATTTACAATTGTTCTTACTCGTGTAACATCAGCACTAGATATTGACTGATATCGACTGAGTCAAGCATTTTCATGCTGATATGTGCATAGCTGATCAATTACACTTTGTACAGTCTCCTATTCTTAGACTACAATGCAACTGCCACATGAATGTTTAGCTCTTGGAACTATTATATTACAATTGCAGTCAAATTTATCATAGATTACAAGATAAACAGGTGGAAGGAGGGGGGATAATCATAATTGAGTTAAATTCTTTTTTTTTCCACATGAAAATTGTGATTTATCTTTTTTACTTTGAACACACTCTGTATGATATGGATTTTTCGAAATTCATTTCTTTTCATTTTTTTAGTATACTAATTTATATTTAAGAATACACACCAATACTGATATGCCAGATGATCACCCTTTTCTGATCGATTCCACACCATTTCTTTCACAATGCAATCACATGACCAGAAGTTAACTTATTTAATGTCACGCCAAAAATGATACATAATTGCATAAATTCAATTCCATTTAACACTATAACGCATCCCCATGCACTCTCTTTTGCGTGGGGGAGCTAGCCGTAGAGAGTGCATCAGCCTGCATTCGGGATGATTTATTGGATCTTGAATTGGGCTAATTGAGAAGGCCACATCTATCAGCCCATTAGGGGCTACTATAAACACCATACCCCTCTCTGTTATTACACTTGATTGATTGAGAACGGCGTGTGTTTGCACTCCGAAAGAGGTGGTTCAACTTCAACTTGAGACGGAACACTAAAACCCTCGTTAGGAAAGCCGGAAGAGTTTGATACATAGACCACCGGGGTTTGTCTGATACGTGCTGTAAATCATTATAAAAGACCAAGCCATGAGCACCTGAGCTGGCAAATACCGACGCTATAGAAGACTTTGTTATTATTGTTATTTGATGTTTTAGATGGTTTGAACTTGATAACATCTTAAAGGCATCGTTTAACAATGTGTCCAGTTTAACAAATCTGAGATGGACGGCCCTACGTGTTATCAGTGTCTGTGATATGGTGTTATATTGAAGCCCTAAAAGAATTGCGCTTCAAAATATCATGAAGTGCCTCAAAAAAGTAAAAATCTTGAGTGACTGGTTTTACCATACTCATTTTCCCCAATAGTTTGCAGTGTTACATAAAACGTTGGGGAAGTGTTTTTTTTAATTTCGATTTCCAATCATAAATATCTTAATAGTCAGACTTGCGATCGGCTTGTAAAAGTCATGGGATTTCTGACTGACCTTAGGGCTCATAATTATGATTTCAGCATGAGCCAAATGCAGCATTTTGTTTAAATTCTGAGGCAAAAATACTCAATCCCTCTAATGGAAAAAAAAAGCTGTTTAACATTTTTGGGACTTAGTGAGAATGTTGCGTGGTATTATTACTTCAGAAAAACAATAAAAATAAATGCTGGATATCAATAAAACATCTAAATGAAAAAAAGAAGCTGTTAAACCTTTTTTTGACTTAGTGAGCACCTTGCATGGTGGAAATGAGAGCTATAGATGTATCCATTATTATTACTTCAGATAAGCAATAAAAAATAAATTCTGGATATCAACTTTTTTGAAGATTATTTATGAAATTTATGTATGGTTCATAAAATTGTGTACAAATATTGTTGAAAATATGACATTAATACCTGACTGCAAGGAAATTTATATATGACTTTGGAGAGTTATTGAAATTGTCGAACATTGATATATGCCTTTCTATTATTAATTGATGTGCATTGGAAATATTAAACCAGTTGGATACCAACTGCATGTAACTCAATCATGTTTTAAAGAGAGAAAAAAAGAAGGGGGAATTCATCTGTGCATTCAGTTCACTTTAAGTTTATTCCAAGCATGCATGCACCCCCAATACCCACATGCCAATAGATCATGGTGAATTTTCATCGCCATGCACAGGCAGTTCGTATACATGCTACAGCCCCTGTATATATCATATGAATTCAGGCTCGAATAGGCTTTGATATGTATTTATGCGCATTTCCAATTAAGGGGAAACAATTTCATACTCTAAGGAATATTGAAGAGGATTTTGCATCCTCCTTATTATAATAAGAGAGTCAAGGGAGAAAAGCAATATATCTGTGAAAAGAAATTCATAAATGGAGTGCTAGTAACTGACAGTGTATGGCAGGGGTTTTAAGTTTTTAACAGTCGACCGATTTCTCACTTGATGGTGGGTTGTTTTTGCCCTTTCTCTCTCTTTATTTCTCTGTCTCTGTCTCTGTATCTGTCTTTCGCTCTCACTCTCCCTCTCCCCCCCCCCCCTTCTCCCTTCTCTCTCTCTCTCTCTCTCTCTCTCTCTCTCTTTCTGGAAGCGTGGGTGTTTAATTTCTCTCTTGAACTCATTCTATTTCAACTCCTGGCTTTCCTTCATGAATGAACATGTATTATTGTATTCTTATTTTCTCCTGCTTTCTTACTACCTATCATCCTATGTTGTTGAATTTATCCCCTTCCCCTCTCTTTTCCTCAATAATCTTGCTTTCCCCTGTTTTTACCACTTTTCCTCACTTTCTCCCACTCTTATCTCTGTCTTCAATCTTCCCTTTCTCCCCTCTAATTCCTGTCCTTACCCCCCCCTCCCCCTCCTTCTCCCCTCTT